>NC_073313.1:112667884-112977051 GCF_027595985.1 Sorex araneus
ACTGGTTTAGCATCTCCATGATTGTGTGAGGAATGCCGAGAGAGAGAAAGCCACAAAAAGATGCCTGTCTTGCTTTGAAAACCCTCGAGCTCATTCGCCAACGTGCTTTGACTCCACCTTCAGGCAATCATTAGCTAACATCAGAGCTCGCAAATCTGTGCAGAGAAGCAATAAAGGAAGACGTCAAAGATAGAAGAGCAGGGGAGGGGAAGGGGTAAAAAAAAAAAAAAAAAAGAAGAGCAGCAGTGTTGGCCGATGCTGCTGAAGCTGGGAAAAGTATTCACAATACCTGCCTCTCCTTCGCCAAAGTTACTATGGATAAAAAACCCTGTTGAATGAGAAGAAATATTTACCCACCAAACATATATTAACATATTTATGTTTGACATATGTGTTAAACGTATATAACTCATATATATTATATGACATCACAAAATTGTCAGCTACAAAAATATTAATGGGGAGAACAGAACAAATACTTCCTGTACAAATGAGAAACTGGCATATGAAAAAGTGCTCAACAGCACTGATTATTAGGGAAATTAAAACGACTCTGAGATGTTACCTTACTTCAGTAAAAATAGATTGTATAAAAAGCCAGTAGTATCCAGTATTAGCAAGGATGCAATGAAAAAGAACCCCTTAATAATTACGGTTAGTGAGATTATAAACTGATTCATCCTCTAATAAAAACAGTAGAGGTGTCTCAAAAATTAAAATTAGGACTTTCAAATTATCCAGTACCATTATTTAGCATATATCTCAAGAACACACAAAAATAATTCAAAAATATACATAAAAATTTCAAAAACGATATGCAGACCCAAGTTCACTGCAGCACTAGTTACAGTCAGGGAACCGAAAGCAACTCAACTGCCAAGTAACTAATGAATAACAAATTCATTTTATTAAAAATTTTCTCATATATATACTATATATACACCATCATAGTGTAAAACTACTCAGCTATAAGAAAACAAGAATCATTGCATTTTGTCACAGCATGAATTAGAGGTTTTCATACTCAGTGAAATTGGTTAGAGGCACAAAGTCTTGATCTCACACATATTTAATTTATAAAGAAACAAAGAAATAAACAATTACCACTGGAAACAATCTCATTGACTTTGACAGCAGAACTGAAGTCTCTAAATCGGGAGAAGTGAAGGAACAAACACGGAGAGATCCTTGGAGAGTGCTAGACATATACTAGCACTTTCAGTAGTGGGTGTTATGTTGTGATTTTTCATGCTTAAAACATAAAAAAATTACATTATTATAAACAATTTTTCTTCATTTATAAAATGGAATAAATGCCATTATCACTTATTATAATGCAAATATGAATAAAATCTGCAATGAAATATAACCTGGGAGAATGAAATATAAACTGAGAGAATTTCCAAAATACAGGGAACAACCCATTTTAAAGAGTATGTGGGATAAAATGGAATCTTTTTCCACTATGGCAGTAATGTCAACTATCTAGTCTCCTTAAAAAACAGTATAGATTTTTCTCAAAACATTAAAGATTCATAGATCGTATGAATCAGGAATTCCTTTCCTTGGTTATCTGCCAAATAACATAAAAACAGCTATATGAAATGATACACACTCTTACATTCCTTGTAGGCCAATTTACAAAGAAAATCACCTCACAATACTGAAAGAATATATGTATACAATACCGGATGACAAGATAAGTAAACCTGTTATATAAGTGAAAAAAAGTAAAAGTGCTTTAAGGCCCTAGATTTGGCTTAGTGGAAAGACATTGAATATACTCGTTACTGGGTTCAACCCCTACCATGATAGCATCCCATGAGCTCAACTGGATATACATTTTGTGCCTCAGAGGACCAGTTGTGCTCCTTCCCCCCCACAATGTGACAAAAACGATTTTTATAAATTCAGGTGGAATTCAATTTAATTATAAAATGAAATATAACCATTTGCGACAACATAAATAGAACTCAAAGAGATAATTGGAAGTAAAAGAAATCAGAATAAAAACAAACAGCAGATATTTCGAACTATTTGTAGGATATATAGAGTCAAAGTAAGGAGTAAACCAAACAAAAGATAAACCTTGAACTCTTACCATAGAACTGAGATTATCAGCTTTTGGAAGTGTCGTTGAAAAAAGTTGAAAAGGTCTTTAAACCTTAGTGGGGGATAACTGATATTTTTTATATTGGACATTATTTTAGTGCCCTAAATTTGAAGAATTGTGAGACTGCACTTTAAAAATACATATAATCTTGTAAACCATAATTAAATTAATAACAATAAAAGTTTTAAATAGTGAAAACAAAAATGAATCATGCCAAAAACAGTAACAATAAGTCTCTCAATGAGAGACATTACTGGTGCCCGTTCAAACAAAATTGAAGACTTTTCAAACTAGTAATAAATTCTATCAAACATTATATCCTAATTTTATCATTTCAGTATGTAATTATTATTAAAATAAGAGAAGCCCCTTTTAGTTAAATATAATTTAAAAAATAAATTTGATTAACCATAATAAATGTACTTGTTAATACTCAAATTTTTATTAGACATATATATTATATATATTATTATATATATTATTCTAAATGAAAGTGAGTTTTCTAAAATTTTTAACTGAATTTATAAACTATAAAATTTGAGGAACATTATCTGATAAGACTAAGAATAGGATTATACTGTCAGTATGGCTTGGTGAAAATTTACGTAATTTTCATGCATCAGTCCTGGTTCTATCCTTGGCACCAAACACATTTTTTAACTTATTTTTTTTTATTTTAAATTTTTATTGAATCACCGTGAGATAGTTACAAGGTTTCATGTTTGGGTTACAATCTCACAATGATCAAACACCCATCCCTCCACCAGTGCACATTCCCCACCACCAATATCCCCGGTATACCCCCCATTTCCCACCCTCCCCCTGCCACTATGGCAGACAATATTCCCCATACTCTCTTTCTACTTTGGGGCACTATAGCTTGCAACACAGACACTGAGAGGTCATCATGTTTGGTCCATTATCTACTTTCAGCATGCATCTCCCATCCCAACTGGTTCCTCCAGCCATCATTTTCTTAGTGATCCCTTCTCTATTCTATCTGCCGTCTCCCCTCCACTCCTTAAGCAGTCTTCCAGCTATGGGGCAATACCCCTGGCCCTTGTATCTACCATCCTTGGGTGTCAGCCTCATGTGATGCTACCCTACACTGCACAAATGAGTGCAGTCACTCTATGTCTGTCCCTCTCTTTCTGACTCATTTCACTTAGCATGACACTCTCCATGTTTATCCATTTAAAAGCAAATTTCATGACTTCATCTCTCCTAACAGCTGCATAGGATTCCATTCCGTAGATGTACTAAAATTTCTTTAACCAGTCGTCTGTTTTAGGGCACTTGGGTTGTTTTCATATTTTGGCTATTGTGAACAGTGCTGCAGTGAATATATAGGTACAGATGTCATTTCTACTGTGCTCTTTTGCATCCTCAATATATATTCCCAGAAGTGGTATTGCGGGGTCATATTGAAGCTCAATTTCTAGTTTTTGAAGGACTGTCCATATTGTTTTCCAGAAAGGCTGAACCAGTTGGCATTCCCACCAACAGTGAAGGAGCATCCCTTTTCCCCCATATCCACGCCAGCACTGGTTGCTTTTTCTCATTTGAATGTGTGCCAGTCTCTGGGCACCACACACATTTTTATGAAGCATATTGTATAAAGTTTTGCATCAAAATACCTGGAGTCTTGGGAATTACGAAATTCAAAAAATTTGTTGGCTTCTTTTATATAGAGAAAATTTGGTATTTTGCAATCATATTTATCTCTGAGATTTTCTAAAGAAAGTATTTTAACTTGAATCCAATATTGGTCTTAGTAATTCTCAGATTTTGTTTTAATTTAAAGAAGTAGGAGGATAAACAAAAATATAGTTATCACAATACAAAAATCTGGTAACAAATCAATATTTATAAAGTTATTTAACATGCTTTTTGCCTTTATGTGTGAAACGAATAATTGAATTGTTTAAAAAAACTCAGTTTACAATGGTTTTAAGACAAAAAGCTTTTCTTAATTTATGCCAGCTTCCTTGCAGAGCAAATGGCATCATGAAAATATAGAAGGTATAAATTTGTTGGGAGTGTAAGTAAACTCCCACTGGCTCAACGCAAGTAAGTGCACAGAAAATTAATTGACAAAAAACCCTCTCTTTTATTGACTGTCTTTGCATCAAGGAAAACAAGTGATGCAGACAGCTACAACCCCAGCAAAGAATTGTATAATCATGTCTATGTCAGTACAAATGAAAAGTGTCACCCTTATCTTTTGGCAATGAAAATGTACTCAATGGGAAAATAAACTGAAATAATATCAACAGGGTCCTCACATAAACTATAGAAAATTGCTTTTCTTGAGCTACATATGCCATTTTTTATTCAGAATATGGCACATTGTTTTGGAACTTGGTATTCTTTACTCATAAAATTTAGTTGTAGTTGCACATACTTTAAATCTGTAACAGGAAGCATGATTTATGGATAAAGTCAAATAACTTACTCTCACTGTAATGTTATGTAAATAGGTACTCTGTATTAATTTTAATTTACATAAAATTGGGCAAAGCATATTTTGTGTGATTTTTGGTGTTATAAACTTTTTGAAATACCTTTGTCCATATTCCTACTTATCAGACACATGATTAAGGGTTTTACATACTCTCACAAATTCAATAATTTTGCTAGTCAACCATTTAACCGGTTAAACAGTAAGAAATCCTTTGTAGGAATACAGTACAAAATAATTTAATCTCTATAAGGTTTTGTAAGGTAAGGTTTTTCATAATCCATATTTCCAACTACTAAATTAATAAATTTTCTAAGTTGCTAAATTACTAAATTTAGTGACCAATATTTAGTAACCATGCTGGTTACTAAAACAGGGCAAGGGAAACTCTGGCAACTAAATATAAAGTCCATATTCTAATCCAGGAACTTCAAGATTGTAGTGTAAAAATTCCTAGGCTTACATTTGGCTACCAATACATATCCTGCCACACACATCCAGTTACATTTGGATGAAAAAAATGCACCAAACGAGATGCAGAGATGTAGTCTCACAGGGGAAAAATATCTCCAAAGTAAGGGAAAAGGAGTTGGAGGATTCTCACAAACACAAGCCTCCTCCTGGAGGAGTGAAGTGTTGTCTGTGCAGTATATGAGTCACTGGAATTAGTGCTGAAAAAAGGTAGGCCACACACCCAAATACTGAACTTTGAAACCCAGTGGAGCTTGCTGACTCTCTAGATGTGGTGGGCCAGGGAAAAACACATGTTTTCAAAGGTGAAGGAAAAATACTATTCACCAAGAGATTCCACGTGAAAACAACAATTTGAAAACAAACAAATTTCATGCATACTTATTGATTTTCAGTGATGAACACCTGAAATTTATGTACTATAATAATGCTATTTTATTTCAATGATATATGTAAGAAAAATAGATTATTTTATTTGATGTATATTTCATAACTCAGGCTTTGTACTCCTCCACTTCATTTTAGAAAAGATGATATTTAGTAATCAACGCGATATGCCATATTTATTTAGTGACTTATTTTCCTAAGCGTTAAAACATTAAATGAAACTTCGCCATGTTATGTAGCTTAGGTATATTGTTTTGTGTTCTCCAGGAGCTCTCAAGAAGCTTCAGCCAGAATAAATTGCAGTACTCTTACATTATAAAAAAAAAAAGAAGAAGCTTCACCATAGAATGATATCTTTGTAACACTTTGGGCCTCACCACACCTCATTGGTACTACATATACAGACTATTGCACATACATCTAGAACATCTACTGCTACAGTTATCCTAAAGGTGACAACTCTTATGTCACTAGGTATCTGTCGTAGCAGGGCTTATAACCATGGTTCCATATGATATAAATATTAACATACTTTATAAGCTGATACATAAGAATATAGTTTCCAATCAATCTAAAACTCAGTGCTATAAAAACTATCTCACACCCTTGAAACTCTGGCAAATCTTAGGATACCCTCAAACATGAACAGTTATCAAGAATAAGCTTGAATTCTTAAACACAATGGTTGGTGAGAGGTAAAAAAAAGCAGGGCAAAATTGACTTCACAATGTTAAAGAATATGACTGAAATGATAAAAGACAATAAGAACACTATATAGTACATGGGGTCAAAGTGATAGTAAAGCAAAAAAATTACTTGCCTTGCACACATTTCTTCTGAATGACTTCATTCAGCATGATATCCTCTAGTTCCATCCATGTTTTGAAATGTGTAATGATTTTTCCATTTTTCTTACAATATCATAGTATTCCATTGTGTATATATACTACAATTTCTGATCCGTTCATTTGTAGTTGGAAATTTGTATTTTTTCATATCTTGGCTATTGTACTAAGAAATGTAATGAATATAGTTGTGCATATGTACTTTGAAATTATGTTTTTTTGTTGGGAGGGTAGATGCCAAGAAATAGTATCACTGGGTTGTAGGAAGGTTTTACTCCTATTTTTATTGCTTTCTATAGAGTTTTAACCTGAGGACATTCCTGCCAACATTAATTAGTGTTTCTTTCTCAACACAACTCTACCAGCACTGAGAGTTTCCAGATTTTCTGATACATGCAATTATCACTGATGTGAAGTTAATATCCGAATATTGTTTTGATTTGCTTTTCCCTTATCATGAATGATTATGAACATGTTCTTCTAAATGCCATGGGTCCAAAAATTTCCCAAATAGCTAAATCATTGCTAAGGAGGAAAAAAAGGGAATCATTGCACTTCCCAACTATGAACTATATTACAAAACTCTAGTAATCAAAATGCACTGGATTAGAGAACAGGGGAAGTATATAGAAAGTCCAAAATTAAACCACCATATTTGTGGGCAGCTAGTCTATGGCGAGCAAGCTAAAATAACAAGTGGAACAAAGAATATTTCTTCAACAAATGATATTGACACAATTAAATAGTCACATGTAAAATTGAAATTAGAAAATGTCATAAAATTTACCAAAGTAAAACCAAAGAGGAATAAGTACTTCCAGAAATGACCAGAATTCATAAAATATATTAAATAAAATATTAGCAAACCTCTACAGGGAATTCATCTCAGAAATGCATTAACGACATTTACCAGAACCTGTGGGACAAAGCTAAAGCCATGTTAAGGGGAAAATTTATAGCTCTGCAAGCATTTCTCAGGAACAAAGAAAGGGCCCACATAAGTAACTTGACTTCAAAGCTTAAGATTTTAGAAAAGAAACAAAAAAGGAGCCCAAACCAGGCAGAAGGAATGAGATAATAAAACTTAGAGCAGAAATCAACGACATGGAAACCCAGAAAACAATTTGAGAGATCAATGTAACCAAGAGAAAATAAAAAAATATATTTTTTCTTTGAGAAAATAAATAAGATTGATAAAACACTAGCAAAACTCACAAAGAAAGAGAGAGAGAACCCTTATAAACCCAATCAGAAATTAAAAGGGGGATATCAAGACAGAAACAAAAGAAATTCAAAAGATCATCAGAGACTATGTTGAAAATCTGTACACTACCAAACAAGAGAGCCTAGAAGGAATGGATAAATTCCTGGATTCCTATAATCTCCCAAGGCTGAATCAAAAGGACCTGGAATACCTGAACAGTCCTATTAATATCAAGGAAATTGAAACAGTAATCAAAAGTCTTCCCAAAAACAAAAACCCAGGTCCAGATGGATTCACTAGGAAATTCTTTCACACAGTTAAAGAGGGCCTATTGCCAGTTCTCCTCAAGCTTTTCCAGGAAACTGAAGAAACAGAAACCCTCCCAAACAGTTTTTATGAGGCTCATATCTCCCTAACACCAAAAGCAAACAAAGACACTACAAATAAAGAAAACTACAGGCCAATATCCCTGATGAACACGGATGCAAAGATTCTCAACAAAATATTAGCAAAGAGAATTCAACAGCTCATCAAAAAGATCATGCACCACGACCAAGTGGGATTCATCCCGGGGATGCAAGGATGGTTTAACATTCGGAAATCAATCAACATAATCCTTCATAACAAAAAAAGGAAAGATAAGAACCATATGATCATATCAATAGATGCAGATTAAGCATTTGACAATATCCAGCACCCGTTTATGATGAAAACTCTCTCCAAAATGGGTATAGAAGGGACTTTCCTCAATATAGTCAAAGCCATCTACTACCAGCCTACGGCAAGCATCATCCTCAATGGGGAAGAACTAAGAGCCTTCCCTCTAAGACCAGGGACAAGACAAGGATGTCCACTGTCTCCACTTCTGTTCAATATAGTACTGGAAGTACTTGCAATAGCGGTTAGGCAAGAAAAAGATATTAAGGGCATTAAAGTAGGAAAGGAAGAAATCAAGCTCTCACTATTTGCAGATGATATGATAGTATACTTAGAGAACCCCAAAACCTCTACCAAGAAACCTTTACAAACAATAGACTCGTATAGTAAAGTTGCAGGCTATAAAATCAATACCCAAAAGTCCATGGCTTTCCTATACGCAAATAACGAGAGAAGAAAGTGACATGATAAAAGAAATCCGGTTCACAACCTTGCCTCAGAAAATCAAGTACCTCGGAAACAACTTAACTAAGGAGGTAAAGGACTTGTACAAAGGAAACTACAAAATGCTACTTCAAGAATTAATAGAGGTCACGAGGAAATGGAAAGATATACCCTGCTCATGGATTGGGAGAATTAACATTGTCAAAATGGCAATACTCCCCAAAGCATTTTACACATTCAATATGGTCCCTATAAGGATACCCATGACATTCTTCAAAAAAATGGAGCGAACATTCCTGAAATTCATATGGAACAATAAGCCCCCACGAATAGCTAAAACAACTCTTAGGAAAAAGAATATGGGAGGAATCACCCTCCCCAACCTCAATCTACACTTCAAAGTCGTAATAATTAAAACAGCATAGTACTGGAACAAAGGCAGAGCCACAGACCAATAGAACAGGCTTGAATATCCTGACACACACCCTCAAATATATGACCATCTAATCTTTGATAAGGGAGCAAAACTTGTGAACTGGAACAAGGAAAGCCTCTTCAACAAATGGTGCTGGCAAAAGTGGACAGCAACATGCAAAAAATGGGCTTAGATCGCTACTTAACGCCATATACAAAAGTCAGGCCAAAGTGGATTAAAGATCTCAACATCAGACCAGAATCCATAAGGTATATGGAAAATAAGGTTAGCAAAACCCTCCACGACACTGAAGCTAAAGGTATTTTCAAAGATAACACACCACTGGCCAAGCAACTGAAAACAGAGATAAACAAATGGGACTACCTTAAACTAAGAAGCTTCTGCACCTCAAAAGAAACAGTGACCAAAATACAAAGACAGTCTACAGAATGGAAAAGGATATTCACCCAATACACATCTGATAAAGGGTTGATATCAAGGATATACAAGGCACTGGTTGAACACTACAAGAAGAAAACTCCCAACCCCATCAAAAAATGGGGGATCGAAATGCACAGAAATTTTCTCAAAGAAGATATTAGAATGGCTAAAAGACACATGAGAAACTGCTCTATGTCACTAATCATCAGGGAGATGCAGATTAAAACAAAAATGAGATATCATTTCACAGCACAGAGACTGGCCCACATCCAAAAGAAAAAAAGCAACCTCTGTTGGCGTGGATGTGGGGAGAAAGGGACTCTCCTTCACTGCTGGTGGGAATGTCGACTTGTTCAGCCCTTTTGGAAAACAATATGGACAATTCTCAAAAAATTAGAAATTTAGTTCCCATTTGACCCAGCCATACCTCTCCTGGTAATATATCCTGGAGAGGCAAAAAGGTATAGTAGAAATGACATCTGCATTTTTATGTTCATTGCAGCACTGCTTACAATAGCAAAATCTGGAAAAAACCAGAGTGCCCAAAACCAGATGACTGGTTAAAGAAACCTTGGTACATCTCCACAAGGAATAATATGCAGCTGTTAGAAAAGATGAAGTCATGAAATTTGTATATAAGTGGTTCTACATGGAAAGTATGTTAAGTGAAATGAGTCAGAAAGAGAGGTACAGACATAGAAATACTGCACTCATCTGTGGATTATAAAATAACATAGTGGGAGACTAACACCCAAGATTTGTAGAGATAATGATCAGGAGGTCTGCCCCACAGCTTTGAAACTGGCCTGACATGCTATAGGAAAAGGCAACTCAGATAGAGAAGGGAACACCAAATAGAGGATGTCGAGAGGACCCATTCACGTTAGTAGATGCGAGCTGAAATTAGACTATAGACCGGATATGAAGGCCACTCAATACCTCTATTGCTGGATATTGAACAAAGCTGGCCACATGCAAGGAAAGTACCATACCCAATGTACTATCGCCTTAGCCTATAAAATGTTACTCCTGAGCACCACTGTGTGAGAGATTTGGTGCATAAGAACAATCACCACCCTCATCACAACAAAAGAAAACAGTACCACTTAGAGATGCAAAAATAAATAAGACTATCTTGGAATAAATATAACCAAAAATGTACAATACCTTTACAATAAAAATCTAAAGATATTTTTGCCAAAAATGGAATGTGGTATAAATAAATGGAAAGGCATTATGTGCAATGTTTGGAAAATTGGATTAGTTAAAACAGCTGGGTTACCGAAGGCACCCTGCTGATTCAGAACAATCTGTATCAAATTTTCAATGATAGTTTCTACAAAATACCACAAAAAATTCTAAGATTTCTATAAAGTAACAAAACATTCTTAGTAGTCAAAACAGTCTTGTGACAAAGTCATCACACTTCCTGATTTCAAATTATATTACAAAGATTAAGTACCAAAAGAGTTTTTTTATTTTATGCAAATAGAGTTTGCATAAAAATTTGTGTAAATTAATGTTTCTATTCTTAAACACAACAAATATCCCAGAAACAAATCCATCCTTACATGGTCAATAAATTTACAACCAAGGAGAAAAGAATATTTGATCAAGAAAAAACAGCTCTCAACAGATGGTGATGGGAACCCAATCAGCACTTTCAAAATAATTGAAATGGAGTATAATATTACACTATACAAAAATTTATCAGAATAAACACTTTAAATCATAAACTTTCTAGAAGGAACAGGTGATAATTCCTTGACATTGGTTTCAGAGCATTGGATTTTGTGCGGATGAGTTTGTTCATTTCAGGACCATGCTCAGTGGTGCTTAGAACTTCTGATTCTGTGTTCAACGATCACTCCTTAAGCTGCTTGGGGAGCAGAGATCAAACCAGGGTCATATTATGCTAGGCTAGCACTTTTACTTTGTCCTCAGGCCCCTTCATAGCACTGTATTCATCTCATTTTAAAATCTGGATTTAACTTCAAAAGCAAGGACAGAAAAAAAAACAAAGAAAACAAATGGGATTATGTCAAATTCAAAAAGCTTCTATTAAGATAATGAATCCATCAAAAACAAACAAATAGGACTACTTCAAAGTAAAAATCTTCTACACAGAGAAAGGAAACACTATTAAAACTTAAAACTTAAGCATACTATTCAAGGAACAAATGTGTTTGTAAGTCATATCTGGTAAGGGTTTAAAATCCAATAATATAAAATAGTTGTCACTGTCACTGTCACTGTCATCCCATTGCTCATTGATTTGTTTGAGTGGGCACCAGTAACGTCTCTCATTGAGAGACTTATTGTTACTGTTTTTGGCATATCCAATATAGTTAATACAACTTTTAAAAGATCCATTTTAAAAATAAGTAGAGAAGCTGAATAAACAATTTCCAAATAAGACATGCAGATCACCAGTAGTTCACATGAAAAATGTTCAATACCATTAATCATCAGAGAAATGCAAATCAAAATCACAAGAAGGTGTCATCTCTCTACTCAGGACAGCTATTATAAAAAGTTAAAATGTTGTTAAAAGCAACCGCTGTTGGAGAGGATGTGGGGAGAATGGGACCCTTCTACACTGCTGGTGGGAATGTCGACTGGTTCAGCCCTTCTGGAAAACAATAGGACGATTCTCAAAAAATTAGATATTGAGCTCCCATTTGACCCAGCAATACCACTGCTGGGAATATATCCCAGAGAGGCAAAAAAGTATAATCAAAATGACATCTGCACATGTATGTTCATCGCAGCACTATTTACAATAGCCAGAATCTGGAAAAAACCCGAATGCCCTAGAACGGATGACTGGTTGAGGAAACTTTGGTACATATATACAATGGAATACAATACAGCTGTTAGAAAAAAAGGAGGTCATGAATTTTGTATTTAAGTGGATCGGCATGAAAAGTTTCATGCTGAGTGAAATGAGTCAGAAAGAGAGAGACAGACATAGAAAGACTGCACACATCTATGGTATATAGAATAACAGAGTGGGAGACTAACACCCAAGAATTGTAGAAATAAGTACCAGGAGGTTGACTTCATGGCTTGGAGACTGGCCTCACATTCTGGGGAAAGGGCAACTCAGAGAAGGGATCACCAACTATAATGCAGTCGAAGGCCATGTGGGGGAAGGGAGTTGCGGGCTGAATGAGGGCTAGAGACTGAGCACAGTGGCCACTCAACACCTTTATTGCAAACCACAACAGCTAACTAGAGAGAGAGAACAGAAGAGAATGCCCTGTCACAGTGGCAAGGTGGGGTGGGGGGAGATGGGATTGGGGAGGGTGGGAGGGAGGCTGGGTTTAGTGGTGGTCGAGAATGGGCACTGGTGAAGGGATGGGTTCCCGAAATTTGTATGAAGGAAGCATAAGCACAAAAGTGTATAAATCTGTAACTGTACCCTCATGGTGATTCACTAATTAAAAATAAATAAATTTAAAAAATGTTGTTAGTTCAATAAATGTTATTGATTTATTTATCTTCACTACACATCTTTTTCATCATATACAATAATGCATAATTAATCTTTCTGAAAACCAGTTTGAGTGTCTATACTTCTTTTCCTTGCTTTAATTGAATAACTCTTGATACATCCAAACCCATCTTCTAATTTTATCCTCACATCTTGGGTAGTATATCCATCTGTACTAGCACTTGAAATTCTTCCCGCTTCTCTCTCCACCTACTAGAAAATAATGCCTATACTTTAGGCTTCATTTTAAGTTTTCTACAATCTACCTAAAAGATCTCAGACTGTAGCAATGTCACACTATGTATGCCAAACATTTAACGTTCATTCAGCATAAGATCTAGTCTGGCTTTCTATTTTCCCTTTATACATAAAAGTTGAATTTATCATTAATGGTAAGGTTCAATGGTAGTAAAAGTCTTAGATAATATGAATATGAATTTATACAAAATTCTCAGAAAAAAATGTTCACATAAATTAGTTTTTCTGAAAAATAATGAGATAACTTGAAATACGAATGAAAAATTAATGAAAAATAATTCAAGTTATTTGCAGTTATTTTGTCTTGCTAAAAGAATAATTACTGTTTTCTCTATCCAAACCTCAATTCTCTACTTCATAAACATTATTTGGTAATATAAATTGTGGTGTTTACTCATTCAAAAGTTTAAATAGATAATGTAAACATTTAAAAATTACTATCTGAAAATTCACTCTGAACATGAAAAAAATGAGGTGGGATAGAAGAAGATGAGAGCAGAAGTAATGGTGAAGAGGGTTCAGGGTCCTCGAGTACATTGCTGATGTGAGAAAGTGGTATAGCAAAGTGGACAGCTACAAAGTCAATACAAAAAAACGGTGATATTCCTGTAGCACTTTAGCACAGTCATCCCATTGTTCATCGATTTGCTTGAGCAGACACCAGTAATGTCTCCATTATGAGACTTGTTGTTACTTTTTTGGCATAACGAATATGCCACGGGTAGCTTGACAGTCTCTGCTGTGTGGGCAGGATACTCTCAGTAGCTTGTGGGGCTCTCTGAGAGGGATGGAGGAATAGAACCCTGGTCAACCACATGCAAGGCAAACGCCCTACCCGCTGTGCTATTGTTCAAGTCCTGTGGTAGTCCTCTATGCAAATAATGAATTAGAGGAGACAGTTATCAACGACACTATCCCATTCAAAATAATGTCCAAAAATATCAAGTATATTAGAATCAACTGAAGGTCTATACCAGGAAAACTTTAATACAAATGTGATAGAAGACCTTAAGTAATGGAGAAATATTTTATGATCACAGACTGGAAGAATCAATACTATTAGAATCCATACTCTACCTAAATTATTAAAAATAGATTTAATACAATCCCCAACAAACTCGGATGACTTCTTCAAAGACTCAGAACAGTCAGTAATAAAGTTTGTATGGAATGATAAGACACAACGAATACCCAAAGCCACACTTAGAAATAAGAGTATGGGAGATATCTCATTACCTAACTTGGCACCTTACTATAAAACTGTATCACCATACTATATAACTATTTTTCAGTGATCAAAACAACATGGTACTGGAATAAGGATAAACTCTCTGACAAGTCAAATAGATCAGATCAAAATCTCAAGGAGCAAATCCCCATATACATGGTCAGCTAATTTTTTATTAAGTAGTTGGGAACATTAAATGAAATAAAGATAGCCTCTTTAACAAATGGTTTTGGGAAAACTGGATAACCATATGTAAAAATTTAAAGCTGGATGGATCCATATTTCACACCTCACACAAATGTCACTTCAAAGTGGATTTAATACCTTGAGATCAGACTGCAATCTATAAAATGCATAAAGAAAAATACAATTAAAATGGTCCAAGATTTGGGCCTCAAAGTTATCTTAAAAGATATTATACCATTTGCAAAGGCAGCAGAATAAAAAAATAGGGCTATATCAAATCAAAGAGTTTTTTATGGCTAAAGAAACATAGACTAAAATTGATAGACACTCAATTGAGTGGAAGAAATTATTTACATTCAACACTATAGATAAAGGGTTGGTATTCAGAATATATAAAGTACTCACAAATATCAACAACAAAAAAGTTCAAATTCTGATCAAAAATTGGGAGAGGAAATAAACATATATTTATCAGAAAAAAAGACAGGCAGATCGCCAATTGGCTCGTGAAAACGTGCTTGTCTTCATTTATTATTAGGAAATCTAAATCAAGATGATGAGATATTAACTTGTAAAAGTTCCCTGCTGGTGGAAATATTGTGTTGTTCAATCCCTATGTAAACAGTATGGCAATCTCTCAGTAAAATAATAATTAAGCTGTCATACAACCCAATTTTACTACTCACTGGACACCAAATCTTTCATTCTAAACCACCTATGCAGATCATTATTCAGCACTTAACACAATAGTTAAGGTATGAAATATGCCTAGGTGTCTAAGGACATATGAGTGGATTATGGCTGTGTGGTATGAATCTATACACAACGGAATACTATGCAGCTGCAAGGAACAATGAAACATTACAATTTTATGCATCTTGGATAAAACTGGAGAACACCATGCTAAGTGCAAAAGTCATAAGAAGGACAAATGCAGGATAATTACACTTATTTTTGGTATGGGTTGGAGCGATAGCACGTGGCTGACCTGGGTTCGATTCTCCATTCCTCTTGGAGAGCCCCGCAAGCTACCGAGAGTATCCCGCATGCATGGCAGAGCCTGGGAGGCTACCCATGGCGTACTCAATATGCCAAACACTGTAACAAGTCTTACAATGGAGACGTTACTGGTGCCCGCTCAAGCAAATCGGTGAACAATGGGACCACAGTGCTACAGTGCTACAGTGCACTATTGGTATATAGAATAACTAGATGAGGCAATGGAAGGTATTAAAGAGGGATAACTATAGACACTTTAGACACTTGATGCCAGATCATAGGAATAAGATAAGGAAAGAAAAGTAAGGGTTTTCTGAAGAGGAAGAAACATGGACCAAGTGTGAAGGGGCTTGAGGATGGGATATACATTAGTGGCATTGAGGAGTGCTATAGTGCTATATGTGTGTGTGTATACCCAAACCACATGGTTAACAGCACTGAAAGCATAAGATACAAACAACAACAACCAACCTTAAAACTGTGCCTGTCAAGGAGACACAACGGTAAGAGGGAACCTGAGGACACAGGTGGAGGGAATTTGACAGATGTCAGGATTGGTATTGGAAAATTGTGTAGCTGAAACTCAACTATGAATGATACTGTAAATCATGGTGGTCTGATCCTATTTGGAATTTGGGGACAACAGCGACATCAGTGAAGCAAAACCTGAATTGAAAATTTTTTTCAATTGAAAAAAATTGAATATGATGTGGTCAATTTTGTTGTGGAACTGTCCACCAGGAGACTCCCATGTCCAACGTTTAGATTCAGCCTTCTGGATCTGTGAGTTACCATGGATGGTCTTGGTCGACATGATGAACTCAGACAGTCTCACCCTGCTCGTTCCATTCTAGGCCATGGGACCCAATGTGGAAGTTCTTAAGGCGACCTTCTCAGTCCTATCTTGGCATTAAAATCACCAACAATGATCTTGTAGAAGGTGAGGTCTTCTTTATAGAACTTCTCCAGCTCCATGTAGAACTTCTCAATTTCTTCTTCATCGTAGTTAGATGTTGGTGTGTAGACGATGAAGATAGAAACTGCCGGCAGTGAGCCACATCTATACAAGCATAATTTGGATTGGTAGGCATTCGAATGAAACAATGCTTATGGCCAAGTTGGTGTTGACAAGGACACTGATGCCACCACGCCTCTGTTATCAAATGTTCCAAGGAAGAGTTCTTCTCCAGTGTCAAAAATGGTGTGATGTGATTGATGCCTTCTCATTTCGGTCAGACCAATGATGTCGTATTTGATCTTTTGTGCCTGCACCATCAGGTCCTTGATGGATGCTTCTGATGCCAGCATACGTGCATTGAAAGTACAGACAGTCATTTTAGTCTTTCTTTCTTCATTTTGGCAGTCAAGTTCGTCCCTGAGATTTTATCAGCCTCTCCTTGCTCATCTTCTTAACACTGCTGTAATGGGGTTTTTTTTGGTGTCAGGCAAATGAGACCCATTGCTTTTACTGTTTTTGGCCTATTGAATATGCCAGTTTGTAAACAATTTCTTAAAAATATCATCATTAATATTGAAATAATATACTGAGTACTTATATTTCTCAAAGATTTTCTTCGATAAATATAAACATACACATTGTATTTTTAATTTGTTATTAAACCAGGACTGGAACGATAGCACAGTGTTTAGGGCATTTGCCTTGCATGTGGCCGACCCAGTTTCGATTCCTCCGTCCCTCTCAGAGAGCCCAGCAAGCTACGGAGAGTATCCAGCCTGCACAGCAGAGCCTGACAAGCTACCCGTGGTGTATTGGATATGCCCAAAACAGTAACAACAAATCTAACAATGAAGATGTTACTGGTGACCACTTGAGCAAATTGAATGAACAAAGGGAGGACAGTGCATTAAACCAGGAACAAAACATAAACTGCCTTTTATTTTTTTCATCCTAGAGCACTGCTTTTCACTCTAGTTATATATGAGAAAGCAAATGTCTCTTCCTGTAGTAATGTTTCCTTATGTAGCCACTTTTCTTTTGTTGCTGAATATTTAAATACTTCTTTTCTTATGTTAATACTAGTTACATATTTTCTCCATTAAGTTTATTGATGCCATAATGGGAAAGTTTTTAGAAGATGCTAACTCAGCAGGCAAAGTTAAAAAGCTGTATTAAAATACTTGAACTCCGGTAAAGTGGAGTGGAGAGATTTGTCAATAAAGGGTCTGAGTGTTAATGTAAGCTTATGAAGCAGATTAAAACAGTCAGAACTTGCAACAGTGGAAATTAATTAGTTTCAGATTTACAGAAAAATTCTGTAAGAAGGTGTTAAAGAAATTCAAGTAGCAACTAAGTGAGGAAAATAGCTGCAATTTTATATATGAATCAAGCAGTATGCCAACTTTAGCTCAATGATACAAATTATATATTTTATCAAATCATTCGGATGCTTATATTGGAATTTTATTCCAAAGTATACCTCAAAAAAACTACAAATAAAATAAAGCAAATTACTTAAAAATGGATTCTGAAGAATTTATCCATCCACACAGCATTAAGAAAATTTGACATCAAAAATTCTACATACCAGTTTTTACTTAGAATGCTTCACAAGTTTTTCCTGGAAAAAGCATGTTCAACTTGTTGGAGTTAGACTAATATTAGTCTCTAAAACCAGAGTAATATTGCATGGAAAAAAGTAGTCTGATTCGTTCCTTACTTTAGAATAATTGGTTACATTTGGGCAAATTTGCCCTTCAAGTTGAACACATGAATAAAAATTAAGTCTGGAGAGATGCCATAGGAGATAAAACAATTGCCTTGCTTGTGGTAGACTCAAGTTGAATCCCAGCTATGACATTTGATCACCATTCTCTACAAGGAGTGACCCATGAGCATAGAGGCAGGAGGAAGCATCAAACACTGCAGGATGTGGCCCAAAAAAGGTTAAAAAGAGAGGAGAGAGAGAGGTAAAGAGAGTGAGAGAGTGAATATTTACATAAAACCCAAAGAAAGTCCAAGGACTCTCTAATTCCAGAATACATGAAGTGTAGTCCCTCCAAGACTTGAAATATTCTACTTAGTTTAAAATACTACAAGTAAATATATTGAGCATCAACTATCTGTTATACCTGTCAGATCACTGAAGACACAAAATGACAAATGTATGAACTGCACTGCCAGTATGCCTCTATGCAATTGAATATAGTGAGAAAAGCAAGTGACAATGACATCACAATGCTCTATGTGCTACAACAAAGGCAGTTACAAAGAGAGCTATGTAAGCTCTAAAAAGAAGTGAGTAAAGTTTATTTCAATGGATATTATGTTTGAAGATGATTGGGTGGACAAGCAAAAAAATTCCAGATAGAATGAATATGATACAATCAAGTAGGTAACATAATTTGTTCTCACAGGGCAGAAAATTCTATAGGGAAGAGAGATGAGGGAAGACATATTTTCAAGTGCCAAGACAAGAGGGGTTTTAAAAACAAGTCATGAGCCGAAATAAGTGTACAGTGGGTCAGGCACTTGCCTTGAAGGCAGCCAACATGGGTTCTGTCCCAGGCACCTCTTGTGGTCACTCAAGCATCTCCATGAGTAGTCCCTGAGTGTACTGCCAATAGTTAAGTTCTGATCACTGCTGGCTTTGGGCTAAAAATTATAATAAGATTATATTAATTTTTGAAGAGGGGATTTTGGACCACAGAATCAGGACGTATTCTTGTCTTTGTGCTCAGGGATCACCTGTGGTGGTGCTCTGGACACCAAATTTCATGCTAGGGATCCAATCAGGCCCAACTGCATGCAAGCAAAATTATTTCACATCTGTACTATCTCTCTGGCCCTAATTAAGTTTTTTTAATTTTATCATACATCCAACAGGGAGCCAGAACCAGATTTTCAGCAGCAGAGACTTAAAGTGAATCACATACTTGAAAGGTCACTTTAGAAATATTGTGAAAAATTACTTTAAAGAAATGAGACTGGAAGCAGGAAGAACAGCTTTGCAACAATATTCTGGGCAAAATATTACATGTTATTGAAGTAAATCAGTAGCACCAGAGGTTAAGTGTTGGGAATTAACTTGATAGGTTTCTGAGGTAGTGTTTAAAAAGCAATTGAAAATTTGGGATGAAGATAAGGGCAAAATGAAGGGATGATTCATGCTGTGACTCATATTTCCTTTTAAGCTATTTGGTTGATGAAAAACTGAAGTCTATATAAATTCCCAATTTGAGAATGTTAGAAATAATTTTGGTTTTACAGATTTTTTTCAGCTTTTAAGGTAACTATAGAACATGTATGTGTCCATTAGAAAATTGTGGTTATAGATTAGAATTCAGTGTTCCTTCCTCAAAGTTTTGGTGTTTTCATGCAGCTAATGCATTTGCTCTTCTAAGAGGCATGTTTTCTACTGATAGCATAGCACACAAAGGCAATATCTCCATCTACTTATGTTAGTATTTTTGGTGGTCACAACTGGTGGTACTTGATGTTCACCAAGGTCATATCTGTGGAGCTCAGGGCCATCAGAGTTTTTCTCGGTGGTCATCAGGGGACTCTATGTTACAGACATTCAGCCCAGGGCAGCATAAATTCAAAGCAAGTGCTCTATCACTTAAACCACATTGCTCAATATCCTGAACAAGATATATGTGACAAAATATACACAGGATGCTATCACTGAAAGAAACTGCAGATATTTTTGTATTCAGTTTTTATTTGAAAATTGTAACACTACTAATTTCATAAAATCTGTGGCATAAATAACTGATAATTGCCTTAAATTGTTCTATGGTCTCATTAAGCTTATTTTGGGGATTTTGCAAATTCTAGTCTATATCCTTCCTATTACAAGTATTCCTTCTTGCTAGTCTTATCCTTAGTGCAAATGGGGAAATCTATGTGAGGGTAATGGCAAAAGCATCAAATATAAAATTATTGAATATACACTCTAGGTTGAGTTACAAACTTGGCACTTTAGCACTGTAGCACTGTTGTCCTGTTGTTCATCGATTTCCTTGAGCGAGCACCAGTAATGTCTCCATTGTGAGACTTATTGTTACTGTTTTTGGCATATCAAATACACCACGGGTAGCTTGCCAGGCTCTGCCATGCAGGCAGGATACTCTCCATAACTTGCTGGGTTCTCTGAGAGAGACGGAGGAATCAAACCCGGTTTGGCCGTGTGCAAGGCATATGCCCTATCTGCTGTGCTATCGCTCCAGTTCAACTCAGCAATGCTTATTCATTCAAAACATAAAAATATAAACTGATTGATTGTAGTGTTTTTTCAACTCTGTGGAACTTTGATAAAATTGTAGTGAGAATTCTTAGCTAAAGGACCTCAAAAAGCTCTCTATCAAATGGTGCTCTCAAAATCCTAAAGTGATTAAATTGGGGGGAACAATATGAAAGTCTTTTATTCCACAGAGAACTCGATGAAATAAATAATCCTAAAAACTGAAAATAAGCCATTATTATTATTTGCATTTAGTTACAGTATCCAACTTTAATATTGACTCATAATTTTCAAAATCTCCAATATTATATAAAATGATAAAAGTTATTTGGGCTATGAAGGCTTTTACATATACGTTGACAATTTATAATTTTTTACATAATTTTAAAGAATAAACGTATAGTTTTTCAGACTCAAAACCTGTGAATGCCCATTCTTATACCCACTGATTTCTATGATTCATAATAGAGAAAAACAAAGTTTAAAAATGGTTTCTTGGGACTGGAGCAATAGTACTGTGGGTAGGGCATTTGCCTTGCATGCGGCCAATCCGGGTTCAATCCCGGGCATCTCTTGTGGTCCCTCAAGCACCACCAGTAGAAATTCCTGAGCGCAGGGCCAGGAGTAGTCCCTGATTTCTTTACTTAAATGTAATTCCCTCCATATTATTATTACAGAGTAACTATGAATAAAATTATTCCCCATATTCTGAAACTATCTAGACTATTTTCTCTAAGAAATAGTATTTAGTCATGTTTGGCAAAACTTAGTGACATCCAATGTGTTATAAGTTTAAAGTCTTGAGATGGAATGCACTGGGGAATGCATATCTTTATATAAGATTTTAATTGATTGATTTTTAATTTTTTACTGATTGAGGTTCTGTGATTTACAATATTGTTAATAATGGTTATCATGCATGGAATTCCAATACCACACCCATGATCAGTGTACTCACCACACTCCCCGCAATGTCCCTCCCTTTGAAGCATCCACTAATCTGGGGTACATGCAAATTTAAGAGCTATTTCCAGGCCAGAGAAAGAGAGATAGAGTACATCAAGTAATGCACTTGCCTTGCACATTGTCTACCCTAGTTGGATCCCTGACATTGGACCTAAGACACAGCAAGAGTGATCTTGGAGTAAAGAAGCAGAAGTAACAAAACAAAACAAAAGTGGAGGTTTTGATATTTTTCAAATTTATATCGTCCAGTATTGCCACTAGGCTGAGCTATAGTATAAATATTTATCATAAAAATGCCTCCTAATGTGAAAGGCCCCATTGAAAATAGATATTAAATAAGCATATATTAATAATAAATATTTTAAATATGTGAGATGATTAAACATGTGAAATTAGTTGCTATATAAATATATTGTATCCTAAATTTGGGGAGCTGAGGTAAATCACAAAACAAGAAATCCACCAAAGAAACATATGGACAAGGCAAGTATTCCCAAACTTACATACCTTCACATTTCTCAAGCTCACCGAGTGATTTATAGGAAGTTCACAACTTTGAAAAACTATCTAATAACTTCGAGAACAGTGTATGATAGACTTCGATTTATTATTCTTGCTTCCTAATGAGCTTTCTGCAAAATCTTACTGAGGTGGAAATCTCAATCTTTGCTTTTCTTATTCATAAAAAATGGAGGTCAATTTCTACTTTGTATGATTGGAGCTATAGCATGGCAGGTAGGGTGTTTGCCTTGCACGTGGACGTCCCGGGGTTGATTCCTCCATCCCTCTCGGAGAGCTCGGAAAGCTACCGAGAGTATCCCGCCCACAGAGCAGAGCCTGGCAAGCTACCCGTGGCGTATTAAATATGCCAAAAACAGTAACAAGACTCACAATGGAGATGTTACTGGTGCCTGCTCGAGCAAGTCGATGAACAATGGGATGACAGTGCTACAGTGCTACAGTGCTGTATTATATGTAAATAGATATTATTACATATAATGGATAATGCATGCAAATAGTGCATAAAGTTAAATAAGTACTATTATTATTATTATTATTATTATTATGGCTTTGTTGCTGCTTTGTAAAACTCATTTCTCCTCAAATTAGTAATTCCTAAATTAGCACTATTAATTCATTGTTCTGTTGTGACATTTCTCTCATGGGTCCATATACTTCATATATACACACATATGAAGTATACTCATATCGACCTGTAAACAAGTACCTACATACATGGTGTAATGTTTTACTACCTCACTCATATGTACTCATATGTTCCTATGTACATGTGTAGGGTGTTTGCCTTGCACGTGGCCGTCCCGGATTGATTCCTCCATTCCTCTCGGAGAGCCCGGAAAGCTACCGAGAGTATCCCGCCCACAGAGCAGAGCTACCCGTGGCGCATTAAATATGCCAAAAACAGTAAACCTATGTACATATGTACTCATATGTACCTTCCAAGAGTCTTCATTTGAGGAAATGACCCAGTTTGCCTTGGGTCTATTCAGTCCCTTCGTCAGGACCTGCCTTTGAGGTGCTAGGAACTAAGGGCAACTGGAGCTTAAGTCAAGTAAATATGGATACCCAAGAGTAATATTATTTTGGAGTCAACTCCCATGTTACAAAGCATAACATGAACTGTCTTCCTGTATCTATACAAAAAGAACATTGCTAAATAAGCCATGCAAATGACATAAAGAAAAGAGACACGCAATATACGATTATCAGTGCTTGATGAAACTGGGTGTGTGCAGGGGCACTGTTGTGGGAGTAAGTCAATAAACCTAGGCTCCCTGCTGGAGAAGCAAGGATAAACCAATGTTATCGAACATTTTCCTTAATCCTTTTCCTCTCCTTCTGCCATTCCTATGACTAAACGATTATTTTTCTTTCTATTGAAACTTATGTTTCTTTCCATTCTTTTATTTTTCTTTTATTTTTCCTTTTTATATTGCTAATAACTAGTATTTTTTCTTCAGTATCACTGATATTTAGACTCCCATGTCCAATGTTTAGATTCAGCCTTCTGGATCTGTGAGTTACCATGGATGGTCTTGGTTGACATGATAAACTCAGTCTCTCACCCTGTTTGTTCCATTCTAAGCCATGGGACCCAATGTGGAGTTCTTAAGGCGACCTTCTCAGTCCTATATTGGCATTAAAATCACCAACAATGATCGTATAGAAGGTGTGGCCTTCTTTATAGAACTTCCCCAGCTCCATGTAGAACTTCTCAATTTCTTCTTCATCGTAGTTGGATGTTGGTCCGTAGACGATGAAGATAGAAACTGCCAGCAGTGAGCCACACCTATTCAAGCATAATCGTCTGATTTGGGTTGTTAGGCATTCGAATGAATCAATGCTCATGGCCACATTCATGTTGATAAGGACAACACCTCTGTTATCAAATGTTCCAAGGAAGAGTTCTTCTCCGGTGTCAAAAATGGTGTGATGTGATTGATGCCTTCTCGTTTCAGTCAGAACAATGATGGTGTACTTGATATTCTGCACTTGCACCATCAGGTCCTTGATGTATGCTTCTGATGCCAGCATAAGTGCATTAAAAGTACAGACAGTCATTTTAGTCTTTCTTTCTTCGTTTTGGCAGTCAAGTTCGTCCCTGAGATTTTATCAGCCACTCCTTGCTCATCCTTCTTAACGCTGTTGTATTGGGGGCTCTTTCCTTGTCAAGCAAATGAGGCCCTTTTTTGTTACTGTTTTTGGCATATCGAATATGCCAGGGGTGGCTTGCCAGGCTCTGCCATGCGGGTGGGGTACCCTCGGTAGCTTGCCGGGCTTTCCCAGAGGGATGGAGGCTTTTAGGGTGGCCTCCAATCGCCCTTAGAGGTGTTCCCATGGTTCATACCATATTTGAAACCCATCAAATATGGTGAGAAAATTATGGGAAATGAGTATTAAGTGTCCTATGCTGTGTCATGTGACATTGGACATGGGAGTCTCCTGGTGGACGGTTCCACAATGAAATTGACCACATCATATTCAATTGAAGGTTTTGCCTGACCGATGTCACTGTTGTCCCAAAATTCCAAACAGGATCGGACCACCATCTCCTTCATGCAAAATTGTACTTCACAGAGCGGGGAGAAAGAACTGCAAAGTTTAAGTTTAAGAAGAGTACTCCCAGAAAGACCACCAACTGGGAGCTCTTTGGCACTATTGCACCAACGTGGGAAGATGCTGTCCTTGACAACATCGACGAGGAATATGATTGACTTGTTCAGCACCTCCATGATTGGGCAAAAATTCCCGAGAGTGGGAAAGCCAAAAATAGACACCTGTCTTCAGAAACTACCAAGCTCATTCCCCAAATTGGTTTGGCACGAATCTCAGGCAAGCACAAGCTAATGTCCAAGCTCGCAAAGCAGTGCAGAGAAACGATAAAGGAAGACCTCAAAGAGAAAAGAGCAGCAGTGTTGGCAGATGAGGCAGAAGCTAGGAAAAGTATTAGCAATGCTTGCCTGTCCTTCACCAACTACAAGACCAAGATGACTGCCCTCCAATGTCCTGATGGATCTATCACATCTTGCAGAAGGGCAATGGAGTGGATTATTCATGACTTCTACTTGGATCTCTTCGACGGCCATGTCCACCTGCCCACATACCAAATTTCGCAGGATGGATATGTCGTTCCTAACATCCTCCCTTCTGAAATCTGACACATCATTTCATCAGTAAAGATGCATACAGCACCCAGTCCAGACAAGGTCATACCCAAACACCTGAAGAATCTACCACCAGTACTCATCAATACACTGTCTCGACTCTTCACACGCTACCTGTCCGTATGCAAGGTTCCATCTGAATGGAAAACCAGCAGTACCGTTCTGTTGTACAAGAAAGGAGACATCCACGACATTGGCAACTATCGCCCAATCTGCCTGTTATCCCTAATCTACAAGTTGTTCACTTGAGTCATCCTGAATAGAATAGGCAGAACACTAGACAAAGGACAACCATGCGAGCAAGCCCCATTCCAAAAAGGATTCAGCACCATCGACTGTATCAACACAGTGACCAAACTCATTGAAGTTTCACTAGAGTACAAGATGCCGCTCTGTCTAACGTTCATCGATTTAAATAAGGCCTTTGATTCTGTTGAGACTGAAGCGGACATCAAAGCCCTAGCCAAACATTATGGATTCACCACCAAGATATCACCACTCTACAAGGAAGTGATCATTGGCGTAAAGAGAGCGGTTCCACAGGGTGATACCATTTCACTGAAACTCTTCAGTACCACCGACAAGAACATCATGCAATGACTTTAATGGGAAGGAATGGGAGTGAAGATAGAAGGTCAACAACTATATCACTTCTGCTTCGCTCATGGCATCATTCTCATAACGCCAAACATTAGCCAAGCAGCACAAATGCTGGCCAATTTTGACAGTGAGTGCGGAAAGGTCTCATTTGCTCTCAATGGTACAAACATCTTCGAATGCAGCAGCTATGTGAACCTGGGTCGAGAACTCAACATGAGGAACGACTTGGCACCAGAACTGCGCAGGAGGAAGAAAGCAGCATGAACGCCTTCAAGAGCGTTAAGAAGTAGTTAAGAGGATGAAGAACCTCTGGCTCTGGGCACATCTTTTAAACTCCTCTGTTCTTCCTGCACTAACATAAGCCTCAGAGACCTGGGCCCAAGAAAGCAGGATGAGAACACTATTCGGGTATCCCAAAGAGGAATTGAAAGAGCCATGCTAGGAGTATCACGTTTCACTCAAGTGAGAGAAGGAATCCGTAGTTCTGACCTTTGTGATGATCCAGAAACAGGGACGCTGTTTCGTTTGCCAAGGCGTCAAAAATCAGATGGTTTGTACATGTAATGTGATTCAGAGATGACCGCTAGACTAGAGCTGTTACCAACTGGATTCCATGGGACGTCAAAAGATCTCATGGCTGCCCACCAAAGATAAGGTCAGACTTCTTCATCAAAACCCTGAATTAATGATTTGAGGCTCTTCCTGTTCCTAGAGTGAGCAGATATCATTGGCTACACTAGCACGCGACAGGGACAAATGGAGACATTACTGGATCCCGCTCAAGCAAATCAAAGATCAACGGGATAACAAGTGATACAAGTGATCACTGATATGTTCCTTTGTATTTTTAATTCTGTTGTTGTGATATGGTTGTATATTTTTCGCTCTTTAAATAACATTTGAATGCACTCTTTGATACCCTGGATAAGTTCATATTTATGTTGGTTGGAGTTTTCTTCTAGTGATTGCTTTAATTCCACGGCCATTGTATGAACCATTGATTTCAGTTTCTCATAGATGAGGCTTGAGAGTTTATTTCAGCTCAGTGCCTTTCCAAGACTTCAGTTCCTATATTCCAGAGCCGTTGAAATCTTGTTTAACTACTTTTCTCAAAGATTTCTGGGTGCTACAGATTGAGTTCCAGATGCCAGATATCTGAGGTCTGATTCAATTTGCTATTTTCAGCATTACTCCTTATAATCTTTTAGCCTAACAGTGTTTGTGCCTTGTGCCCTTAGGATGTTACTTCATTGGCCATGCAGTTCAGTGTCTAATATATTTGTTTGTAAAGAACAGTTAAACACATACATTTGAGAACTATATAAGAACCCAAGAACCCTTCAAATTCATGCGGATGAAATGGTGTTGTTGCTCCCCAGATACATTAGAGTCTGAGAGTTCTGGGGTTAGTTTTATGGGTATTTTGAGGCATGTCCTGGGTTTAAGAGGTGTTTGGGAAGGGCGTTTTTGGTTCAGGGGACCCAGGGAAAGGTCATAGACAATGCACAATTCTTTTTTTTTTTTTTTTTTTTGCTTTTTGAGTCACACCCAGCAATGCTCAGGGGTTACTCCTGGCTTTGCACTCAGGAATTACTCCTGGCAGTGCTTGGGGGACCATATGGGATGCCGGGGATCGAACCCGGGTCGGCCACGTGCAAGGCAAATGCCCTACCCGCTGTGCTATCGCTCCGGCCCCGACAATGCACAATTCTTAATAGTATAGATTAAGTCTTATGTCTGATGCTTCTTTTCAGTCTTTCCAGCTGATATTTATGGAATTAATTATCATTAAGGAGGAAATAGAGTTGACAAATCACAAGTGGGCGACGATCTAAATTATTGATTAAAGAAAGATCACCACATGCTTTATTTGACAAGAGATTAGAACTGTTGAGTGTTCCAAATTCCTATTTACTACTCAATATACACTGTATTTCTATTCATCAAAGAAGACTTCAACAATTATTGCATAGTCTTAAGCATAGCACTAAAACTTGATATCCTAGAGTCACAAATTGTGCTCCAGATTTCATCAAATTTTCAATCATTTATAAAATATGACATCTCAGCTAAGAGATAGTAAAATAGCTCAGAGGCATTCCCCCAGCTCCAAAAGGTTTCCCAGTCATCATTGGGAATGCCCTGGAGGCCCTTAAGTGCTACAGGAATTGTCTGCGTTATCTCAGGTACTGCAAGGTTAGAGTAGCACCTTATCCTTGGATCTTAGAATAGAATTACTGGTCTAAGTGTCCAAATACTTCTATGAATGAACCCTAGATACTCTAAGCACCAATTGAGAGTTTCTACTAAAAAAATATGATGTTGCTACATATACCTCAATATATTAAAGTAACCATCAGCATAATGAAAAACATACACTTACTAGAATAAGCTAACTTTGTTGAACCTAAAATTTATATTACTTATAAGATACATTTTTAAATCTCAATAAAAATTGGATGGTGTTGATTATATCAAAACTCTCTAATGAAAATTATATATAATTCATTCTGACAAATACTATGATTTTAAATTGTATCTCAATAAGTTTTTCCATTATAACATTTTTAAGAGTAATCTAAAAATTGTATGTGAATACCCCTAGGGCAAAAAAGTACTAAAAATTGAAATAAGCCCCTATGATATTAAAATTTTTAGACAAGTATAATTTCCACAAAATTTTTAAGCAAATTGAAACATGCATATGTAAGCATTTTTCCTACATAAAATCTTGGTGAAATACAAATAATCTAAATCTAACTATTAACCTCAATAAAATTATATAAGGTTAGAGAGAAAGCCATAAATATAGCTCATGTGGTAAAGACTTGCATGTATGCAACCCTTGGGTTAATTCCTTACACCACATGATGGCTGAGTACTGCAACAGCAATAAATAAATATAAAAAGAAAGCTATTTTGTTTTCTTTCTTTGTTATTATTTAGAAAGCAGAGAAAGTGCAGAGCAGATAAGAGAAATTGTCACTCTATTGTCAAACTCTTATTTATCAAAAATCAATGATCGCCATAGGTTTCCAGAGTTCTTACTGCTGCCTCTATTCTGTTAAAATCTGAAACTAGTCAAAAGCAAACAAGAACACAAAAATCCTTAAAGTATATAATAAAAGTAAAGAGGTCATAAAATTTAAGAAAATGGTGCGTGGAATAAAAGATGGAAGATTGCATCAAAAGAAACTATTTTAAAACTTTATTTTTTATTAATAAAGCGACTGTCATTTACAAAGCTGTTCATAATAGAGTTCTTTCAGGCATACAATTTTTGAACACCAATCCCACCATCAATTTCACCTTCCCTCCACCAATGCTCACCTATTGTCAAGTGTATAATAAATTTAACATGTAATACTTGCTAAAGAAAAAAATGTTAAGGTAATGGTAAATGGAATTGACAGAAAACAAGCCATAAAGGTCATTTTGTGATACCAATTATATAAATTCAAATAATTTGATACAGTATAGTATACTTCCTATTCTAATTCATATTGGAATTTCCATTTCATAAACTTGCAGATGTTTAAAAATGATTGGCACTATCTATGTGTACATGGAAATTCAGGCCTTGCTTTCTTTTCATAGTTATTCATATGAACATTTTGTAGAACATCCAACTGATAGATCACCAAATTTTATCAGCTTTGATTTCTGCACTGGTTCTTAAATAAAAAAAAAACTATCATAGGACTATAAAGAATGCTAATGTTTTAGAAGCTTTGATTGAGAAATCTTCATACATATTGTTATAATTATTTTCAGGCAAATATATTATAGTTGGAATCTTTGCTTAACTTGATATGTTTTATCCATATAAAAGCAAATAAACTTAATGGAGCCTCAATTCTTCTGATTACTATAATAGAAAATTTTCAGTGTACCAGATTTTATTCAGCTTCCTCATATGGAAATATAGCCTTAATCATAAGTTCATACATCATATGGGTTGATTGCAATATCCTAAAATAATTTTTAAATAATATTTAACATTAAATTTAAAAAATGTTATAATTCATGCAAAACTGAGAAAAATGCAAATCAAAACTTGCTGTAATTCCTTATCTGGTGTTGACTTTAAGGGGAGAGGTGACATATTATAGGTATAAATGAAGATTGAAAAATTACATATCTACTAATGGATTCTGTTCAAGAAATTTTATCAAGTTTCATAGACATAGCTTGAATATTATATTATTTTTATAGAATAAAAATATAAAACTGTTTTTTCAAATAATGATAATGTTCTAGAAAGGTCATTTCTATTGCCAAAATTGTGGAACTTATGAAATATTTTGTGATCCAATTGCCAGTAAAATTTAAGCCCAGTGAATTATGAACAGAACACTATGAACTCAGTAAAGCAAACAATTATGAAGCTAGCAATCACTAATCCAAATGTCAGAATAAGAGAATGAGTTTTTCGTCAGTTTAGCTTATTCATTTTAACATTTGATGTTCATGGTTCTAAAAAGTAATAAATTTGATTCCATCAAAAATAGGCTCTATGTACTTTGATATGAGTTTCAATTCAAATCTTCCTGATAAAAGTGTTTTTCTGTTATGCTCAAGTTTGTACTGCATGTACTTACCTTCCTTAGGTATTTCAGAATTCAGAGTTCCTTAGAATTCAGAATTAAGACTTTCCAACAAAGAGGTCAAATAGTTTAAGATCATTAAAGATAGAGAAGAATGAATTGAAATATAGTATCTTCAACAACACAGATGACTTTTTCAGAGAAAATTATTCTTTATTAAATGAAATATTATACCTAAAGATTCTTTTCCATTCTCAGTAAAAAACTATACACACCCCACATGGTTAAGATAAAAATTTGGGGTCTGTTTGTATGTTAATTTTGGATTTGGTCACTAAATCACCTAGTGCAAAATAATTCTACTTAAAGTAAATCTTTCCATTTTTTTCCTTTTTTTCTGGATTTTCATTTGCTTGTTTGTTGATTTTTTGCCTCATCCTGTGGTGCAAATTTCTCTTAATTAACATTAATTAGCTTTGTGTTTGTTTATGTACACTATAGTTCTTAAAATTTTTTCAAAATCACATGCATCAACATTTGAAAATATCTAACATTTAAAGAAACTCTAGCCAGATTACACCACGATATTATAAATATTTCAGATTACACAGTATGTAAAAGAATGTTGGATAGGACTCAGTAATTCTAATTTGTGTTTTTAAAACTATCCATTCTTCTTGAATGGGAAGAAGAAGAGATATTCAAGTTTCATTATACTTTTTTATTTCATAATTCATTAGTAGAACTTGTTTTATGGAAATACTATTTGTCAATTCAACTTTTAAAAATATTGATCTATATTTCATCTTTGTTGTCTGCAAACTTTCAAGAAAACTTACATTTTCTACAAGAACAGACATATGAGGAAATAGAAGAGGTTGAAGAAAACTCTTCAGTACGCTGAAGTAAATTTTACATCTACATTATATAAACAAGGCACATTTTGCGTTCCCTCTGTTGGCTTTATAAGGTCAGGTATTGTCATGATATTTGATAAAATATTATGAAGCTACTGAGAGCATCTCGCCTGCATGGCAGAGCGTGGCAAGCTACTTGTGGTGTATTCAATATGCCAAAAACAGTAACAAGTCTCACAATGGACACATTACTGGTGCCTGCTCTAGCAAATCAATGAGCAACGGGATGACAGTGATACAGTGATTATGAAGCTAAAATTATTATCACCAAACATAAGTTTAACTCAAAAAAATCAAAATTCAAAAATATCTGATATAATCTTCTTTTAAAAATTACTGGTTTATTTTATTTTACTTCCCCCTTCTCTTCATTTTTATTATTGAAATGGCCAATGGCCACATAAATAAACACACACAACTGTAGCAATCCTATAATTTTTAATCATGATACTTGTCTGTAGTCACACATCTGGTTGTGACACTAACACACTAGTTTGTGGCATAGTATTTGCACACATGATTCCCAAGGATCACATTCATTTAGTCCCAATGTCCATGCAAATTCTGGCTTCAGTGTTAACTGGGTGTTACTTGAGCTAATACATGTGCTTGCAGGGTTTTCATAATACTCACATATCACTTTTTTTAGTTCACCAGGGGTTAAGCCCTTTAGCTCTGGTGCAAGCACACACACACACACAAGTACACACGCACAGGCCAGAAACCACTATGGGTCACTATATGTGCTCAGCACACAGAACATATTCCTAACGCAATTTCAAAAAACTTAAGATACTTTAATGGATAAAAACATCACAATAACTGTCTAGACTTTGAAAAACAAACCACCATTTTCTTTGTATATATTCTATTGGTTTTTTTAAGTTAGAATTGGAAATCACTGCTATGATTATAAATGTGACATTAGCTTAAAACAAATTAATAGAAAAAACTCGAGAAATACATAGCACTGTGTCCTATTATTCATCGATTTGCTCGAGCGGACACCAGTTATGTCTTCATTATGAGACTTGTTACTGTTTTTGGCATATCGAATACGCCACGGGTAGCCTGTCAGGCTCTGACTTGCAGCAGGATACTCTTGGTTAATATCACTGTCATCACTGTCATCCCATTGTTCATCAATTTACTCAAGTGGGCACCAGTAGTGTCTCTATTCCTCCCAGCCCTGAGATTTTAGCAGCCTCTCCTTACTCGTCATTCCCAACGATCAGAGGCTCTTTAAGGGTCAGGGGAATGAGACTTATCGTTAAGTCTGTTTTTGGCATATCAAATACACCACAGGTAGCTTGCTGGACTCTGCCCGTGCAGGCAAAATAGTCTTAGTAGCTTGCCAGGCTCTCCTAGAGATACACACACACACACACACACACGCACACACACACACACACACACACACACACACACACATATATATATATATATACATATATATATATATATGATTTGTTGCCTATTGTCTGAACTCCATCAAATATGGTGTGGTAATTATGGAAAATGTGTAGGAAATGTCTTATAATGAGTCCAGAAAATGGCCTGGAGCATGACAGCAGTTGGGTATTGGAGGTCGACTGCTGGAGCTGGGTCCCTTGGGGCAGGGAGGGTTCTCATCCGCACCCTCTGTAGCACCCCGAGTGAAAACAGCCTGGCGCATAGTCCAGTGGCATGCCTATGGGAGCCTCATCTTATACTCCCGTCTGGGAGGAGCAGCCGTTGATATCTGTAGGGTGGGCCCATGAGGAGACTCTCTGGCATGGTGTGGCAGGGTGTGCTTATGGGTGTGATCCCTGGGTCACTGGAGACTGGGAGATAGCAGGCAGAGGATCTCTGCTTCCAGGTCCCACTGAGTCTGAGTCCAGAGTCCAAGGTCACAAAGTTCCACATAATCTGGGTTCCGGGAGACTTCATTCAGATAATATATTTATAATATAAATTTATATTTATTTATATATAAATATACATATTTATGTATCATAAATATATGTATGAGAAATACATACTGGATATAACTCGGTGAGAATAATTTGTTATCAAACCAAATATAGGTAATAGAAATAGTTGATTTTCACTAACAAAGTTGCCTGGAAGAAAATATAATGATTAGTACTTCCAGAAATCTTTACCTTAGTTCCATGTGTTTTCTGAAATTCACCTTTCATTTTGAACTTTCTTTCATGTATCTGTTGAACATCAGTCAAGTTCTACTGAGAAAACAATAGAGATATCTTGGAGTCAGAAATACCTTAAACAAGTTACAATGATAGACTAAGCCCTCTAATTCTTGATTTAGCAACTTTTGTTGGCTATTGAATATATGGCAGTCTAAAAGATAAAGATGTATTTTAATGTAATAGTTGTATAAGTAAAGGATTTTTGGCAAATAGAAAGCTAACAAAGTCAAACTCTCTGGCAAGTCTTGGTCTCTGTCTCTCTCTTTGCAATTGACACCCATCCCCAGCTATGTATATGTATAGACAGCTATGATCCAGTATATGCATTCATTACTTTTCAGTACACAGTCACCTAGTCAAGGATTTACTATCATTTTCCTATAGTAGCTAAAAGAAAAAAATCAGATTAAAATCGTGTAACTTCAAAAATCAACTACAAATAACTTTGTAAATCATAACGCTTTAATAAAATAAGGTTTAAAAGTAAATGTTTAACTGCCTGGGTCAAAATATATTTTATGGCCTTTTGAATCCTTTAGTTGATTAAACTCCAATAATCTCATAACATGGTAATCATGGCTGTGTTGGCTATTGTTTCAAATTAAACTCTATCTAGACAAAATGGAGTAGTTATGTACATGACTATAAACTAAAACATAAGTGCAGATATTTGGCATCAAAATATTTTATTAAATATTTCCCTTTTATCTTAAAAAATAGAATGTTTGCTATTAGAAGATGAGATATTGAGTTCACAAGCTATTCATTCTAAATGGATTAGGTAAACTAAATTATGTTGATCACTGGTGAAAATTTAACTACTGAACTACTGAGTAATGAGAAAATACCAAAGATGCATGCATTCTGCAATTAAACAATCATCTCTTAAATTTTACTCATCAATGTTTTTCCATTTTGCATCCTTATCCATATTATTTTTAGTGAGTAAATACAAAGAAATATATTGTCATTTTAAACCAATTGAGAGTTTCCAGTGGAGACTTGGGAGGAGGAAGTAATGCCATATTTCAAACATTAGCTCCTTTCATCTGAGTTATCCTGTCTACAAGATGTTCATAACATTGTTCATAACATTGAAAGAGGAGTTATAAATTCAGCATTTCCCTACTGCCTCTAGCCTCCAGGAAATTAAGAAATGTAACATCTTTAAGCTAAGCTTAACTTTATATCACACAATCAAGTGGCTTTAAACCATGATAATATTATTTAGTTCCAGGAACTATTTTTTCAATGTGAATTTAAATTCTATCTTTAAAAATGCCTGACATTACCAAAGTAATAATGGATATCATTATCATTCAGCATAAGAATGAGCAGAATAAACAGAATAACAGTTAATGTCAAATAAACAGAAATGGGTAATTCAGTTTTGTAAAGACTGCTGATAAGATACATATTCCAAGCCTCCTGAAATCTAGTTTTTAATATTAATTTAATATTAATAAAAATATAAAGAGACTTATTGTTACTGTTTTTGGCATATCCAATACGTGCTGGGCTCTCCAAGAGGGGCAGAGGAATCAAACTCAGGTTGACCGCGTGAAAGGCGAACACCCAACCACTATGCTATAGCTCCAGCCCATTAATCTGAGTATGTTCTGTAATGTATCCTTCTCTTCTTATCATGTATTAGGGAACTGCATCATTTCTACATAAAATATTAGTATGGTAAAAGTCTAAACACTGACATCTTCATTATGATTGTTAGCTTTATATTATTGCCATTTATACAGTTACATAAAATCATTAGTAGAAATGACTCCTAAAACATTAATTTCAGTTGTGATTTGACTAGTTCACTTGCCAATTCTTTATTAGAAGTCTTTCTGAAAAATCTCAGAAGGGTCAGGAGATTCTATGTCTCAAAATTTGATTTTTCTAGAAATTAAGAAACAAAACCTCTTTGAAATAAGCTTTTTATCATACTGTACAAGAGGCTTTATGCCATGATAAAATTATTTAGTTTCAGAAACTATTATTTGAATGTGAATTTAAATTCTATTTTTAAAAATTTCTGGTATTACTAAAGTAAAAATAAATAACAACTCAGGACAAGTATGAAATAGCAGAGTCATATATACATAAACAGTTAATTCAGTTTTGAAAAGATTTCTGATAAGATACACATTTTGAAAACTCCTTAACTCTAATCTTTAAGATTTATGAGTATGATCTGTAATGCATCCTTCTCTCCTGCTTGTCATATATTAGTAATTCATATTTCTATGTAAAATAGTAACATGATAAAAGTCTAGTTCATTAACTTCTTCAGTATGCTTGTTAGCATGACACTATTGCCATTTATTCAGTTACATAAAATTATTAGTGGAAACACTAAAAAGGCTTTCGAAAACATATTTTCAGGTATCAAATTACTAGTTTACTGTGCCAATTCTTTGCCTTTCTGAAGTTCTCAAGACTCAGGGAATTTTTTAGTTTTTTTTTAAAATTTTATTGAATCACCGTGAGATAGTTACAAGCGTTCCTGTTTGGGTTACAATTTCACAATGATCAAACACCCATGCCTTCACCAGTGCACATTCCCCACCACCAATATCCCCGTTATATCCCCCCCCCTTTCCCAACATCCCCCTGACTACATGGCAGACAATATTCACCAAACTCTCTCTACTTTTTGGCATTATGGCTAGCAACACAGACACTGAGAGGTCATCATGTTTGGTCCATTATCTGCTTTTGGCATGCATCTCCCATCCCAACTGGTTCCTCTAGCCATCATTTTCTTAGTGATCCCTTCTCTATTCCATCTGCCTTCTCTCCTCTGCTCCTCAAGTAGTCTTCAAGCCATAGGACAATCCCCCTGGCCCTTGTATCTGCTGTCCTTGGGTGATTTTATTCTATACTTCACAAATGTGTGCAGCCCCTCTATGTCTATCCCTCTCTTTCTGACTCATTTCACTTAGCATGATACTCTCCATGTTTATCATTTATAAGAAAATCTCATGACTTCATCACTCGAAATTTTAAGTCTCACAATATGATACTTCTGGAAATTAAGAAAAAATCTCTTCAAAGTAAGCATAAATTTATTTCACATTGAACAAGTGACTTGTAACATGATAAAATTATTTAGTTTCAGGAACTATTTTTTAATGTAAATATAAATTCTATCTTAAAAATCCGGCACTATCAAAGTAATAGTGAACATCAGTCAGCACAAGAATGAAGAATAGAGTCAAATGAACAGAAACAGGTAATTCACTTTTGCAAAGACTACTGATAAGATACATATTTTCCAGCCTCCTTAACTCTAGTTTTTAAAATTAATCTGACTATGATCTGTAGTATATCCTTCTGTCCTGCCTATCATCTGTTAGTGAATTATTTCTACATAAAATAATAGTATGATAAAAGTCCAGTTTACTGACTTCTTCAGTATGGTTGTTACCTTGACATTTTGCCATTTGTGGAGTTATGTAAAATTATTAGAAAAAAAGGCTTCTTAAAACATTATCAGATGTGATTTGATTAGTTCACTGTGCTAACTCTTTATCAAAAGTCTTTCTGAAAACCTCAAAAGAGTCAGGGACCCTAAGTCTCACAATTTGATACTTTTGGAAATTAAGAAATAACACCTCTTTGAACTAAGCCTAACATTATATCATACTAAAAAAGTTGCTATATATCATGATAAAATTATTTCATGTCATAAACTATTTTTGAACGTGAACATAATTCTATCTTTAAAAAGGTCTGGCAATACTTAGGTAATAATGAATATCACTCAGCACAAGAATGAAAGAATTGAATCAAACAGAAACAGGAAATTCATTTTTGCAGACTACTGATGAGATACAAATTTTCAAGCTTCCTTAAATCTATTTTTTAATATTAATCTGAGAATGTTCTATCCTATATCCTTATCTCCTGATTATCGTATGTTAGTGAATTATATCATTCCGACACAAAATAATAGTGTGATAAAAGGTCCAGTTTACTGACTTCTCCAGTATTGTTGTTAGTTATTGCCATTTATATAGTTATTTAAAATTATTAGTATAAAAACACAAAAGGCCTCCTAAAACATATTATCAGATGTGATTTGACCAGTTCACTGTGCCAATTCTTTATTAAAAGTCTTTCTGAAAATCTCAAAGGAATGAGGGAACTCTCAGTCTGACAATCTGAAATTTTTAGAAATCAAAAAATAAAACCTCTTTAAGCCTAACTTTATATCATACTGAAAAAAGTTTCTATATGCCATGATAAAATTATTTAGTTTCAGGAACTATTTTTAATGTGAATTTTAATTCTATCTTTTAAATGTCTGGCATTAACACGGTAATAATGAATATCACTCAGTACTAGAATGAAAGGATAGAGTCAAATAAACAAAAAATTCAATTTTGCAAATACTGCTGATAAGATACTTATTTTCAAGCTTTCTTAAATCTAGTTTTTAATATTAATCTGAGTATGTTCTATCATATATCTTTCTCTCCTGCTCATCATGTTAGTGAATTATATCACTTATATGTAAAATAGTGTGATTAAAAGTCCAATTTACTGACTTCTTCAATATTTTTGTTAGCTTGACATTTTGCCATTTATGCAGTTACATAAGTTTATTAGTTGAAAAACTAAAACAGCTTCCTAAAACATATTTTCAGGTGTGATTTGAGTAGTTCCCTGTGACATTTCTTTATTAAAGTTCTTTCCAAAAATCTACAAAGAGGCAGGGAATTATAAGTCTCACAATTTGATATTTCTAGATTAAGAAAAAAACCTCTTTGAATTAAGTTTAACTTTATATCAAACTGAAAAGGTGGTTTTATGCCATGAAAAAAAAATATTTAGTTTCAAGGAATATTTTTATGTGAATTTGAATTTTATTTTTAAAGATGTTTGACTATACCAAAGTAGTAATGAATATTACTTGCATAAGAATGAAGAAATAGAGTCAAATAAACAGAAATTTAGTTTTGCTAAGACTTCTAATAAGATATATTTTCAAACCTCATAAATTCAGTTTTTAAAATTAATCTGAGTATGTTCTATAATATATCCTTCTCTTCTGCTTATCATAGGTTAGTGAATTATATAATTTCTATGTAACTTAATAGTATAATAAAAGTCTACTTCATGGCTTCTTCAGTATGGTTGTCAGCTTCACATTATTGCCATTCATACAGTTACATGAAATTATTAGTCGGAAAACAAAAAAAAATCCCTAAAACATATTTTCAGGTGTTATTTGACCAATTCACTGTGCCAATTCTTTATTAGAAATCTGTCTGAAAATCTCAAAAGAGTCAGGGAATTCTAAGTCACAATCTGATATTTTTGGAAATTAAGAATAGAAATAAAACCTCTTTAAACTAAGCCTGACTTGATATATCACTGGAAATGTGGTTTTATGCCATGATAAAACTATTTGGTTTCAGGAAATATTTTTCAATGTGCATATTAAATTTATCTTTAAAATGTCTGGCATTACTAAAGTAATAATGAATTTCACTCAGCACAAGAATGAAAGAAGGGGGTCAAATAAACAAAAAAAGGTAATTCTGTTTTGCAAATTCTGCTGACAAGATACATATTTTCAAGCCTCCTTAAATCTATTTTTAATATTAATCTGAGTATGTTCTATCCTATATCCTTATCTCCTGATTATCATATGTTAGTGAATTATATCATTCCGACACAAAATAATAGTGTGATAAAAGGTCCAGTTTACTGACTTCTTCAGTATGGTTGTTACCTTGACATTTGGTCATTTATTCAGTTACATAAAATTATTAGTAGAAAAACTAAAAAGACCTCCTTTAACATATTTTCAGGTGTAATTTGTCTACTTCACTGTGCCAATTCTTTATTAAGAATCTCTGAAAATCTCAAGAGTCAGGGAATTCTACATATCACAATCTGATATTTCTTGAAATTAAGAAAAGAACCTCTTTGAACTAAGCTTAACTTTATATCATACTATACAAGTGTCTTTATGCTATGATAAAATTATTTAGTTTAAGAAACTATTTTTTTGCGTGTGAATTTTAATTCTGTCTTTAAAATTGTCTGGCAATTTTAAAGTAAAAATAAGTATCAACTCAGCACAAGGATGAAAGAACAGAGTCAAATATACAGAAACAGGTAGATCATTTTTCCAAAGACTTCAGATAAGATACATGTTTTGAAACCTCCTTATCTCTAGTTTTAAAATTAATCTTTGTATGTTCTTAATGTGTTCTTCATTTCTGCTTATCATTTCTTAGTGAATTATATTTTTCTACATTAAATGACAGTATGATAAATGTCTAGTTCACTGACTTCTTCCGTATGGTTGTAACTTTACACTCTTGCTATTTGTAATGATAAATAAAATTAGTGGTCAAAAAATTTAAAAAGCTTCCTAAAGCATTATTTTCAGGTGTGATTTGATTAGTTCACGGTGCCAATTCTTTATTAAATGTCTTTCTGAAAATCTCAGAGGAGTCAGAGAATTTTATGTCTGACAATCTGATATTTTGGCTGTAACTAGAGATATTCAAAATTTCTCAATATTTTTTGTCAACTAACAAGTCTTTCTTTCCAGTATACAAAAGCCACAAATTCACCATTAATTGTATAACAAGATTCAAGTTCCCTACTTTCTTAATCATAGTTATGAATGAAGTCTATACAATTACTTTTATTCTTAGAATATGTGCCTTCAAGAACCAAATAGAGCTTCTTTCTCTGAAATTTGAAAAAGCTAAAGAAAAAGTTATGTCTTCTAACAATTATATCACATTGAGTACTTGTTGATCCTAATCCCAACTGAAATCCATGAAACATTTTTGTATTACGATGATTAAAATTTGTGTGGAATTTTGCTGTCCAAAATTCAGCATCTAACATTTACTTCTATTAAGTTTCCTCTTGGTCAGCTTGATCAGTTATAGTATCTTTTCCTGATGTGCCACAAATTTAATATTCAAACTATCAAAAAATTCAGATTTTAACAACCTTTCTGTTCTTGACCTTTCACCCCTTTCAGTAACTTCTTTTGTGATTACAATTTGCATTAACCATTGTTATTTATGTTCCTTGTGCTTAGTATTAGAATAAATGAGAACAAGAAGATAAAGAAATTATTAACTAAATCTTTGTTTCAGATGCTCATAATTTAGCAGAGGTGACAATTCTGAAAAAAAGGGAGAAGGGATTATATAACAATGGAAGGCAATGCCCCTCATTTGAAATATTGTACTAAGATACAGATAAAGCATAGGAAAACTAACTCTATTATTTTAAACATGAATCTGAAGCAAATGTTTTTTGCCTGACAAAAGCCATGACAACTATAGGTATATGCAGCAAAGATCAAAGTAATCTAAAAAAGTCAGAATACAATATTGAGGTACCAATTTTGCTAGTTTAGGGGCTTAGTCGTCTTCAATGGAAAATTAAAGGAAAATAAAGCACTGTTGCCCTGACCTTTAAATCCTTGTTCAATAAAAACAAACAGTTCTAAACACCATCTTTCAGCAAGCACATCATCTTGTGCTTGCTGAATGAAACATATGCATTCACTATATCATGAATGGGTTTCATGACATACTCCTACACTCCTTTAAATCACTAATGTCTATATAGATTCTAATTATTTTACCTCTTTGAGAAAAAGTATATAGGAGTCCAAGTTCTTCCCTACTCAAACTTAGAAGTGCATTTTTAATTGTATTTATTTATTTCTAGAATCTACAATTACAATTTTGTCAGATACAATTAAATTGTTTCTAAATAGCATTTATTTCAAAAAAGAGAAGCATAGAATTTTTTCTAAAGACCTTAAAATTCCTTTTCATTTTGAGAAGTGGTGGCAAAAAGGTGTCTTGGGATCTTCCTTATCAAATCCTCCGGAAAGGCTTGCAGTTTCTTTCTCCTCTCACAAGTAAAGGTATAAGAAAATCAGAGTTAATTGTTGTTTTTCACTAGAAGAGAGGATCTTTTCAAAAAATATGCTGCACTGGAAGACTGTCATGATCAGAGACTGCCCCCTGCCTTCCTAAGGAGCACATAGAGTCCGTCTGCTTTGTTTTTCATTAAAAATAATCCTACCAAATTAAAAAGCCTTTTTGTGTAAGGAATCATTTATACATAGAGTTTTTCTAGGTTGTTGCCTCTTCAGTGGCCCTACTTTAGGAACAATAAGAGAGAATTTTGCCATGCTAATTGTGATAAGTTTTACCTCAAGGATGGATATTTGGATATAGGCCAAAAATATGAAATGCTATAAATATTATTTGATACAGTTATATAAAGACCAAAAGTAATGTAAACTCTCCCACAGACCTCTCTTATGATTTTCTTTAAAACTGAAAAAAAAATATGGGTGATTGATTGTCAATGTGCTCATTTATATCCTGTAGTAAACAAGAGCCGGGAATGAGGGAATCATCTACTAGACTTTATGAGTATCTTCTTTTAGCTACAAAAATATCTGTCCTCAAGTACTTTTCCAAAACCCAGCCATTCATTCTTTAAATCTATCACAGACCATAATCTTTTGAGTTTGTCAAAGTTGCGACTTCTCTGACCAAAAAGGGAAAATAACAATTATATTACTACTCACTATAACGGTATAGTGAATAATAATATAAGAGTTAACTTAATAATAACTATATCCCAAAATAGTGGAAAACCATTCGAAGTAGATTACTATTATTCATAGGAAAGTTTCCCAACTCCTAAGAGATAAGGAATTGTCACTACTACAGTCACAAATCTTTTTAAATGATTTCCTATTTATTTATTTTTTTTAAATAAATTTTCAAAAGGAGTGATTTTGGAAAGCTGTCTTGGAAAAGTAGTTTTGGAAACCTCCCTAGTGCAAAAGTAACAAGCCCAACTGTATCCTGAGAAAGGGGGGCAAATTTGTGAAAACTGTCCGGGGTGCTGAGGGTTTGCATCAAATATCAGAGTTGCACAGCAAATTTAGGCTCCTTCTAGGAACTTCTTAAAACTATAAGAATCATGAAAAAACCTGGGGAGGGGGGGGATAGAGCCGTTTCACCGGGAAATGCCAGACACGGTTTCGAAAAAAATCTGTCTAGGGAAGACACAACTCATTTGCTTGGATTTGTTTTGCGTTGCTTAGCCGGTTTCAAAGTATGCCATAAACATTTCTTTACATGATATTCTAGTTAGTGTGGCTAGAACCTGCAACACCTAGTGAAATCGGCCTGAACTCCTGCAGGCTCGGAGCTTTGGGCACGGAAGACTAAAGCGCGGACGAGGCGGTCGCGGCTCCTTTGTTGGGGAAGCAGAGCTGGCTCTGGGGACAGAAAGCGGGTTCAGGCTCAGCCAGCAACTAACAGCTGGGCGAGCGCCGCTCAAAGGCGAATTTGCCTACTTGCGCGTATCTAATTTGGAAGCCCGGCTAGTTAACGTCCTGCGGCACCAGAAAGCCTTTGAATCCCTAGATGGGTTTCATTCACCCTGAGTCCCCTTTCTCTATACTGAGATGAGAGAACCGCCTCAAGGAGATGTGATCATAAACAGTGTTAATTGTAATTATTAAGGCATCATCACCTGCACAGGCGTCTTCATCAATTACCGTGATGGGCGACACTAAGCCTGTTCCCAAAAGAGCTGATGAGAGTAGAGAGGGTCCCCTCTTTCACCCTTGTCGCCGTCGCCGGCTGCTATCTCCAGGCGCTCTGCCTGGCAGTCTTTTTTTTTTTTTTTTTTTTGCCTTAGCGTATATATCACCGGCATTTATATTAACATTTCTGAAAAAGTAAACCCAGAACCTGACTCGGACAAAATAACTAGAAGTCCCCCCCAGGAAAAAAAAAAGAAAAAGCAAGACAAAGCATTTCGTGCTCACAGGGATAAAGGGGACACTTGGGGCTTTTTAAAAGATGAGTGCATACTTAGTAAAAGAGAAGATATGCATTTTCTTTCTCTATTTACAAATTAAGCGTCATTAACACAGCATTTCTAAATATGTAAGCATTGTGTAGTCCTCGAACATGGCTGTGAAACCCGCGGCCACCTGTGCAGCATTCAACAGATGCTTCAAGAAAACCGCGAAGGTTTTTTTTTTTTTTATTTTCATTGTTTCTCTTTGGGAAATCTAACTTGGGCGTTGGTAGTGTATATTTAGCGGCAAATTAAAATTTAGAGCCCTGAAAGTGTTTGAAATTTGTCTGTGTGTTACTGAACAATAGTAAGAGTTCTTCTTACACAGCGGGAAACTAAGGCAGAGAGGGATGTGATTCGACGTTTATCATTGCACCCCAATCCTTTCTCATTCTAATCAAAAGATAGCGCCTACTCGGGCAGCCTTAGCCCCGGGAGCGGCGCCAGCTCTGGTCCCCTGCGCGCCCTAAGGACTGGAGCCTCCAGCCAGTGCACTGTCCCGATAGCCTCTTCCATAAAATCGCTTTTCTGCAGTACGGTACCAAGCTGTCTTTTCAGACTCTGATATCTGTCTTTTGACCAACTATCCCCGATTTCCAAGGGAGTTAGTCCCGACTTCTCTAACGCCCGGCCCGTGGTACAGTACAGCTTAGCCTGGGAGACTCGGTAGAGATCCGAGGAGCTTCCATCTGCCCCTACTCCTCTCCAAGCCTTCCATTCTATCTTAGAAGCAATGTGAGATCGCCTTAGAATCTCCGAGGCACCTTGGTGAAGGTGACCCAACTAACCCTTCTCTGTGCTGCAGCTGGACCCGGCAGGAACCCTGCCAGCCTGGAGCTAGTGGAAAGGGGCTCTGCTAAGGCAGGGTACAGCTTTTCACCAAATTATTTGCAGGGGCTAGCTTTTGTGGTTAACCCTTGTCCTATTACCTTGACCTCTGCTTTGGGGTTCTAGGCTTTGTACTGAAGAATCAGAGCTAGGCTTGCCTTTGAAAGCCGAATGAGCTGCCTTCGGGCTATCCTTACAAGCTTTTAGTTGGGTGGCCATGGGAGGTTATCAGGAAAGGAATTAAATGGTTTCTTTTGAGTTTGGGTTTGTCTTCCTGTAAAATCAGTGGTTTTTCTTTTTGCTCAGCATTTGGGACCCTGAAAAAGGGGTGGGAAGTGAGCCTTATAAACAAGATCATAGTTTCTGCACGCTCAATCTATTTGGCCCTGCAGATGCCTCAAAAACGACTCCGACTGAAGGAAAGAGCAAAAATCGCAGCAGAGATTTTTCCAAATGCGTGTCAGAAGTCGGTATAGCCTACAAGGTTTGAAAAGTGTTTATTGATCTGAAATGCTCAAGTGAGGGGTGTGTGTGTGTGTTTGTGTGTGTGCGTGTGTTTGTGTGTGTGTGCGTGTGTTTGTGTGTGTGTGTGCGTGTGCAGGTTATACTTTGAAAGTTTAAGGATTCATTCTTGAGATCTACCCCACTTCCACGGACTCCAGTGCCTCTCAGTCTCGGGGGTCTCACCAACCAAGTTAATCACCCCTATCACCAACACTCTGGGGGGTCTCACTTTGCCCACCAGCAGTCTGCAGACCTACCGAGACCGGCCAAAACAGGCTCTGGGGTGGGGTGGGGGAAAGAGGGGGCATGTGTAATGCTGAATGTTGATTGGTCACTCGTGGCCCCGCCCCTCATCCTGCCTCTGGCCCAAAAGCGCTGTGCGGCTCCGGGAGAGCCGGGTAGGCGCTCTGGTGCTCGCCGGGGAAGCTGCCTTCCCCGGGGCGCACAGCTCTCTCCTACGCAGCCTTTGGAGCGGCGAGACGGTCTGCCTCGTCCACTCCATCGGCCTGCCTGCTCCTTACCTGCCGGCGGCAGATGAACTCTCTCCCTTCTTCGTAGACGCCCGTGTCGTCGGAGTCGTCGAGATCGTCGTGGCGCTCGCGTGATGGCCTTCGTCCGTTTAGAATAGTGTAGTTAGTTAGGGACCGCCGGACGAGCATGAGCGTGCGAATTGCGCAGAGATGCTGGAGGTGGTCAGTTACTAAGCTAGGGTAGCTAGCGGAACCAAGCAAGCCGAACCGGTCCGGGGGCGCACGGTCGCCCGCAGGAGGTTGACTGGCTGGCGCTGCCCCTCGCGCCGAGCCCCCTCCATCCCTCCATCCCTCCCGCCCTCCGCCGAGGCGCGGGCTGGCGGCGCGCAGCGCAGAGCAGCGCACAGACTGCCGCGGGCTCCGCTGGCCGATTGCAGCCGAGTCCGACCCTCGTCCCGCTGCCGCCGCGGCGACCGCTGCGTGGTCCTCCTCCCGGACGCTTGTGGTAAGTTGGCAGCCCGGGCGGCGCGGTAAATGCACAAGCTCCCGGCCGGAGCTGGGGCTGGGGGCTGGGGTAGGGAGCGGGGACAAGTCCCGGGCCGTTGCGGTGTAGAGAAGACCGCACGCGATGTGGGGGGAGAGGAGGGGGTCTGAACACGCACATCTCGGGGTCCCTGGGAAGAGATGGGGGCTCAGGTGCCACCAGAAGGGCGCCAGCGTCTGGAAAGAGGTCGGAAAGCGGGGGGGGGGGGGGGGGTAACGGGAGTTGAAGACTCGGGAGGAGGCGGGGGGAGGGGGGCGTCTCTATAAGACCGTGCCAGGGAAGCTGGGTGCAAAAGGGAAGGTGGAAGGTGAGCGGGGGAGGGGGGGTCTCAGGATGTAGAGGGGTGAAGGAAGACTGATCCTGGGTGACTACGAGCAAAGGTTCAAGCTGCAGAAGGTGCAGCTGAATTGGGGATGCGTGGAACGTTTTCTTTTTTCTTTTTTTTTTCGATTTTTTTTTTAATCTGATTTAGGGCAGGTGGGTGGAAGACGGAGATTTGGGAGTGCGGTGTGGGTGGGGGAGCGAAAATATCCTATTATGCTCTCTTTAAAATCGACCCCAATTTTCTGAGAGTGTCAATAAACACTGGTAGCGCTGGAGAGATAAACACTGCGGATCTGTGTTTGGGTCTAATAGCTGTGGGCTGCATTTAAACAGCGCTGCTGACTGTCACGTAAGTTTAAGAGGAAAATGTAAAGACATGAGTCACTCGGTGGTACCCACTTTCGTATTTTAAAAAGGTTTACGGAGAAGTCTCTAGCGCTGCCTCATAATCCAGTTCCTTTACTCAATTTAACCAAACAGGTAATCTCATCAGCGTACCTCGGAAATGCTCCACAGGAGAACAGGTTGCCGTTCCTGAGACCGCATAAAGTTCGTCATTACAAAACTAGTCTGTGTCTGTTTATTCTCTGCGCCGTATCCCTTGCCTTTTACTTCCTTTTGGGTAATATGTGACCTAGAGGTGACATTTTGCATTGTATACAAGAACACCCTCCCTTCCCCAAACACGCACACACAAATGCAGAAACACAAATGCACACTCACACACAAATGCACACTCACACACTCACACACACACACACCGTTTTTTGTTTTGGGGACACACCCAAACATACGAAGGGGTTAAGCTTGGCTCTGCACTCAGGGATTGCTCCTTGGCGGGTGGGAGGGGGGAGCGGGAATGGTTGGGGGGAATCATATGTGTTATAGGGGATCTAGGGTTGGCAACATGCAACCAAGCACTCTACCTTTTATATTACCTTTAGTCCCCAGGATCCCCCTCCCTCCTCTTTTATTTTTTTAAGAGAGAGAGAGAGCAGAGCTCTGCACTTTAATTCACAGGAAGACATTTGTCATTCAGAGAATATATAATTTGGTGGAGGAGAATCATTGCAAATAAGGGGTGCAGCTTGTTTATTAGCATTTGCCCCAAGTTCCATCAAGGGGAACCTCTAATTGCTGATCCTTTAAGCTCATGCCCTTTATCAGATACATTTTAGGCAGGCTAATCAAAGAAACCTGATTGGGGGAGGGGGGTGTGGGGAGGGAGGATATGGCATTGTGTTAAAATGAGTAAGGTTGGGCACAGTAAGCAAAAATTTGTGATTTCACACAGAGGCAATATACCAACTGGAGTTCTTGAACTTTCTGCATGTAAGCCATGCAAAATATGAAGTCTGTAGAAACAGGTATTAATGAGTTAATATATTTATATTTGTATTAACATAGAGTTGATATGCCTATACAGTGGAAAAGACCAACCACTGATACTGTAATTTACTGCAGGAGGATGTTATTTTACCATGAACTATATATATATGTATATATATGCATATATACACACACTCTTTTGAAGTAAAGATATTAATTATGACTAAATATTAATATATATTATTAATATAAACATCAACATATGATAACTGAATATTAATATATAATATATTTAGTCATAATAAATGCCTTTTCTTCAAAAGGGTGCAATTTCCTTGTACGTTAATACATTGATCGTTGGAAATTACATAACTACCCCTTTTGGGTGGGGGGAAAAAAAGAATGTTTCATTTATTGGGAAGGAGGTAGATTATAAGAATATTCAATTATAATTTAAATTATAATTAAAGTATAATTTATATTCCCCGAATATTTTCTTTCTGAGCCTTCTTAGGACAAACAAAATACGCATTTATCTCACCCACATGACTTCTTTCCTAATAGCCTTAATCATCTACAGCCACAAGTTCAAGGCAAGTCCTGAAATTCAGAAGGTGGATAAGGTTTGTGATTGCAATATCAAGGTATGATTTGGGGTATTGGAGCTAACACTGGTAGTGTTTTCTATCTATCTACATAGAGGTTTCATGTCCTCATAGTTCTGTATTAACCCTATGCTTCCTTGATGGATCTATGTCTAAAGCTTTCGTGTATGATAATGATGATCTATTTATATGATAACATGACAGGTATGGGTGCAGTAGGAATCATAGGAACAGTTGACAATTTTGTGAACCTGTTGGATGTCAGGTATGACATCAGGAGCATAATATATTTTAGACGGCCTTCTTAAGCCTAAGAAGAGAAAGATTTTTTTCTCATCTAACTAGTATTGTTAGATTTGCTTCATTTCTCAATGTATTATTGTAGAGTATATTAAGGTCATGAGATAAGAAATATTTCTTTTTTTGCAAATTTACTAGGCAAGAATTATAAAAGTTAAATCTTAAAAAAAGCCTAAGATATCTGATATACTATTAGGCTAATTCATTAATTGTTTAAAAAATGTGCAAAAGTGCCATAAATAGTTTATAGATATACCTCTTCTCTGGAAAATAAATTCAATAACCATGTTTGATTAATAGTGTTATCAGTATGAGGATTTAATTATTTAGGAAAATTACTGTATTTAGCATATATATATTTAAACCTAAAAAATCATCTGAGACCTGCATCAAACCTTAGTTACTATACTGTTTCATTTATGTTCCTCAAGTAAAAGCTGTTCTTAACATCCAATGGAAACACATATATTAAAACAAAATTAGAGGAAGATGTTATCATTATCAGTAACCAATATTAAGTTTCTTCAGTTTTTCTTTTTAAATGGTTCAAGGCCAGCTATTGAAGAAGGCCAGTTAAGTTCAGGCAAGTAAAGATTCCAAAAAATCTAGACTATTTGGCCAGCTTTTAACCACCTAATTTTTATAGCAGTGGAATGTCCCACAAAATGAGAATATATGGCACTTTTATTGAGATTGTTTATTAGACTCTATGGTAAAGCTTAGTTTATTTTGAGGGGAAAAATTAATTAGGGGGCTGGAGAAATAATTCAGCAATAAGGCCTTTGCCTTGCACATAACCAACCAGGGTGACAGGGTTTTAATCCCTGAAACCACAAATGGTCCCCTGAGCCCTGCCAGGAGTAAAAGCTTAAGAAAAGGGCCAGGAGTAATCGTGCTGAACACTACCAGATGTGACTCCAAAACAAAACAAAAGTAGTAAATTATGCCACACTCATTGGATAGCCCTACATAAACTAGGAAAACCATACTTTGGGTTTAATATTATACTACTTTGCATATATAATACAAATTAATGTTATATAATATAGTAAATATATCTTATTGACATGAGGCATGAATATTGCAATTTTGAAGATTTTAAAATTATTAAACAAAGCCATCAATGTTGTCTTAATAATTTTGTCACAATTCTATATCACTTATGTTCTTATCTAACCTGCATAGTAATGAATTTCCAAATGAAACCACCAAGTCATGATTCTAAGAGTTAACCATTGCATCACTTTTGTTCTTTAAAACTCATTAAGGCTTCCTGGTATACTGGATACATTGTGGTTAAAGCAATCTACTAAACCCCAATTTACATAACACTGATACTAATAGACAGTCTCTAATGACCAGATTTAACGTCAATGCTCAAGTGCAACAATTCTTTTTTAATTAATTCTATGCTTTATTAATAAATTTATTATTTATTTATTAATAAAAATACTTTTTTTGCACAAATGTTACAGTGAAAACAGGACTTCAAATGTGTGCATGAGGTAGAAGCTTATTGATTTTTTCCTGTGCCCAAAATCTTTGAATAGCCTTACTTCTCCTTTGCTAGGCATTAATGAAGAACCCTAGCAAAACCACTCACTTATACCCCCTAATCTCAGATGTGCCTTTAGTGTTTCTTGACTTAAATCTTACATGCAGATATTACATATGATTCATTTTGGCCTCCATATGGAAGAATATTCCTTAATATTCCTTGTGTTTTAAATAAGGGACACTTTATGACAAATCTATATCACCAACACATTTGATCGTATATGAAAATGACCAAAATTTATTTTCTACTCATTTTCCATTATAAGTTCACATGATCCTGGTTCCCACCCCATTTCCAACTAAACTCTATTTGAGTTTATTTTGACATGAAGGGAGAAAAATAAGTGTATAGGTCATCGGCAGCTGGTATTTTATGTACCCTAAATTCTTAGCTCTTTCATCACTCAAATATAGGAGACTAGTTTATTAGAACAAGAGATACTCTGCTGGACAGAAAAGGTAGTAGATTTCTGGTAATAAGACTGAAATTATAGGAAAAGCAAGTTCCAGACAGCTTGGTGGTGGTGTGCATAGTCGTGCACTCAACCTGAGAACAATGAAGGTGAGGAGTGAGTTTGAACTTCCAAACATAATGAAGCATCTTCACAGGGAATAAGGCAGGGAAGGTAAATATTGAAAATTGAACTCGAATTATTCTTGGTAGGTTTTGAGGGTAGGAGCAATATAAAAATCTCTAAAATGAAAATTAAACAGTACTGAGAGTAAAAGATTCAACTAATGTCTAGAAAAGAGCTAAAATGAACAAATTGTCTAGATTTCTCTATTTTTTCATTTTGTAAAAAAATCTAATTTTAAAGTTATTAAATAATGTATATTATTTAATAATGTATATTTATTATTTAAAAGTGTATATTATTTAATGATTAGTAACTAATGTCCAGAAGTAAATTTTAAGGCATTTAAAATATATTTATAAATATATTTAAAATTGATAAAAATCTATTTTTCTTATCAATCAAGAGCTGCTTAGTACTTTCAGGTAGTTTCCTATAATCAAAATCAGAATTGTTCAAATTAACCTGTGATTATTCTTCATAAAAGAGCTGTAAAATATGATGACAATATAGCTGTTATTTAAAGAGCTGTAAAAGATGATGACAATATAGCTATTATTTATTGAAAATAATTGTTCTACATATTTCTAAGGAATTTTTGCCTGTATTTACTTGTATAAGCCTCACACTCTACATAGAGAAGGTACTATTACCTTCAATCTGCAGAAGGTTGCTTTGTGAAGATGCTTTGTGAAGTATCATAAAGAGGTTAAAACACTTGTATAAAGTATATTTTAGTTTGGATAGACCCAAACTAAACTTGAAATCAGGCAGTTTTGGTTTCAAAGACCATACTTCTAAGCAGTAAGCTTTACAGCCTGTGTTTTGGAATTGGCTAATTTTTTGCTTCATACTATAAAAGTCACTAGTCTTTGAATAGGATTTATTTGCATGTGACCCTGAGAATAATCATACTAAGAATGTCTATTAGTCATCAGCGCACTTGAAAGGTAGTCTGATATGCATGTAATAATTCATCTAGAGATTTATCTCCATTGCAAAAGTAGTACAAAATTGAAAATACTGGTCATGCTAAAGGGCTAAGGGATATGAGGCCCAAGTGATGCTCAGAGAAATCACAATGTATTGAATGCAGGTACTGCTACCTTACGGATATGCACAATGCTTGCATAAATACAAACTATTTCTGAATATTCTAATTTGTTTAAAGTGGTCCTTATTATTTGGGGCTGGAGTGATAGCACAGCTGGTAGGGCATTTGCCTTGCACGAGGTCAACCCGGGTTCGATTCCCAGCATCCCATATGGTCCCCTGAGCACCGCCAGGAGTGATTCCTGAGTGGAGAGCCAGGAATAACCCCTGTGCATCGCCGGGTGTGACCCAAAAAGCAGAAGAAAAATAAATAAAATGAATTGGTTCTTATTAGTTCTCAAAGATAATATACTAATGCACTATTTTACCTCAAAGTTAATGTTTAGTAGAGAATTTTAATGTAAATTCATTAATGTCATACTGAAAATCAATGCTGTCAATATTTAAATTTCAAGCAAGAAATATGTACCTTATTTTGGATGAATACCCAAACTTATTTATACTTTTATTTACATTTATTATACTCTTTATTCAGAGTGAATCAATAAGATTAAATAAATTTTAGACGCATGGTACCATAAGTAAAAATGACAGTATCTGAATTTTAAATTTAAGTAGATAATATACAACAGTGTTAATACCATTTAAGTAGCTTTTAGCATGTTGTATAGCATGTGGTTAATTTGGCACATAGTTTAGGTTTCACTGTCTTCTATGTGCAAGACTTGGTGGTTAAGGTTTTTGATGCATTATGTCACTTTTTAATTTGAGTCTTATCTTTTCCATTGAATGATGGAGTCAATTAAAACTATAAAGGTATCTATATGCATATATAGATAGATTGATATATGTATGTGTGTGTTTGTGGGGCAATAAAAATGATAATTTTTTTCTACTGAAGGCACACATTCATTTATATGCAGTCAAGTTAAATAAATACAAGATGATGAATGAATAGTATGACTGATGAAAATCAAAAACCAGATCTAAATCAATTTCTGCACAGTAAATTTTAAGTCTCTGCCTATTTGTATTTAACCAAGAAAGGATTCTAAAAAGTCCATCAAGCCAACTTTTAATTTTTTCTTTCATTTTTGGGGAAGGGGATGTTCGGAATGGGTGGGAACACACCTTGCATTATTCAGGGGCTATTACTGGCACTATGGTTAGGAGTTACCCCTGTATATAACAGGGATCAAACAGGTGCCAGAAATCAAACCAGTGTCATAGTATGTGCAAGACAAGTATTTTAAGTGCATTACCTGCTGTACTATCTCTCTGACTCTCAGCATCCTTTTAATTTTTTTCAAAAATAGATTTAATTTTTATGTTTTTATTTATATAACCATCAGCACTACTGCATTCATAATCATAACTCTAGTAACATTAAATATTGTCTATTAAAATATAATTTTAGTACATGTGTTTACTGAAGGCATTGCCTATGTGAGTACATTACTATTACCTTCATAAGCATTGAAAAAATAGCAAATCCTTTGGGGCCAGAATGATAGTACAGAGGGTCAAGTGCTTGCCTTGCGCTCTGCCTAACCTGGTTCACTTCTTAGCACCACATGTGATCTTCCCAGTAGTGAATTGTGAGTGCAGACCAAAGAGTAAACCCTGAGCACTGCTGAGTATAGTCCAAATCCAAATGTTTTTAAAAAGCAATATCTTGATGTTTAAATGAGATGACTGACCAGTTGATAGCCACGTGCACTTATTTATGTTAACTTTTATATACTTAATTTTTTTGTGCACTGGAAGTCTGAAACATCTCAAAGTTGGACATTTCCTTTCCAAAAATTAAATTTCTTTAATATGCAAATATGAGCATGAGTCACCAGCTGCAGAATTCCAATTCTAATCCATTATGTCATATATATATATATATATATATATATATATATATAAACAGTGACCTTCAAGTAGCTTTAAAATGAGTCCATGAATTTCAGATTATGTGAAAGAAGAGCAATCAAATTAGTTCAATGGGATTATCTAAAATGTAAAACTCTAAAGTAAATTTTATAGAGCAAAGTCTATTTACTCTGTGAATGTTCTTTCTGTAGTTAGTGGGTGTGTACCTTATCCATGCTGGGCTGATTTTAAACTAAATTGAAACATTCATATATCTTCTTATTTATAAGAAAAGTATAAATATTTAACTTTTCTTTACATTATATAATAGGAAGTAGTAGATAGAAAGATATGCATTGCCCAAGAAAAAAATCTTCATCTATATTTTGATGAGTGATTTCAATTTTCTATTTTCAACATTTGTCAGAAGTTTCAAAATACAATCTTCCTGATATTGTTATTTATATTTATCACCAATATAGTAAGTGAAGAGCAATAATTTTGAGGCAGGAGGTGGTTTAGTGTAAAAATTGTGAGTACACCTCTAAAATGAGAAGACAGGGAAGATAAAAACTATTTAGCCCTTACCATATCAATACTTTTAGTGTTTGTCAATACCAAACTGAATTATTTTTTTCATGTAGTTTTCCTAACCACCAAAAAAATAGGAAATAGAGAGCAGTGAGATTAATCACATGATCAAACCCATAGCTAATGTGAGGTAGAGACAGGAATCAAATCCATCTCTGATTAGAAAGATTCTATGTACATCTATTATTCTACCTTGATTAAGAGCTTAAGTTTTAAAATATGACAAATACTTAAGCACAAAATATGCCTTCAGCCTAACTTTTACTCAGTCACTGACAATGTTTCCAAAGAAAAAGCGGATGACAAATTAGGACACATCGATCATAAAATTTCTACAAATCAACAATGTGTCTGCAAATTCAAAGGAAAGTTCATTTTAAAAGAACATTTATTAATAAAGATGGAAATTATGCTAAATGTTATTTTATCATATAGTAATTATCAATGAATTAGGGAAATAGAGAAATCAGTCTTAATACTAACAAAAAACTGTATGGAGATTAATTTATTAATTACTCTGCTTTTATGATTTAAAGTAGCTAATGGAAGCAAAGGGAAAACATAAATCTTCGAAAGAGGATGTGATTATTGATGACGAATATCCATTGTTACATTTGAGTTAGCTAATATTGTTACTAAATGTAATTTATCTTATACTATGCAACTGTCCTAAGAGTACTTTTAGAAAATCAAGTGTTCTCGGGAGATACCTCAAACGAGAGGAGGGCATGCTTTTCCTCCATGTTCTCCCATGTTCCCCTGAGCACTGCTGGGAGAGACTGCTGAGCACCAATTGCTGTGGTTCAAAATAAATTTGAAAAAGATTAAGGGCCAACTTTTCTCATCTTTAAAATGAGGATAAGGCCAGAGAGAATTCTCAAGTTGTAAAATAATTGTAAAATACATGCCTGTCTAGTATATGCAAGACCCTGGATTCAATCAACTCCCCACGTGCTCCCCCACACCAGCCCTAGCACCTGCTAGTGAAAGTATTGACTGTAGTAGCCCCTATTTTAAACAGAATAATTTGTTGCTTTACATGATGGTCCCCAAAGTATAATGTATATGCAGAATCTAGTACACATTAAGTAGATAGAAAAAGTGAACAGGGCTATGAGATAGTAGAAGAGGTTAAGGCACTTGCCTTGTGTGTGACTTAGTTTCCATATCCTGCACTGCCTGGAGTGGTCCCTGAGCACAGAGCCATAAATTAGCCAGGAGCACTGCTTGGTATGGCCCAAAAGCAGAAAAAGAAAAAAAAGAAAAATAATGCATAAGATTTATTTTTAAGTTCCACACAAACTGCGGGGGAAAGACAATGATAAAATCTCAAAATATATTCGACTTTATATTCTATAGAATTCCGTTCTGCCTTTATAACTTTGCAATGATTCTATTTTAAAGGAATTTTTAAAATAATAATATTATTTCATAATTCAACAGCCTTACATCAAAACCGAAATATAGAACCTGCTTCTAAATGTAAAGCATACTATTGTCAAATTTTAGTACTTCTGGACAGAGATAGTCCTCACCTAACTGGAGTGACTGTTTTGTATGTTGGAGGCCTGGGTTCTGTTCCTGGCACAGTATCGTCCCAAGAACAACATAAGGAATAACCCCAAGCTCACAGCTGGAACTTACCCCTGAGCATCACGTGATGTGGCCCCTCGACAAAATTCAAAATAGAAGAAAATAATTTTTGTTTTTGTTTGGGGGTGACACCCACCTATGCTCAGAGCTTAATCCTGGCTCTGTGCTCACTCCTGGCAGGGCTTTGGGGACCATATGTGATACCAGGAATTGAATCTAGGTTGATTGCCTGCAAGTCAAGAGCCTAACCGACTGCACTACCTGACCCTAATAGAAAACATATTTTAATGCTTCATTTTCTGTTACTATAACTAAAATTTTGGCTTCTACCTTATAATTTCAGATCAACAATACATTTTGTATTGATTTTCCCCTTTCATTTTAAAGAATTTTGTCTTGTTTAGTTGAGTAAATATTTTGGTTAGATGGTTTTAAATAGTTTTTAAAATGGTTTTAAAATAAAGCATACCAGCAGATATCCATCTGTTATCTAATATTATTTTAAAAATCTGTTTCCAAATACTGTTCAGTAACAAAATCTATTGAGCAGACAGAATCTTACACTGATCTTACACTCAGTTCTGAATTCATAAACTTTAAAATATTATTAATGAAAACCATCTGTTGTCTGTATGTTGGCGTAATTCAAATAGAAGGAGGACTGAGAAAGAAATAAGCTTGCAAAAACAGACACAGAACACTTCTCACAGATAATTTTAGTGAATATAAACTGTGAATAAAAACATTAAAATTAATTATTAAATATATTTTGTCCATAAATAGAAGGTGTAGAATTTCTCCTGTTTGACTTTTTGTTGGACATTTAAAGGCTTATTTTTCTTCACTAGAGGACTATAGAGTATTGTAAAGTATATGGTATGGTGTTAAAATCAATAATTAAAAAAGATTTTCTCACATAGAAAATTACTAAGGGCTGGAGAGATGGTACAGCTAGTAGGGTGGTTGCTTTCTAGGGTGGTTGCTTACTAGGCAACAGCCCAGGTTCAGTCCTGGCAGCAGACATAACAGAAGAGATCCACTGAGCACTGCTGGGTATGGACCCTCGCCCAAAATTTCCTGGAACACTACTTATTCCAATTGATTAATTGCTGATGTGAGAAAGCAGTCAGACAAAATTGACCTTTGACTGTATCTTATTCAATTATTATAGACCTCCAAATGTTACTTTTATTTTAGTTATTTCTTAATAATTGTAATAATTTTAGATTTTTGTTTTATTGCCCTGCCAGTTTCCATATCACTAGAAAATGTTGACACATTAGAATTTTATTTTCAATTAAACTCTGGACTTTTGTGATTCTTAGATATATAAATGCTTACACTATTAGTATGCAAAGATCTCGTATTTGTCAATATATATTACTCCATTATTTTGTTTTAAGACCACAATGGACCATACTCAGTGCCTAGTCCTAACTCTGCTCAGAGATCACTCCTGCAGGCTCAGGGACCAACCTTACGAGGTAATGGGGATAGAAGCTGTGTCCACTGCGTACAGGGCAAGCACCCTACTCACTGTATGATCACTCTGACCCTCTGATCATTGTTAACTGAAAAATCAATTTTAAAAGGGGAAGAATGGGCACATTTAAATATATGTAAGTTTTACTTCATTACAGTAGATATTTAAAATATCAAAGTAGACAGTAATGGTACCACTGAATTTGGATGTGGTTATGTTTTAATCCTGATGACCCCCTTTTTAAAAAAAAAGAATATTCAGATTATTCTAAGGAAGCACTTAAGGTCTTTTGTAATGCCACATTTGCTCATCCTGCTGAGAACTGAAAACTGGCATTTTTAAGATGATTCTTTGATAGGCACTTCATTTTAAAATGCCTACTTTTCCCTGATCTCAACTGAGCAGAATTAAAACAGCAAGTTTATCCATTATATCTTTGTAGGATCCTAATGAATTTTAAAATACAATTTTGAACTAAAAATACCATTTTAAATAACTTTAACCAGGATAGGCTGAAAGCAAAGTAACAATAATAGTCTGTGGGAGAAGTAGAATAAAAACTATCTTTTAAAAATCACAAAATTATCCTTCATTTCACTTTATAGCTTATTTTTAGACAAAATTTGAGATAATTTTATTTACACATATGAATTGTATGTTGTTTAAGTTAATATATTGAATAAGCTTGTTGTCAGAATCATTTTTTTATCTAGTCACCACTCTATGAATAAGATAAACCTATCACAGATATGTTAAAAATTAAAAAAATAATAGACACTTGAAAGATAGTTGTATGCAATAAAATAAACCTCAGTTTATATATAAAAATCTGAGAGAATAAAGCAGGAAAAAAGGAAGGAAATGATAGATGCCAAGTATTAATATGAAGAATATTATGTTCATGGGAGAGAGGTGAAGCAAGTTGGGAAAATGAAGCAGAAAGTGAGAAATTTTAATTTATTAAGGTATTGTAGATTTTTTCAAAATTAACTAAAATTTTAAAAGTGTTCACTACAATATTTTTTAAAAATAGGAAAACTACTTTTATTTGACAGGTCTTAAGGTAATTTTATAAGTTCTGAGATGTTCATTTTTATGAAGAAATATAGGTGCTTCATTGTAAACTATTGTAAGCCTCCACGAAGTGGGAGACATACAATAAATAAATCTTTCATATAAATGACACAATCACAAAAATAGCTCACAGCAAATTGTACCCATCCGACAACCCACAGATCAACACTGGTAAATACTTCGGGTATACTTTCCTTACCTCTTAAGTATATGCATATACATTAATTCAGTCAATAAATAAGTGCTATGAGCTAGATACTGTGAAAAGGACAGGATAGTTAATAATGAACTAAATCAATGAATGCAATGTTGTTGTTATTGTTAAAATGAGATCATTATTATAAATGATATTTTTTAAATAGATGCTTTTAGTTGACACTATATCCTGATCATCTTTCAGATAATGAACACTACCTCTACCCTAATTCCCTTACTTAAAGTCTCAAGATTAAAAACAATACTGTTAAGAATAGCCCTCATAACTTTTTTCCCCTATACACAGAAAAAGTATGTGTAATATGGATAAGAGCATATGTTTTGAAGTGAAGTGAACTCAAAATTTGAATCTGTTTTGAAATTTTGGTGGCATAGAAAAAATGGAGTTACAGCTGTGGAATAACTCATCTTTGTGTATTGACATTATTCCATGCTTTACTATATGTGTAATTCTTAGTGCACAACTAATAGATTGATCACCAGCTTCTTTAGCAAGCACTGGGTCTCATTATTCCAGACTGGAATCTCATCGTTATACCAAATTGCTATTGTTTACCTTTGCTTTCTAAAATTTACTAAGTTGAACCTGTTTTACAACCATTTACATAAAGAAATAATTTTTATTTACTATAGGTCCTCTGCCAGTTCATTAACATCTAGGTTTAATGTAGTCATGATACATTCTTCCATAGTTATTTAAATAAACTTAAAATTTGGAACTGTAATACAGTTAAGAAATCTGATTCTATTTTGTAGCATTGTGCATTTTCAAAATTTAGATTCAAATAATAAAGTTTTAGCCCTGGTTGTTTACCACTAATTTAAAAACATAATATGTTTTTTATTGGCATAGGGATTAAATTTATAACAATTTGTTCTCTAGTACATTATATCTCTAATTACTAAAGGGATATTCACATTAAATTATTTAAGTTGTGGTTTTAAAATGTGTGACAAATATTTTATACTATATTTCAAATACGTTGACTTACGTTGATGTTTATGAGCTCATAAAACACGTTAAAGCCTTCAATAATAAAGCTGACATTTCTGATATATTTCTCATCATTTTAATGGTCTTTACCATTAAAGACCATTAAAGACCATTATCTATTGACACTCCACTTCACTTACTTGACTAAATGGAAGAACTAGCATTGCAGGGGAGAAAAAAAAAAGATTTTTTTTTCCCTTTTAGTTCAGTATATAAGGCTTTAATTAGACTGCCAGTTAAACTGCAAATGAAAGAGATAACTGGAGAAATAATTTTATTTCTGGGTAACAGAGGTAGTTTAGTAGTCTGAAGTATAAGGTTTGCATGCAGGAGGTCAGAGTTAGACCCCCAGCACCATGTGGTCCCCCGTGAGACCCCTAAGCACTGAGCAGAGAGTTGTCCTGAGACACTCCCGGATGTGGTCCAAAACTAAAGCCATTTATGTATTAAACAAAAATTAATTTTGTATAACATATATACAAAATATATAGTCATATATACATGTATATTGCAAATGTATACAAAGTAAGCATACAAAAATATGTATAACATATATAATACACATATGAATATTATACAAAATTTATTTTTCCTACTGCAAAATAATAGCAAAATGTTTCTAATGTTGTTTTTACATCTCAATATAAGTGCTTCCAGCTGATATTTCTTAAATAATATGAAACAATTCTTTTCAAATATTATTTTCCCTTTCAGTTTCTAATATCATTTTAATATCTGTAGGCAAAATAACAGTTAACCACTCCTGATCTATAATTATTTTATGTCAAAATTTATACTTCATATTGGATTCATAATTTTGTTGGCCAATTTATGATGTTTAAATAGTGCTTAATTAATTCCTTAACTGAAGAAATAAGATGAAAATACCTGCTCTACTGTTGTGCTTTTTGAATTCAATTTACATAAATGTAACTGGTCTTTCTGGCACTATGGATGTCAGTCTCATTTAAGTAATAGTGATGTTACTATGATTTTGTATATTAAATTAGTGATGCTTGTATGTCACTAGTGTAAATAGTAAAAATTTTAGATGTCAAAGTTACCCTAAATAGCACCTCACTTCCCAAGTTCTGACTGCATCTTTCTAAATGTTTATTTCTAGGGTTATTAACCAATATCCATGAGCATCTATAGACCATTCATTGCTGTTCTTCAGGAATAACTGTAAGTATCCCCATAAGCATGTTTGAAGGCTTTTATTTTAGAGTAACAGTCAAACATTATATTTAAGTTATTCTTCTTATATACAACATTGATATACTTCTTAAATGGAAAAACATTTTTGTCATTAATGGTTTATTTATGAATGATATTACTTAGAAAATGGTATTTTAATTCAACCAAAAGTTCAATTTATGTTATTGCTTAATAATAACTAAACATGGACTGGAGCAATAGCACAACGGATAGGGCATTTGCCTCGCACGGGAACTGACCCGGGTTAGATTCCCAGCATCCCATATGGTTCCCTGAGCACTGCCATGAGTAATTCCTGAGTGCAAAGCTGGGAGTAACCCCTGTGCATCACCAGGTGTGACCCAAAAAGCCAAAAAAACCCCAATAATAATATTAACTAAACTGACATCCTTGCTGAAGTGCTAACTACCACACAACTTTATAATAACCAAATATAAAATAAGATAAAATGAATAGGAAAAATTAGATACATTAACGCTAAACATGAATCTGTTTTCTCCTTCAAATAAAACTTGTCACGTTCAGCATAAGAACACAGGAAACCCAGTTATTTTCCTACTGTAAGTTAAAATAGCAGTTTCTCATGCAGTTCCTTGATGAATGGAATTAAAAATCTCAAGGGGTCTCTAGATAGATAGTAAAGCAGGTGGATAGGGTACTTGCCTTGCATGTGGTTAACCCAAGTTCAATTCTCAGCACCACGTATCATTTCCAAGCTTCTCAAGGAGTGATCTCTGAGGTCAGAGCCAAGAGCAAATCTGAAAGTTTCTGGGTGTAGCCCCAGTACAAAATAAACAAAGAAAATCTTAAGGTGTGCAGGAGAGGAGACTGACAACTTTTATTTTCAAAAGAAAGTATAAATGCTGAATAACACAGGTCTAGAAAATGGATATTATAGAGTTTCTAATCATAATTACTTGATCAGGCAAGTAAATAAGTTAGATAAAAGAAGACAAAACTGGATTCCCTATTTTAAGTTCACATTTCCAAGGGATGTCTCAATTGAGTTTCTGATTGTTCTCAGTCATATGCATAATGTAATAATACAAAACGTTTTTTAGAATTATAGCTTTTAGGAAAAAATTATGTGACAAAAATAATTTAACTGTGCTAATGAGATGTTAGTACTCTTTTAGTACAAAAGTAATATATGCTTGTAATATAAAAGAAATTTTATAATAAGGTTGAGAAGGGGAGTTTATCAGCATGTCAAAGAGACTAGGGATGGAATTAGGTTAGGTATAGCTATATAATAGATTATTTATTTATTTATATGGGCGGTTGGGTCCCACCTGGGAATACTTAAAGGTTACTCTCGAGGTACTCAAGGAACCACATGAAATGGTCAAACCTTGGTTTACCACGTGCAAGGCAAATGCAATGTATACTCCAGGCCCATGCTCTATAGATTATTAATGATAAAAAATAAAGAAGGAAATGGTAATTTTTCACACCAATTGCTATTAAAATGACTTCGCTAAAATATAAAAATAAAGAATTATTATCAGATCGTTCAAATTCATTACTAAATGTCTTGACACTTAAGATGGTGATAAAGGTTACATTTCATTTGTTTCATACATTGGATAAATCATGGACACTATAGGCACCATTCCATAGATCAGGGTATGAATTTGAAAAAGGTGTGAAGTGTGTATGTATTTTTACCCTATCAGCTCATTTACCCACATTTCTTCCTGAGATGTGTACATTCTTACTTTAGGATAATGTTGCATTTTCCCATTCTTGGGAAATGGTCTGCATATTCCAGCTGGGTGTGTATACTTTGTTCTTTCCACTCTAGAGAAGCCCGTTTTCTTCTCTCTTGAACACATGTCTCTCTTTTTCCCGCTACTTATTTACAAACAAGCTTATGTTATTTTAAAAGAGCAAGCATGAAATATATAATGTTAAAGAACACTAGCAGCTATCCTGAGTGTGCACAGAAATCTTTCAAAGTTTGTGAAGATTCAAGATGCCTGCAAATGATTTCACTATGTTGGTGAATTGATTAACATGGACATACAGTGAGGTTTTCTCTCTCAAGCAATTAAGTTTGAGAAGGCAAACCTAATTGCTGCATGAGTACTGCTCATACTCTGCCACCTCACATTTTTCAATGACAAGCTTAATCATACCGGTAGGACTATGGTCAACCTTTATAGAATGTGAAATCAGTATGATTTTAAGATCTCCATACCAACACTATTTATTCCATATTATATTGCCCCTATAATGAGTTTGCTTGTTCTCTCTAGCCCCTTATATACACAAAACTGTTTGCACCTTGCTATTATCCAGCTTTTCCAACTGTTAATTAGGGAAAAGTTGATACCCCAAATCATTTCAAAGAGGCAATTCCTAAGTGCTAGCTCATCCATAGGGAATTATATTCTAATGCTAAATATATGGCTCAAATTAAATTCTTTGAAGAGGTAGAAAAGAAAATATGCCCTATATGTCCAAATCTCATCACAAATGGAACACTGGCTTCAACCGGGCATGCAAATGATATGAAAAAATATATATATACAATATCATAAATATACTTAATATAAAATGTTATTTGTTGTGGTTAACAAATGTGTTAATAATCATGATAATGATGATGATGAGTAGATGTGTTAATTCTTACTATAGGGTACAAAGAGTTTTGTGTCTGTATATGTGTGCACCTTTGTGTAATATGTCAGTAATCTATATTCAAAACCTAATATTCTTTGGGTTTTTGAAATGTGGTCTCTAGTGACTTTGTTGCTATTTTAAGGTATAAAAGACTCAACTTATCTTAAAAAACAAAAGTTGACCTGATTTATATCTAGCTATCATTTAAATTATGTAATACCTTCCCTAAAGTCTAACTTATGCAGTCTAAGCTACTGTGATATTTTACAGTCAAGATAATAACTTAGGTAATCTACTCAATGTCTCCCATGAAAAATGGTTATTTGGACAACTCTATACCTCCTGAGCTGGGTGCGGATTGTAAAATAAGTAAGTATTTTTTCTATAAAACATCAGCATTTAAACTTTCTTCACATAAAGGATAAACGTAATGAAGAAATGCTATGTGTGCATACACACATATACATATATGAATATGTATTTTATCTACAACGTCATGACAGGATTTTTCTTAACACTTTCTCAAAGCTTATATTAACAATTTAGGAATTTAATTTTTGTCTATTTTGTTTGTTTCTATTTTGGAATCACATGTTGTGGTGCTCAGGGCTTACTTCTGGTTCTGTGCTTAGGGCTAACTCCATGGACATATGGGGTGCTAGGCATCAAACTTGGGTTTGCCACATGCAGGCAAATGCCCTGTCACTCTATTATTTCTTCCTCTTATCTTTTATATATCTTTCACTTATGTGACAGTGTGATACAAATAAACATAAGCTCACTTAATTGATCATTTCAAATAAGATCCCAATATTCCTTCGTGACTATAACTGTAGTCGTTCATTATAAACTTCAGTAAATTTAGGTTACTAAACTATTTTAACTAAACATGAAGGAGTTCAGAGATTGCTTATAGGGTTAGCACTTGCTCTGCATGTAGGAGGACCAGGTTCAATGTCTGGTACACATGCCCCCCTAAGCACTTCTGCAGCAATGCCCAGGGAGTAGACTTAACCCCCCCCAAACCAAACAAGTAAAATACCAATTGATTGTAGCAAAATCTAATACTAACTACATTGACAGATAATTCCATTGTTCTACTGATGCCTTACACACTATATATTCTTTTTAGTCTTCAATAATTGTTTCAATAGTTTATGTTAATATAAATATCTGTACAGTCTTTACAGGTTATAGTTTCATTAGTACTTAATTTTGCCTTATGTAATAATTGATTAAGCTGGAAAACATACCCCTTGCCAAGCACTTAATTAAATACTGGTTTATTTTAATAATCTAATTAAGCCAATTTATAATTGGAAAGCCTATATTCTATACATAATTTTAACTCTGAGTAGCTTACACAAAGTAGGCTACTCAGCAAAGAAAAAAATAGTTTAGAATGCACACATTTAAAGATATTTTAACTTTTAACTTTCACTTTATTTTGAAAAGATAGCCAGTTTCAAAACTACATGGCTTATTCATACTATAAATTAAGACCAAAATAAATCAGGTATGTTTTATTTATTTACTTTTATTTTAGGATGGGAGTCTCCAGGATAACACAAGGAAGTTCTCAGAACTTCTAACTATGTCCTTAGGAATCACTCCTAGGATGTTTGGAGGAATCGTGTGTGCCACCAGAAGTTGAACCAGGGTCAGTTGCATTAAGGCGAGCGCCCAGCCCCCTAAGCTATCTCTCCAGTTCTTTTTAAATTTTTTTAAACATATGATTAAAAAATATGATTGGACTTTTAATTATACATTTAGAAATTACATATCCTTAAGTATGAAACATATTTGGGGCCAGGGAGAAATAATACAGTTGTTAAGGCTCTTTTCTTACATGTGGCCAACCCAACTTTTATCCCTGGCACCACATATGTTCCTTGAACAAAACTAGGAGTGATGTCTGAGCACAGAGCCAGGAGTAAGCCCTAAGTAACTTAATGTGTGACCCCAAACAAACAAAACTGAAAAAATGTATTTAACTAACTGCAACAAATATAAGAACAAATATATAAGGTGGGATCATATTCAATGAACAACATAAATAATTTTGATTTTTATTTCACTCATTTAATATGTGTAGGAGTCTGAATCTAGTACATGTTGTTCTAATTTTTAAGACAGCACATACCTTTTAAAAAGTGTACATATATTAATGACAGAAATTTTTGAATACTGTGTAAGGTGAATATTTGTGTCACATTTCCATCTCCACTTGTTCTTATTTTAAAACTACTTTCCTCACACCAAAATAAAACATATGATTCAGATAAGTAGTATGTTGCATATATGTACTTTCTAGAAGTTACATTTTGAAACTTTTACTCTTCATGGTATAAATATTGTTCTTCATTAAGCTTTCTGAAAAATAGGGCCCAGTGTGATAATTCAAAGGTATGGTACACTTGTACATGTTTTATATGTGGGGGAGTCCCCGGGTTCAGACCTTTGTAATGCATTTTTCCATCCCGATAAACCAGAAGTAGCCCATGGGTATGGAATAAATATTTTTTTAAAAATTTTCTACAATGAAACATATTTAACTTTATTAATTTTAGGTATATAAAACTGGAGCAATAGCACAGCAGATAGGGCATTTGCCTTGCACCTGGCCGACCTGGGTTCGATTCTTCTGACCCTCTCGGAGAGCCGGGCAAGCTACCAAGAGTATCTCGTCAGCTCGGCAGAGCCTGGCAAGCTACCCGTGGCGTATTCGATATGCCAAAAACAGTAACAAGTCTCACAATGGAGACGTTACTGGTGCCCACTCGAGCAAATTGATGAACAATGGGATGGCAGTGCTACAGTGCTATATAAAAGTAACAAAATTTAACTAATAAAACATGCTGATAAAATATAAAAATTATATCATATATTTGTGCGATATCACTGTAAATTATATTATTTCTATATGATACAATATACAATAATATATCCATTATAATCTATGTATAATTATTTGCCATTCTTTTTTTTTTTTTTTTTTTTGCTTTTTGGGTCACACCTGGCGATGCACAGGGGTTACTCCTGGCTCTGCACTCAGGAATTACCCCTGGCCGTGCTCAGGGGACCATATGGGATGCTGGGATTTGAACCCGGGTTGGCCGCGTGCAAGGCAAACGCCCTACCCGCTGTGCTATCTCTCCAGCCCCTTATTTGCCATTCTATTTAATACTGACATAGAAATCTGATTATGTATGTCAGAAAATACTTTCAATATGTTGCAAGATTTCTTAGCATCTAATAATGAACTATATAATAATTTAGACAAGTAAAAAATTTATCAGGCTATTGAACGTTTTCTATATTTTATAATGCATTGCCAAATTTATCAGTAATCCTATCAGATTTTGCTCCTACATATGTTCACTCCAGCTCTATCATGATTACACGATATTGCTTTCTATCATTTTTGAATGATCACTGAAATAACTTTGTAACTAAATTCCCTAGTTACACATTTTATTCCCTTCTCTCAATTGCTATTGTTTCTAAAATATCAAAATATTTATTGTGATTTATAAGAAACAAGCTGATCCTTTCCCTACCAATTAAGTATCATATTTTACCCTTTCTCAGATACCACTGCTAAGTGCTTTGTCTACATGGTCAATGTTTACATCCATAACCACATGATTCTATTTCTTCTGTTAAGAATATTTCCTTAAATCTCCCACCTCTCCAAACACATCACCGCTTACTTCCTATTACTTAAGCCCTTGTAGCACAACCCAAAAGTCATTTCTCCTGGAGTTTGGAGAAGCCTTAATTTGCACATTACCAACTAAGATTTTATCATTATCAGGTCAGCTTCCTCTGCAACGCTTACGTAATCATCGATTACAATGGGTAAATTTTTTGGTCATAGGTGTTATCATAGTTATTATAAAACATTATATTTTCAAGGATTTCTATCACCTCCACTAGATATTAACTCCATGAGTTCAAGAGCTGTTTCTTTTCTTTTGCCTAGTAGCACAATGGTTCAGTAAATATTCATTGAGGGAACAAATCTGTACATATTAAATGTCCATTTTGTAACATTTGAGATTGTTAATCTTTGTCATTAACTTGTAGATTATTTTTCTACTACCCTCCAGTGGTAGCTATATATATTGCAGGTTGATGAAAATTCAAAATTTACTAATACCTTAGCATAGGGTGGCAGATGTGAGCAGCAACTGAATGTGACAGCAGTAAAAGTATTGCCATGATTTTAAGTATTATGTTAGCTTAAATTCACAATTGAATTGTGAGCAGTCTGGCATGGATTTTGAATGAGTCTTTTTGTCCTGTGTCACATACCAAGGTGACATCTGAGAAATCAGAAAACCAAATTGTATCATTGTTATGAATTATTAAATAAATTCAAGGACTGGAGTGATAGCGCAGTGGGTAGGGCGTTTGCCTTGCATGGGGCTGACCCAGGTTCGATTCCTCCACCCTTCTTGGAGAGTCCGGAAAGCTACCAAGAGTATCTTGCTCGCATGGCAGAGCCTGGCAAGCTACCCGTGGTGTATTTGATATGCCAAAAACAGTAAAAACCAGTCTCACAATGAGACGTTACTGGTGTCCGCTAGAGCAAATAGATTCAAAATATCTATAAGTCAATTATAGGATGACCTATAAAATATGATCTCTAAAATACATATTTTGAACTGAAAAACAAGGAATGACTTATAGTATTCAATAGCACTATTAATATTGCTACTTTGCTAATTATGAAAAATACCTAAGAAATGTCTGTCCAAGTACTCAGAGCAACAAACTATGGAAGCAATGGATGGGGAAAAAATCTTATTTCCAGGCACTTAAATTATACTGATTTCCTAATTAAATGATGATTTCTAAAAATACAGTCATTTTATTATACAGGATGCATTTTTATAAATATATAACTATAAGTGTCACTGTCTTGTTTGGCCATATTTAAAAGTAGAAACCAACCCCCAAGAAATAATTCATAGGGATTTGACATTTATTGAGTACTTTCTATATGCTAGAAACATTAACTGGGATTTTTATGTAATCCCTCTGGCAATATACTGACTTTCATGTAATGTTTGAGTTAAGTGCGGCTTAGAGGAGTTAAGAAAATTGAAACAATAGTAATAGTAGCAATAATAATGAGATTAGAGTAAACTTCTATTTAGCATCTGATATGTGCTATATTCTTAAGGACTGAATTTCTACAATAGCAGTTTTTCTTGTTTTCTTTAGTTCTTAATTTTTTAAAGAACTGTGATTTACACTATTATTGAGAGCTGACTTTTAGGCATATAATATTTCAACATCAATCCGATCACCAGTGTCAATTTACTACCACCCTGTGTTCCCGTATTCCCTCTCCACCCCCACCCTCACCCCTTCTTTACTTGTCAACTTGACAGGCACATTACAAAGTTCCAGTGTTTGCAGCTTAGATACCATGTTTTCAGTGTTGTTGAACCCGTGTTTTGGATATATAGCTATACCACTCACCCATATCACCAGTATAACTGAATACGGTACTTGTGCATCCGTTACTTCCCCTTATCTTCTTCCCCTCTGGATTTCTTTCCTTCTTTGTCCTTTTCTCTAAACACTAGGATCAAGGGTGATCTAGGTATCCACCTATTACTACCATATATTTCCTCATTGAATATGCTGTTTACCACAGATAAATGAGATCATCCATGTTTGCCTTTCTTCTTCTGGCTTACTTAAATCAATTCCAGCCAGATTGCAGCAAATTGTTTGATTTTATTGTTCTTTACAGCTGCATAATATTCCACACAATAACAGTTTTTCTATGAAAAATTCATAGGATTTATGGGCCTTGAATACCTCATTCTTATTTCTTTTTTGCTTCATATATAACTTCAAGCAATAGTAATCACATTCATTGGATTATTACAACATTAAATGGAATAATCTGTAAGTTTTTGTATATCATGGATATATCTGTATATCATAGATATATCTGTATATCATAGATGAGAGTTATCTCAGAACCACTGCATCTCTCATTTGATGTGGAAATCCGGTCACAAGTTCTTTGAATATTAGAAAAAAAGATCCTTCTATTTCTAATTTGTATGCATGCACTTGATGTTCTTAAATTCCATTAATAAAACTATGATTCCTTTGCTTCCATAGATAGCTATTATTTAAAAAACAGGAAGACTGGTCCAAAGTTGAAAACTTTCCAGACGTGTGTTGAGGCCAGAGGGCTGTTAGAATAGAGAACAGACCACTATAACAATAATAGATGGAAGTGATCACTCTGGACAAGAACTGAGTGTTGAAGTAAAGGATATACATTCATTTATAAACTTTTCATTAATCCCTTCATCCTCTCCTCCACTCCCAACATATAAATTTTTCCTCCTGTCTTATATATTCTAGATTGAACACCTGACACACACACTTGTAATGTTTTTTATGCCTTACACTTTCTAGATTGAACTAGAAAGTGTTCAATCATGTTATGTCATTCTTTGAAAATGCACGTTCTAGCTCTAGCCTCACATGGCAAACTGTGAGATTACACTGAAATGCTAGTTCAAAAAAGGTAAAATCTATATATAGGTTTTATAAATGTTTCTATTATTTCTCTGAAAGTAGCAATAGAGTAAGGATGTTTTAAAAAGGTAACATGAGTTGGAACTCATCAAAGTATGAAGCACAAAATTAATTTAAATTTAATGTCAGTAATTTGTATGCTTTTTCATTTTCTCCCTTTACATTTCCCATCTCATCCTCACCCAAAAATACTTTGTCCCATTGTTTTAGAGACATATTTTATTTCATGTCTTAAATAGTATATGAAGTACTTTTAATTTGCTGGAAGCAAATTAAGATTTACTGAGAATTTATTGTGCCCAAGATACTTGCAGTTTTCTTTAAAAATCTAGAAATATACTAAAAAGAGAATTTTTGCCATTGCTTATTTAGCCATATTTCACCCAAATCAGGAAAGTATCTACCAGGAGTCAAGACTTAAAAGGGTTAAAAATTAGATTTATTCTCTGATTTCTAATTTTTAACATTAGAAGTAAGGCCAAAATTTTGGTCAGAAAATTTGATTATTTTTAAAGATTATTGTTCTTTTAGTTAAGGTAACATATTTGCAATAATGTTGGCTTTATGGTTAAATACCATTACTGCATCTAAGCACCACCTATGTGTGTGTGTATGTGTGTTGTTCTCCGGGGTTTGTGCAATCAGGTGTCAATATTGGAATGCTCATGGGACTACATACAGTGCTCCGGATAAAATCCAAGTTAGATGCGTGCAAGACAAATGCCTTGTATGCTGCACTATAGCTCTAGTCCTGTCTTATTTATTTATTTATTTATCTATTTATTTATTTATTTATTTATTTTCTCGGTTACAAATTTGTTCATGATTTGGTTTTGGTCATCTAATGTTCCAACATCCTACTCTTCACCTGTACATTTCCCACATCAACGTTCACAGTTTCCCTCCTGCACCCCTTCACTGCCTGTCTATGGCAGGTACTTATCTTCTCTCTCTCTCTGTTTCTCACTCCCTTTCTTTTTCATTTTGGGCATAATGGTTTGCAATAAAGGTACTGAAAGGCTAGAGCTAGAACATCCATTTTCAAAGAATGACATTATAGTTCAATCCAGAATGTGTACTGCATAAAAAGCATTACAAGTGTGTGTGTGTCAGGTGTTCAATCTAGAATATATGAGACGGAGGAAAAAATGTGTGTTGGGGGTGGAGGAGAGGATGAAGGGATTAACGAAAAGTTTATAAATGAATAAACATTTTGGGGACAAAGATGATGGATTTGGGCCAATTGGTTCATACTCAGTAACAATGGTATAGATGAGATGTGAGAGAAATGGAGTATATAGTAAGAGGATGATGGTAAATGGAATTTCTTTATTAGTTATAGGCACCCTTTCCAAAGAGAAATCTCCTTAAGCATTTAAACACATGGTATTAGGTCCCTTATCTGTTTCTCACAAATCTGATGCTTTTGTATCAACCTTTTCAATTATTATACATGAAGAAACATTCTCTAGACTGGGTGCCTATAGAGTCATTTCTTACTGGACAGTATCTTTTTGGTGTTAAGGACTCAGTTGTGGCTTGGTGACTTATTACAGTAAAGCAAATCAGACTGGCACTTGTCTGTTTAGCAGGTCAGTTGCAAAGAATGAGACAGACAGACACAGTGGCTTATCCAGATGGAAGCTAGCCTTGACAGTCCCTAACAAGGGACAGGCTGGCTATTTAATAAGTACAATATTCACTGTCCCATGGCGGCCTGGCTTTCAATGGTTGTTTATGGTAATAGGTAGATAAGAACAGGTAAAATAAGAGCAATAATAAGAGTAATAATTACCTTCATCTTACTCAAAATTATGCATGAAAGGACAGAGTTTTGTTAATTTGGGAAAAATTTATGTATAAATCTGTAACACTGTAGCACTGCCATCGATGTGCTTGAGTGGGCACCAGTAACGTCTCCACTGTAAGACTTGTTACTAATTTTGGCGTATAGAATATGCCACAGGGAGCTTGCCAGGCTCTGCTGTGAGGGTGGGATACTCTCAGTAGGGATGGAGGAATCAAACCCGGGTAGGTGGCGTACAAGGTAAATGCCCTACCCGCTGTGCTATCAATATTATTTTTGAAGTTTCATATTAGTAATGTATTAAATGTACATTAGAACTAAAATGGTATAACTTAGTTTTTATAAAGCAAAACGCTACAATTTTTTGTCCTTTAAAAGTTAGATAATTTTATTTATTTATTTATTTGTTTGTTTATTTATTATTTAATCACCATGAGCTACAGTTACAAAACTTTCATGTTTGAGTTTCAGTCATACAATGGTCAAACACCCATCCGTCCACCAGTGTACATTTTCCACCACCAGTGTCCCCAGTATCCCTCCCACACCACATCCCGTCCCTCCCCCTCCTTCTATGGCAGACAATTGACCTCTTACTCTCTCTCTTTCTCTCTACTTATGGGTATTATGGTTTGCAATACAAATTACAGATAATGAGAGGCCATCATGTTTGGGCCTTTATCTACTTTCAGGACACATCCCCCATCCTGAGCGATCCCTCCAACCATCACTGACTTAGTGATCCCTTCTCTATCTCAACTGCCTTATCTCCCAGTTTATAAGGCAGGCTTCAAACCATTGAATAATCTTCCTGGCCCTTGTCACTACTGTCTTTAGGTGTTAGTCTTATATTATGATATTTTATATTCCATAAATGAGTGCAGTCATCCAATGTGTGTCCATCTCTTTCTGAATCATTTCATTTAGCATGATACTATCCACGGCCATCCACTTATAAGAAAATTTCATATCTTCATCTTTCCTAACATCTGCATAGTATTCCACTGTGTAGATGTACCAAAGTTTGTTGTAGATGAACCAGTTGTCTGTTCTTGGGCACTCGAGTTGTTCCCAGATTCAGGCTATTGTGAACAGCATTGCAATGACAGGTGTAGATGTCATTTCTACTGTACTTTTTTGAACCCTCATGATATATTCCCAGAATTGGTGTTGCTGGTTTAAAAGTAGTTCAATTTCTAGTTTTTTTGAGAAATGTCATATTTTTTTCAAAAAATGTTGGACCAGTCAGCATTACCACAAACAATGAAGGAGAGTCCCTTTCTCCCCACATCCACACCAACACTGGTTGCTTTCGTTCTTTCAGATGTGTGACACATTCTCTGCTGTGAGATGGTGTCTCATTGTTGTTCTGACCTGCATCTCTGTGATGATTAGTGATGAGAGCATTTTTTTTTTTTATTAAATCACCATGTGGAAAGTTACAAAGTTCTCAGGTTTATATGTCAGTTATACAATATTCAAACACCCATCCCATCACCAGTGCCCAAATTCCACCACCAGGAACCCCAGTTTACCCCCCGCCCCCACCCCCTACCCCCTACTGTATAACTAATGAATTTCACTTCATTTTTTCTTTACCTTGATTACATTCCATAATTCAACACAAAACTCACTATAGTTGACATAACTCTCTCTCTCTCTCTTTTTTCTCTTTTTCCTTTTCCATTTTTTTTTTTAATTTTTCCCCCTCATCCCCCTTCCTGCGCCTCATAGTATGGTGTACTCCACGCCACGTTGGCCAGCGTGGGGCTTTTGCTTAGCTCATAGTCCAGAGGTGGCTGTTACATTAAGAACCTTCAATATTTCAACAAAAACTTACTGTTATTATTTGGAGTTTCCCCCCCAAGTCTGACCTGTTCAAATGGAACCCTTTCACATTGATGACAATTATAAATGTTAAGTCGCGCGGACGCGGCAGCGTCCGCGCGGTTTTGGATTTCTGTATAAAGTCCTGGGAAAATTCTGCCAGAAATTACATATTTCCTCCGTTAGCCGGCGTGGGGCAAAGGCTTAATTCACAGTCTCCATCCATGGGTGCAGGCACTTGCTGGAACCCCAATTCCTAAAGCTGTCTCTGGTTCCCGCTTGTTCCACATCCACCGGCTCTGCAGGGGCATGGGCGCCCGGGCCGAAAACCCGGCCGGCCGGAGCCGAGCACGGGCCCGACTAGGGCTGGCTCTGTATCCTGCGGCTGTTTCAAGTTCAAAGCACACATTTTTTTTTTTTTCCCGCGCCACCAAGTTCGTACCTTCTCAACGGACCCACAAAATGTCGGACTCCACGCCTTCTCCCGGAGGGGAGAGAGACCAAGAAGGAAGGTTCTTTCCTCCGTTAGCCGGCGTGGGGCAAAGGCTTAATTCACAGTGATGAGAGCATTTTTTCATGTATCTTTTGGCCATTCAAATTTCTTCTTTGAGAAAGTTTCTATTCATTTCATGGCCATATTTTCTAATTGGATTGGGTGTTTTCTTCTTGTAGGATTAAACCACTGCCTTGTATATCCTTGACATTAACCCCTTATTCTGTAGGCTGTCTTTGTATCCTGGTTACTGTGTCTTTTGAGCTGCAAAAGTTTCTTAGTTTAAGATAGTCCCATTTGTTTAACTCTGCTTCCACGACTTGGTCAGTGACGTTTCATCTTTGAAGATACCTTTAGCTTCAATGTTGTGGAGATTTTTGCCAACCTTTTTTTCAATGTATCTTATAGGTTCTGGTCTTATGTTGAGGTCTTTAAACCATTTTGATCTGACTTTTCTGCATGGTGTTAGGTAGAGCTATGAGCCCACTTTTTTGCATTTGGCTGTCCAGTTTTGCCACCACCATTTGTTACAAAGGCTTTCTTTGCTCCACTTTATATTTCTAGCTCCCTTATCAAAGATTAGATGATCATATAATTGAGGGTATGTGTAAGGATATTCAGTCCTATTTCATTGGTCTGCAGATCTGTCTTTGTTCCAATATCATGCTGTTTTAATTATTACCGCTTTGTAGTACAGTTTGAGGTTTGAGAAGGTGATGCCTCCCATCTTCCCCTCCTCCCCCTCTCCAAGAATTGCTTTAGCTATTACTTGGGGCTTGTGAAATTCAGGAGTGTTTGATCAGTTTCTTTGAAGAATGTGATGGGTATCCTTATAGGTATCGAAATGAATCTGTATAATGTTTTAAGGAGTATTGCCATTTTGACAATGTTAATTCTCCCAATCCATAAGCAGGAGATGTGTTTCTATTTCCTCATGTTCTCTTTTATTTCTTGAAGTAGCGTTTTGTAGTTTTCTTTGTAAAGGTCCTTTACCTCCTTAGTTAAGCTGATTCTGAGGTATTTGATTTTCTGAGGCATGATTAAAAACACTACAAGTAATATATTAAAATACTACTGACATGGAAAAGGTTTATTGCTCTAAATTATTCAATTTTCATACAATCATCTATCTACATAGCTGTGGCCATAGGGATATATACAATTAGTAAGCACATTCAAGTGTAGCTCTAAAGTCATGGTAATCTCCTTTCTAGCAGGGAGTTCCTGATAGCTTTTCATGCCTGAGTCCTGGGTGCACATTTCCATCCCTCACTGTCTAAAGTAAACAAAATTTGTTTTAGTCAGGGAGCTATTTTGACTTCTTATTAATGGGACAATTTTCCACATTGTGATAAAAGTTTTTCCAAATACTTAAAACAAAAATCTACTATTCTGGGGATGGACTTATAGTACAGCAAGAAAGGTGTTTGCCTTGCATGTAGCCAATGCAGGTTTAGCCCTGGCACCTCATATTGTCTCCTGAGCACCTCTGAGTGTGGACCCTCCATCAAAAAGTGTCTAGTAATGGGGCCGGAGTGATAACACAGCGGGTAGGGTGTTTGTTTACCTTGCACGCGGCTGACCTGGATTCAATCCCCAGCATCCCATAAATAGGATTGGATTCAGCTCTGGCAACCCTTCATCATGCTCTATGATTTGTTATCAGACAGTCTTCATTACTGTTGTTCATTCCAAAATTGGGTTATGTTGTTTAAAAATTTAGCCTGGGGATAGAGCACAGAGGATAAGGCACTTGTCTTGCATGTGTCCTTTCCAGTTTTACCCCTGGTATCTTACATAGCTGCCTAACAACAAGCGATCCCTTTATGAATAGTCAGGAATAAACCCTAAGCATAGCCAGCTGTGTCCCATACTCCCACTTACAATTTTTAATTTCTCTCCAACATATTGAAGTTGGTGGTCCCCGCAAAGTTGACTTAGGTAAGGTAACGAGGAGACAGATGGTCCTTTCTCCCACCGTGGGACCAGCTGGGAGACTACAACTCAGGATGGAGTGAGAATTTATTCTTTGCAGGAAAGGAGAGTCCGTCTTAGGCCTGACCCAGGGTTTATAGGTTGTTGTCTTTCTCACAGAAAGAAATTTCAGGAGTATCCAAGCAGTGAAGTAAAAACAGGTTTTATTTGGAGGTTTTTAGGAAAGGGGAAGAAAGGAGAGAAAGTGAGAGGCAGTAACACACTCAATGGAGAATGCAGTCTTCTCCAAAGTTGGAGAGAGCCTCAGTACACTTCTAAAAAGGGGAGATGCAGGCTACACTTGTGCTTGGCTATGTGTACACAAGCAGCACATGGGCTCGGACAGCATGTGCACACCCATTCTTTGCTCAAGGTGACTTTTCTAGTGTTTTTCCCAAGGTGACCCACGTGGGGCTTTGTAACTAGGCAAAGTCCATTGCTAGGTTGGTTGTCGAGGTGGGGTTGCCTTGGCCTGGAGTTTCTCTGGCAGAGGTAGGGTTCATTCAGGTATCATAAATCTCCTTCAGGTCCTTAATTACAGTCTCTATCTCTGCTAAAATTTGTGTCTCTGTGGGGTCCAGCCTCCTCAGTCTGTCACTGGTGCCAAAAAGATCTTATCAGGTCTAGGACTTAATTCTTGCAACTTTGAAACTATTGGAATAATTACTTGTAAGAAATCACATTGCCATGGACCCTCTCCTATTTATCTGCCTGCTTCAGTGTGAATAACTGAGTTTCCGATGGCAGAGTTAACTGTTATAGATTAGAGAAAGAGCAAAGGAAACTTTTTTCTAAGGCTTCTACACATGATCAATGGCAATTTGTATAGTATAGTAGTGGTAGTTGGCAAAATGCTGATCTAACAACTTTGCCATCATTATACTCTATAATATGATGCATAAAAGAACAAAGTCCTCAGTTTAATTTGAGGAAATGTATATAAATTAGTATCATTATTTGTGTAATGTATTAAGTGTACATTAGAACTGAAAATGGTATAACCTAGTTTTTATAGATCAAAACATTACAATTATTATATTAAAATACCAGTGACATAAAAAGGGTTTGTCATTCTAAATCATTTTATTTTCACACAAATATTTATACACATCTGACTAATAGAAAAATATGAACTAGTAGTTGTCAATGCTTGAAAATCAAATTGGTCAAAATAGTTTTGGAAAAATATTAGGTATTCAGTGCTCTGCCAGGACCCTGACCACTCTTATCACTAATAATGTTAGTGTTGAGATAAGATTAACTCCTGTAAGACTATCAACAGCAAAAATAGCAGAAGTGGGCCAGAGACAGAGTACAGCAGGTAAATTTTTGCCTTGTCTGTACCTGGTCTAGATTTTATCCATGACATTGCTTATGGCCTCTCAAGCACCAGCAGGGGTGATTAATGAGAACCACTATGTGTAGCCACCAGACAAAACAAAACAAAAGAATTGGAAGAAATGGCAGAATGCAACAAACAAAGAGTCAAATGGTGTGATATAAGCAATAAAGAATATCTATTTGCAGTATACAGGGAAGGAAGGGATTCTAAATTTTAGCGGAATCTTGGAGTGAGTAAATAAATTGCAATGTATTGAATCCATATTTGCCTTCACTATCTGTACGGTTTCAATAAGTAGTGTGTCCCTTTATTCCCTTTCCAAGCATTCACCTAAGTAACTTGAACATGGTAAATAAGAAGGATACAGTAAGAACAATAGTGAGATGTATTGTTTTTCTATTAAAGTTCCCCATCTATTTTGCTAAAATGGCATGAATATTAATAGGTGTTAGTAACACATAACTTTTGTGTTTAAAAAAAGGTTTGTGGGATGAGAGATGCATGCTGAAAGTAGATAATGGAACAAATATGAGGACCTCCCAGTGTCTGTGTTGCAAGCCATAATGCCCAAAAGTAGAGAGAGATTATGGGGAATATTGTCTGCCATAGAGGCAGGGGGAGGGTAGAAAAGGGGGGGTATACCCGGGATATTGGTGGTGGGGAGTGTGCACTGGTGGAGGGATGGGTGTTTGATCATTGTGAGATTGTAACCCAAACATGAAAGCTTGTAACTATCTCATGGTGATTCAATAAATTTTTTTAAAAATTAAAAGATAAAAAAGGTTTGCCTGAAATTAAAAAAATCTCAAGGAAAAAACCCATATTGACCACGGGTAAAATAACTTCCTATTATATAATAGTGCCATTCTGAAATTAAGCATATAGATGTGCTTCTTCAACATTGTGATGCCCACTGACACCCTCACTCACAATAGTGAAAATTGAGTCAAAAAAATTTGGAATGCCTCTTAAATTCTTAAAAAGTTTTTGTTCACCAATGTTGGTTTTTTTTTGTTTTGTTTTGTTTTGGTGGGGGAGTGACACACCCAGCGATGCTTAGGAGTTACTTCTGCCTCTGCTCTCAGGATCATTCCTGGTGATGCTAAGGAGACTATATAGGAGAAAGGCAGGGATCAAAGTCTGGGTTGGACACACACGAGGCTAGCACCCTACCTGCTATGCTATCACTCTCGCCCCTGTTCACTGATCTGAATCAACTGATTTTTGGTGGGGGTCACATTTGGCTGGCTCAGGGATTACTCTTATCTCTTCCCTCAGTTTATAAGGATCACTCCTCTGTGTGTGTTTGTGGGGGTGTGTCATCATGGAATGATATATAGTGCCAGGGATAAAAGCTGGGTTGGACTCATGCAAGTCAAGCACAATATCTATTTGTTAAATGTTTTCCTTTGTTTGTCTTATCATTGTATCTGAGTCCCTGAACACTTTACAGAGTGCAGTAGCATGGGATATTTTGCCTCCACTTTCTTCAATATTTTTTATTGAATCAGGTATGACATCTAAGTCTTTATTCCAAATAGAGAAAATTGTTGTATATGGTATGAAGCAGAAGCATGGTTTCAGTCTTTTTCACTTGGCTGTCCAATATTTCTAGAACCATTTGTTGAAGTTATTGCTTTTTGTCATTGTTTCCTTTCAGCTACTTTGTTACAAATTAATTGCTCACATATATAAGGACTTATCTTTGGAATGTCAATTACATTCTTTTTATCTTAGTATCTTTTTGTATTCTAATACCACACTGCGTTGAATCTTATAGCTTTATTAGTAATATAGTTTAAAGTCGTGGACTTCAATGCCTCTACTTTTTTCCTCAGGATTATTGTTACTCTATGTAGAGACTTTCGGTTCTATTGAAATTTTCATAATGCTTGTTCTAAGTCTTTGAACAAGAATTTTGATCGAGATTACATTAAATGCATATAATGCATATAATGTTATGGGTAGGATTCCCAATTTTCAGTGTTTTTAATTATTCAGGTTATATGGTTACAATAGTGTTAATATTTATTTTTTTGGTGTACAGTTATTGCACTGCCACCGATGTGCCAGGGTACTCAGTACAATCCTTATGATACTCTTATTCCATTCTTCCCCTCCCTTGAGAAATCTCCCTACCCAACACGTGGCAACTTTAGTTCTGTTGTTAGAAAACAAGGGTTTGTTTTCACTGGATACTGTGAGACGTTAACTTTTGAATACTTAGGTAGCACTGTCATCCCATTGTTCATCGATTTGCTCGAGCAGGCACCAGTAATGTCTCCATTGTGAGACTTGTTATTGTTTTTGGCATATTGAATATGCCACAGGTAGGTTGCCAGTTTAACATGGAGATTTTTTTCACTCTTTTGTGTTCTCTTCTATTTCTAAAAATTTACCATTCCTTCTAGTGCCATACTAGAATGCATTCTAGTGATATTCCAACATGGTGGCATAAAGTTATGCATCAATTTATAGTAGTCACTTAATATTAATAAGTCCTTTGCATTTCTCCAGTAACTGCTTTTAACTTCTCCCCTTTCACTTCTGATCCTATATTAGGGTTCCCTCACTTTCTTTGTAAGTCTAACTAAGGGTTTGAAATTTTTATTCATTTATTATTTTTATTTTTGGGTCGCACCTGGTGATACACAGGGGTTACTCCTGGCTCTGCACTCAGGAATTACTCCTGGCAGTGCTCAGGGGACCATATGGGATGCTGGGAATCGAACTAGGGTTGGCCGCGTGCAAGGAAAACGACTTACCCCTTTTGCATTTGCTCCAGCCCCAATTTTATTTATTTTTTAGCAAAACAAGTTCTGGGTTATCTCAATATTTTGAGAAATATGTAAAATTGGATAATTTATTGGACCTCTTATTATTTCCTAATCAAGTCTATGTTGCTACAAACTTCCCCTTTACTTCTCTGTTTGCTGTGTTCCAAATGTATCGAGAGTGTCTTCATTATCATTTGTTTTCAGGAATTTTTTCCTCTTTAATTTTTTCATTGATTCAATTATTATTCATCAGTCTGATGTTTGATCTCCTGATATTTGATTTTTTAAATTACTTTTTCCTCTTTTTAATGGTTGATTTCTAGTTTTCTTCCATTTGATCTGAAAGGATACTGGCTAGTATTCTAATTTCCATTATTTAATTAGCACTTTTTGGTAACTTAGCGTGCGGTTTACCCTAAAGTTTGATCATTTTCAGTAGAAAAAGCATGTGTTAAAGTTTTATGGCGATTGGGTCCAGTAAATGTCCATTAAATCAAGCACTTTCAGCATTGCATTTAAGGCAGTTTACTTACTGAGAGTTTGTTTGGTTGATTGGTCCAATGGTGAGAATGAGGTTTTAACATTCTCTACTAATATAATGTTGCTGTTATTGTCTCTTTTAATGTCGAAAACAATTACATTGCTTTTAGTTATTCCCCTTCATTTGTTGCATACATATTAATGTGTTGAGTCCTCTTAATTTTAATCCCTTACTCATTATAAGATGTTATCTGTCTCGTTCCCTTTTTCATTTTAACTTTAATTTTGTGTGATATACTTATGATTGACCAAATGAAGTTATTTATTTTCATATCTTTATGCTGAGGGACTTTTGTTTGTTTAGACAAGCTCCTCTAAAATTTCAATCTTCCATGAAACAAATTATATTGAATAATTATATTGTAATTAATATTAGGCAAATACATAAATATACTGGAATATGGTTATTTATGATAGTAGCATATTATTAAAGAGTGATGTACTGATACTCATTAATGCAATATAAACCTTGGCTGAATGGGCTGGGGCGCATGTCTTCTATATGGACAATCCTAATTTTGATACTTTGAAGCTTATGACTCCCCAAGCACCACTATATACTTCTATATACCTAGAAAACCCTAAGTCCTGCTGTGATGACTATGGTGACTCCCAATACTGTTAAGCCTGAGCAGAACTACACTGCCAGGCCTAGCACTGATCTATCAGACTTGTACTGTCAAGCCCAGTAATACTTGAAGTGGCCCTTAGTCCTCCAAGCACTTCTGTAAAGCCTTACCCACAAAAGTTTTGACTGAATTTCTTATAGGTGAATGTTCTCCATGATAGCATCATCTTTTCAGGTTTTTTTCTGTACCATGGATCAAATCCAGGGCTTCACACAAGCAAGTCAAAATGATCTATAGCAGAGCTACATCACTTACCCCATGCAATTCTTTTGATTAGAATGAGCACTGAATGCAATACTATAGTTTGGAATTCAGGCTGATGTGATAGTACATATATGCAAAACAATTACTATAGGAAACCTCAACTTTTTTAAAAAGTGTGGAATAATGTTCACATTTTTTCTTTAAAAGAAATTAAATGTATCACAAATTCATTTGTGAGTAGTCTTCTAAAGGTAAAATAAACTATAGAGTCAGTACTAAACAATCTACTGCTTGTTTCCATCCTTTTGTGTTTATATTCATCAATACTTTGCATATTAAAGGGAGTAAATATTCTTTTGCTGGGGTATAGCTGGGTTTTTGTTCGCTGGAGTTATTTTGGTCCTCTGAGCTCTTGGAAATTAGTCCCTGGTGGTACTTGGAGGAACCATGGGATGGTGGGGATCAAATTTTGCATGTAGCATGAAAAATATACATACAGTTCCTTATTATGTTCCCTAAGGAACCTTTATTCTTAGTTGTTATCCAACAATTCAAAAATAGGTCTTCACTGGAAAAAATAGGAACAAGGGTTAAGTCACATTTTCCCCACCAATTAGACAACATTCTAATATGTATGGCAAACTTATAATGTCCAAATGTGTAGAGTGGGTGAGAGAGAGAGAATTCCTGCCATAGAGGTGGGGAGTGGGGGCAGGTGGGAAACTGGGAACATTGGTGGCGGGAAATGCTCACTGGTGAAGGGACAGGTGTTGGGAATATTACATGACTGAAACTCAATCACACACAACCTTAAAACATGGTTGTGCATCTCACTGTGATTCAATTTAAAAAATAAATAAAATAAAATAAGCATTATTTTAAAACCTTTAGTCAGAACATACGTTCTGTATGAGTTACAAATAAACCTATTTGTGCGTCATTTTATTTTTGGGGCTTCCCACCAAGAGTTTAGGAACCCTGGGACCACTTCAGGCAATACGCCTGTTGGTTCAATGGTTCAGTGTCAACACAGTGCTTTTTGACTCAGTGGGTCTGAGAGCTACGATGGTTACACACACCAGTGATTAGAAGGATATATTGTGCGTGGCCAGGGTTTTAACCCAGGTAATTGCACATGCAAGGTACACATACTTGAGAGCTCTGAATTATTTTCCCAAGGCTCTATCATTGTGTTTAAAGTTTGATTCACACTTTTATTTTTAAATTGAATACTTTTTACTTTTAAATTGCTTCCTTTCGGTTATATTTTATATATCCTTGTACCTCTTTAGATTTCCTACTTAAGCAAGAGCAAATATGAATACTATCATAGTTGTCTTTTTGCTGAGAAAATCCTGGCACTTGGTAATTCTTTTTTAAGTGTCTAATGAAAGTTCTAAAACTGAACTTAAGTAATAAAACTTCTCCATCTAAAGACAGAAAAAAGGTAGAAATGAACATTTTGTACCTGTTTTACTCATAAAATCTAAACATTTGAAAGAACAAAACTCTCATGGAATGTGAACCAATAATAATTCTAAAATATTAATGATGAATTATATACTTGTATAACTACTTGATAAAAATATTGGAATTGCCTGCATAATTTAATAGAAACTAATCATATTCAATATGTTATTTCAGTTTTTGATGAATTATATAAATAGAGCAATGTTTGGCAAGATGATAATTATTTGCACACCAATGGTTATTGTTAATCCAGTTCTATGTCCTTGAGACCAGACTACTCTTAGAATTCCAGCATGGCTAAGCACCCAAGTGCGCACCATTGACAAGGAAGCATATTAGTCGAGGTTTAAGCTATAAGAGATAGAGGATTATTTTTGTGGAAATTTACCAATATAAACAAATCAGTTTGTCACTTTTGACCTGCATTCAGTATGAGTTGGTCAAAGAGAATGAGACAAATCCACAAGGAGTCAAATGTGGAAGGACTGTCCAAGCTTTAGGGTCACCTGAGGATCCGTGAATGAGTGAGCTTGTAGGCTGAACATTTATTCAATGTAATATTTCTCCTTCACCCTAGCTCACGATGTTTAAGTTGACAGAAACATTAAGGACAGTTTATAAGCACATCAAAATTCAATAGGTACATGAATAGAGGTTGAGATTTTTGACAGAGTCAACCAACAGGCACCCTTAAAATATAAAGTTGTGACAACTTTATATTTTACTTTTTATAGGATGCCCTCTAATCTAAAAGTTTCTAGGCAATTTTATTCCATTATTTCTGCGGGCATGTTTGCCTGCCAATAGGCACATGTTTGCTTATAATGATGGGGTTTTTATAGAGGGATGAACTCTCACAATTTCGTTAGACACACTATGCATATGGAGTAACTTGAGGTTTATGGAAATTTATTAATAAATTCATGAGTGAAAAGTTAGAGGAGTAATGATTATGATTTGGCAATGACTACTTGAAGTGGTAAGGTTTCAGTCATAACCAAGAGAGAAAAATGGGAAATCCATCAAATAGTTTCTGTTTTTTTTCATTTAGAAGAATAAGAGTTCCTTGCAGGTGCACGGAAAAAAACGTTTCTCTTTCTTTTACATAATTCAATGGTAATTATCTTTAAATTTTCATCAGGAAATATTTAGGCAAATTTAAGAGTCATATCAACATTTACTTCAACATAAACAATAAGATATTAAAAATTGACTTTAGAAAGTAGAAGTTACAAGATTAATGGAGGGGAAATGTAGAGTTGTAAACTAAAAAGAAAATGTTTTTCACGTTTCTTGTAAATGACAACTGGAGAAATTAAAGTGCTTGCCACTGGAGAAATGAGAGACCTTTAGTTACAGTAATAGCTATGAGTAATTGACCAATTATTGATGTCAGGTTCTATACTAGATTCTACCATGTATTTTTTCTAATTTTCACAATGAAGTGATTATTACTGATTCTATTTAATACATGTGGCCAAGAGAACTTATATGAGTTTTCAAGATTTTATAACTAGTGGCTAACAAAAGAGAACGTCTGAATCCCTAAATGCCTAATTCTAAATCCCAAAGCTGGCACGTGAACGCAGTAACGCGTTGAGTGGATAAATCAATTTGAGATTATTCACATTTCTTGTCCACCACTTCCTGCAAATTGTTTCTTCTGTGCACAACATGGGGTTCCAACTTTAGTTCTGCTGTGTAACGCACTGGCAAGTGACCCATTGGGCTTCTCCATGACCAAATGGGCATCGAGCAGTGCAAAATCAAATCCCATCTTGAAGCTGGGAGAGTCACACTGTGGACTGCTTCTGCATGCAGGTGGGTACATAAATTTTAGGGTCTTCAACCCTGGTTAGGAAAAGTGAGAAGATGAAGAAAACCAAAATAAAGAATTTTAATAACTGCTACTGGATGATAAAGGACTATGTCCTTGTCAAATTAACAACACGCATTCAATAAATGTTGTCATCATTATTGATTTATTTATCATCTTTAATATGTAGCTCTTAGAAGATGTAATTCTAAGAGATTGATGTTGATACCTCTCAGATTCAGTACACTAGATCATCAAAAAATTTTAAAGTTACTAGAAATACTGAAAATTGTGATGATGACTATATGTCCAGATATTTAGATTTCCTAGTAAATTTCTTATCACTAATAACACAGGGAATATAAGTTTCTTTATTCTTTTCATGTTATTAAAATATTATCATTATATTTTAGACGTTGGTTCCAGTAAATTTTTAGTTTGCCTCAATAGTCTAATTAGCTTCTTGAAAAACTAGCCTGCTTAAACTCTTAATTTCCTGAATATGATTCTAAAAGCTGTTTTTCCAATTATTTTTTATAATTTAGATCTCCACCCAAGGCCCATCTCTGCTTTCTACATTCATAAAACTTTTAGATAATCCCAACAAATCTCTTGCTCTGCCACATAATTTAATAATTACAAGTTTCTATTTTTATTAGTTTATCTTTTATCTTATTGGCTGGCATGATACTTTGAAAACAAATGCTACCTTAACACTCACATCTTATAACTTATTGAAGACTCTTCTAGCCCAGTGACTGTCATGAAGTATAAATTCAGGACTTAGAAAGATAGCACAGTGGGTAAAGAGCTTGCTTTACACAGTTGACCTAGGTTTGAGCTCCTGCATTCCTTATGGTTCTTCAAGCCCTCTGGTAGTGATTCCTGAGCCCAAAGTTAGGAGTAAACAATGAGCACAGTCAAATATGGGTCCCAAACTAAAAATAAAAAAAATAGAAATGCAATGTTTATCACTAGACAAGTCCATATAAAAGATCTATTAATCCTTGTTACCAGAAATAAAAACTATTTATTTTATTTTTTAGGATTCAAATTAATTTTTATTAGAAGCACAACCAAATGTTTTACTACAAATATTAAAGTTTTCAAAGTATTTTTTGAGGTATAAAATTGCCTGTTATAAAAGAAAACTTTAAAAATAAATTCCATAATTTTAGAACAATGTCAAAGTATAGATTGAAGGCTCCTTTAAGGCTCATTTATAGTTTTTAAAAGATCATACAATATGATATCATATAATACATGTCTGTTTTTAAGATGTCCTCATACTTTCTATTAGTATTGACGTGGCAAATTGACTTGCTAAGAATTCTCTTTAGAGAATTCTGCGTGCAGAACAAAGGATTATAGGTCTAATATATTTGGTCATATTTATGTTCTGAAAATTATTTCCACAGTACAAAAAAGGCCACAAATTTGAAACTCAGTGTAGTCATATTATTTCAGACAATTGAAATAAAATATATTAGTGAAAAATATGTATCTAGATGAATATATTTTTGTTAATTAAAATGTGACCTTTCCAAAAGACACTTTTCCCTGACATTTAACAAGGGCACATTAAAATTTTTAATTATATATATATATATGTATATATATATTGTTGAGCTCTTAACTCTCATCTTTATTGACACAATTGAACTGAAGATAAAAGCTAAAAGAATTTGATACCAAGTTTGTAGGTGTTATTAAATGTAATGAGGAGATGAGTCATGTATGCCTCTCTGTAAACTTCTTTGTCCAGAGGTTTTGGGAATGTAGCCTATTTTTGAAATGAAAACAGATGTTTTCTTCTTTAGAGATAAGGAAAGAAGTATTCATATTACTTACTAACATTGTGAATGAATGTTTCAAAACTATCTTTTATTACTTTCAATGTAACAAATTCAATTTTGGTATACCCCACTCTATATATACACACATTAACATCAGTGAGAGGATGTGGAAAGAGAATCTTAGACTTCCTAAAACTTAATTTCCTAAAATAATGCACTCTAAGGGCTCATCTTAGGTCTCTTTTGGCTCATGTGGGTAGGTGAGAATCTGTCACTGTAATATCTTTTCCAGAATTTTCCTACAGGCATTTTGCTATTTTGTTTCTCATGTAATTATTTTTAGTATTTTCCTGTAAGTACACATAATTTTATTTATAATATTGAGGATGAAATAGTATGATTATTTAGATATTTCTCATTTTATAAACAGTTTTATAAAACAATTTTGTTGATAAACATCTGCTTATAGTTGCATATGGTTTATTTAGTATAGAATATAGTTTTCAATAAAAAAATAGCAATTTATCTAAAAAATGTGTGTTCCCTCATTTACATTTACTCCCTTGTCAGTTTGATGCATCTATATTGCCTATTTGTCCTTTGTTCCTGTCAAGACAGCAAATTTCAATCTGGAACAGATGGTGTAACTGCCATTGTTCAAGTGATTAAAATTCATTCTGCTGCAGGGAATTTTTTTATCATTAAACTTCTAATTTAGCAATATTAATAAACTGAAACTGGAGTTTTCTGCTTGGGATATCTGGAGTTTTGTTTTATATATGAACATAAAAATAATTTTACTTTATAAAAGCTACATAAAATTTATTTCTTGGAAAATTATAGTAAAGGTACACTTATATATGTTATGATTGATGGGTTATAAAATTTTTGTCAGTCATTAATTGCATAGGTACCTTTCACTGACTTATTCCCTTCATTAATTTCTCTATCATTTATCTCAAATAAATTAAAATCATAAATGTATTGATAATTTTAAAGTACAGGACTAAAATTTAACTTTTCTTTAAACTTTAAATTTTGTCTTTTGGGGCCAGAGCTATAATACTGCAGGTTGGGAATTCACTTTGCACAGAGCTGACTTAAGTTTGATTTCCAGCATTCCATATGGTCAAAAGAGCAACACCAGGAGTATTTCCAGAGTACAGAGCCAGGAGTAAACCCCAAGCATCAACTGGTGCAGCCCATAGCCAAGGCCCCAATAAATGATTTTGGTGTTTTTTGTCTCTTATTACTGAGTGCCCAATCTGACCTATCCCACATGAAAAGCTATCATTTCTCATAGTTTACTATAATGAAATGATTAAAAAGAACAACTTTTAGAGCAATAGCAGGCACATTGGCAACATTTGAATAATTGTAACTAGACCAACTAAGTTTTTGCATTTCACTTCATTCTTAAATACTTGCCCTTCAGTATATTTAATTTTTAGAAATGCATGCTTTGTGCATTTAAATCTATAAATGCACTAAGACAATTGCACAAAACATTAAATCAGAGATATGAGCAGCTGGAAATAACTAATAGAATTTGAAAATAGACTGGTAAGTAAATCAATGGGAATCTGTCTTTAAAATATACAACCTAAAAACTTATTTTGCCAGTCATATTACCACTATTACCACTCCCCCTCAATTTATAAAGCAAGAGAAATTTAAAATCTGACTAAAAAGGGTAGATAGAAATAGAAAGAGGGAGAAAAACGAGAAGCATATGGAAGTACTTGAGAATGTGCTGAAATATTAACCTACAGGCAAATCTAAGTGTATATTTAAAGTAAAAGCCAAATTCAAAAATAGATTTTTTTGAAAATGGAGTCAGTGGTTTCATGATCCAGAAGCAAATACAATTCCAATCTCTACTCAATAATGTCTGTGTGTCTATAGCTGGTGTGTTATCATTGTTATGACAAAATAATAGTAAAATCCAAATTCTATTTGCAGTTATTTCCATTTGTAAAATTATGTTGCAAATGGGCTTCTTGTAAAATTTCACATATTTCAAAGTGATAGTCTGTAATGTGTTTATGTGTTTTTGATCATGTTATATTTTGATCACTCTATTTTATATTACATAATAATTATGCCAACAATTTCAGTAATTTTCTAAGGTAAGAAAGTATATCCCTATTCATTTTTAATATTTCTGGGATATTGTTTTGCTTGAGAAAAATAATGAATGAATTTGTATTTGGTACAGATTTTTAAAATGAAAAGAAAAGTGACTTATAAGATATATCTCTTTGTTTTAATCAATTTTCATTGCTTTCCATAAATGTGATAAAATAATGTAGAATGGCCATTTTAAATTCTACGAATTACTGATTCAATTTTAAATATTGATTTTCAGTTACAAGGGATATTTTTGAGGAACTCTTTTTGTTAAAGGAAAACATAATAGAACATAGATACTTTGATTAAGGGACTTCCAGCCTTATTCAAAATATTGTACTCTGACATACTATAAAGACTTTAAGTTTTGTTCCAATGGAAAATCTAGGAGGCAGGTGCTCACTTGTCCTCCTCCATGCTTAGAAAATACAGGGAGGAGGCCATAGTGGCAACTGTCACCATGATTAATTTCGTTGGGATAGAAGATTGATCAACGGATTGTAATCTATGCATTAAGGACTTTAAGAAACGTAAAACTTTTGAGTTAAAACTCAGGTAAAACTAAGTACTAGTGATTTGATATTTAGACATTTTGAAATGCAATATTTTTTTCTCATGAAGTTCAACACAGTGTTTAAACCACTTTATTTACAGATTGCAATGTTAAAAACAATAAACATATATATCTAAAATATTCCATATAATAACCATATTTTACAATCCCCCTGTCCTTTAATATGAGAGGTATTTCAGATTCAACTCAAATCAGAAAATGAGATTTCTTAGTTGTATTAATATCAAACTTATTTGAATTCATTGTGATATGCCATTGTAGTAAAGTAACAGCAATTTTAAAGCAAATATTATCATAATTAAAATAAAATATTATCATACATCTTTTTATTAAGCAGTTTTAATACCTAATATTTTCAACATATTTTAAATTTATTGTTTATTTTTATTGGTAATGATCTCAATAACTATAATTAAAGGTAGGGTTATTTCAGTTGACTGACTATTGATAATGCATCACTGAAAAACTAACTGCAAGATTATATGTCTGCCATAGAAGGACTGCACTCATTTGTGGTGTATAGAATAACATCACATGAGGCTGACACCCAAAGACAGTAGATACAAGGGCCAGGAGGATTGCCCCATAGCTGGAAGACTGCTTCATGCGCAGAGGAGAGAAAGCAGATGGAATAGAGAAGGGATCACTAAGAAAATGATGGCTGGAGGAATCAGTCGGGATGGGAGATGCATGCCAAAAGTAGATAATGGGCCAAACATGATGACCTTTCAGTGTCTGTGTTGCAAGCCATAATGCCCAAAAGTAGAGAGAGTATGGGGAATATTTTCTGCCAATAAGACAGGGGGAGGGTGGGAAAGTGGGAGTATACCCCCCGGATATCAGTGGTGGGGAATGTGCACTGGTGGAGGGATGGGTGTTTGATCATTGTGAGATTGTAACCAAAAGATGAAAAAAAATGATTATATGTCTGCAACCTCTACATTTCTACTTAAATATGTTTTCTGAATGAAAGATAAGTTTTTCTGAGTGAAACACAGACAACATTAAGAATGATTTTGGTTTAGTAATAATCAAGGAAAGCTTCCTAGATGACATAGATTGCTACTTAACATGAAATACAGAATAGAATGGACATTAAGAAGTAGAAAATTAAAGTCATTTTTTAAAATCACACCTCATCATATGCAGGTAGCACTATGGCATACAACATTATTTCAAAGTTTGATCTTATGATACTCCAGTTCCCAACAGAATATTTCTAGGTTTTGGCATGACAAAAATGAAACTTGTCAATAAGGGGTTGGGAGATAGTAAAGGAATAAGGGCACATGTCAGCTTTCCAAATAAGTTTTGATTCCCCAGAACCACAGGGTACAAGTAGCATTACATCCTTGCAGCATTACATCCTTATCTCCAAATGCATCAGATCACTAGCTGAGTAGAATGAGGATTGCTGGTCAGGAATCCAGACATCCTGAGCAGTACTTGGGATTCACCCACCTCCCCAAAGAAATTTCACAATAAATATTGAAAAGCAGAATTCTCATTTAGAGAGTATGTATGATTTTTAAATTGTTGAGGGCTAAGGAGATAACTCAAAAGGCTGGAGAAAGTGCTTTGCATCCTGGACATCCTGGTTTAATCCTGAGAATGACATAGTCCCCTGAGCTACATTGAAGCTGCCTTGAAAATAAGAACACATATATGAAGTATTGAAACTCATTTTAAGTATAATAATCAATGAAATAACAAACATCTTTTGAAAATTTAAGATACAAATTATATACTAAATAGAATTTTTTAAAAAGTTCATCCAGTGCATTCAAGGTACAGACAGGAGTAAAGATTCACTGACCATAGGAGAAGATTTGTCTCTTCCACTTTATGTATTGAAGTTGCATCGTGTTTCATTTTATCATGCTTTCTATTTCTTCTTATCTATCAAACCCCAAAGAATCAGTTTATTGGTAGTAGATTTTCCAAATAAGCAGATGCTACCAGATTATGTTGGCCTATAAAATTCACTTGGATGGGAGCCATAGCACAGCGGGTAGGGCGTTTGCTTTGCACGCGGCCAACCTGGGTTTGATTCTTCCGTCCCGCTCAGAGACCCTGGCAAGCTACCAAGAGTATCCTGCCTGCATGGCAGAGCCTGGCAAGCTACCCGTGGCATATTCGATATGCCAAAAACAGTAACAAGTCTCAAAATGGAGACATTACTGGTTCCCGCTCGAGCAAATCGATGAACAATGGGAAGACAGTGCTATAGACTGATAGTGCTATAAAATTCACAAATTGATTCATACTTTGTATTAACATAAATGTTTTCTGTTTTTGTTGAGTCTTTTTTGTTTTCTGTTTTTGCACCACACCTGGAAGTGCTCAGGGATCACTCCTGGCGGGGTTTAGGGGACCATATAAGATGCTGGGGAGGGCACTGGAGTGATAGCACAGCGGGTAGGGCGTTTGCTTTGCACGCAGCTAAAACGGGTTCAATTCCCAGCATCCCATATGGTCCCCTGGGTATCGCCAGGGATAATTCCTGAGTGCAGAGTCAGGAGTAACCCTTGTGCATTGCGGGGTGTGACCCATAAAGCAAAAAAAAAAATGCTGGAGATTGGACCTGGGTTGACAGCGTGCAAAGCAAACATCCTGGTAAGCAAACACCCTGCTGAGCAAGGGTGTATATGTCCCCTGCTTTTGCTGAATTTGGTTAAGAACAGAAAATCACAGGCTGGAGAGATAGTACCAGGGTCGAGTCTCCTGCATTGCATGCAGTCAACTCCGATTAAGTTCAGTCCTCTATATTATGTGGTTCCCCTAACATTTCTGGGAGCCACCCACAATACAAAACTGAGAGTTGCCCCTGAAAATTACTGGGTGTGGTCCCAAAAGGGATGCAGTACAAAAAAAAAATAAAGCAAAACAAGGGAAAAAACAGGCCCTTATGCGTTGCTGAAGGGTCATCCGATCACCATCTGTCTTAAGAAGTTCTTATTTCAATTTTATTAAATGCTTACACTGAAGGTTCTTTTTAAACAAATAATTGGCCTTTCAAACTAAAAAAAGAAAAAGTCCTGTCATTCCAGACTTGGCTAGGTAAAGCTGGTCATCCATACAGATTCACCAAGAAAAAATTTAATTTCCTTTCAATAATTGTTTTACAAATTTAACTTTTATTCCTCAATAAAGTTTGAATTGCTCTCAAGAGCAAGGAAGTATGACTGTACTTGCCAGCAAAAGATAAGAAAAAAATTGTTGAAAAATGATATTATGCCATTCCATTCAGATGTGGTCTTTATTCCAGCAGAGATAAAGTACATTAATTTCTGCATATCTCTGGAAACATCAATCCTGCATTTTTATAGCCTAGTTCTTATTACTGTAGCTTATATGAAGAAGTATGCAAATATAGAGAAAAGGGGTGATAAAGTGATTTTATCAAGAATATGTGGTATTTATAGCAAAACTGTTTACCCAAGCAATTGTCTCATTTTGAAACTATTGTGAGAATATACAATAGTTTTACATTATATAACCATATATATCAGAATAGTAAATGGATTGTATTAATTTATTTATATTCTTAATTTTTTTTTCTGTGTTTACTTATCTCTTTATTGCTGTTTTATAGTTTTTTGTGTTATTTACATGCTTACTATACCAAAGTGATAGCATTTTTCTCTTTACAAAAAGGTTATTTAAAAAACATGATGCTATAATTCAGAATATTGGAATACGTTTTTCTATTATTTTCTGCAGTGCTAAATCCAAACCTTACACATACAAAGTAGACATTCTGCTCTTGAACCGCATACCTAGCTTCAGTCAATATTACTTTTAAATTAAATTAGTTTTTTTTTTTTTTTGCTTTTTGGGTCACACCCAGCGATGCTCAGGGGTTACTCCTGGCTTTGCACTCAGGAATTGCTCCTGGCAGTGCTTGGGGGACCATATGGGATGCCGGGGATCGAACCCGGGTCGGCTGCGTGCAAGGCAAACGCCCTACCCGCTGTGCTATCGCTCCGGCCCCCTAAATTAGTTTTTTTAACCAAATAACGTTCAAAATAATTTTGAGTCTTTATTCTTTAAACTTGACATATTTATGTTTACATATTAAATTCATTGTATCACTCTCATCCCATTGCTCAGCGATTTGCTCGTGCAGGCACCAGTAACTTCTCCAGCATGAGACTTGTTACTGTTTTTGGCATACCGAATATGCCACCGGTAACTTCCCAGGCTCTGCCGCGGGGGCGAGATACCCTAAGTAGCTTGCCGGGTTCTCTGAGAGGGGTGGAGGAATCGAACCAGGGTTGGCCTCGGGCAAGGCAAACACCCTACCCACTGTGATATTGCTCCAGCCCAGGCAGCAAATCATAGAGGGGAATACATACATATATATACGTTTATATACATATTTTCAGGTATATATACCAAAGCTCACATCACCCAAAGTTTAACAACATGTTAGTGATATCCTATAGAATGTATTAATGGCTGGTGCCAAAATAGAACAATTTTCACCCTGTGTTCTATATGAACATTTTTTGTAAGCATGTTCAGCCGCTCTTCATAACAGACATACAAAATATATTCTTTTGCTTGTATTTTAGGGCAGGGATTGGGGCTTGGGATAGAAACATCGCAAATTTGGTGGTGGGAAGGTGTAATGGTGGTAGAATTGTGTTTTAATATTAAATGTAATCAAATATTATGAAGTAATTTATAAAGAATTAAAAAAAGATTACAAGTAATTCACTTGTAATTCACATAGAATTGCAAAGTACTAGGCAAAACTTAAGTGCTCATAAATAGAAGAGTAGTAAAAATTAGATATATGTCCATAATAGAATGTAAGGCATCTGTAAAAATGTAAACGGAAGGGCCAGACAGATAGCACAGGTGCTAAGAGCCTTGCTCTTCAGATGACCCAGGCCATAAGCACCAAACATGTTCCCTTTAACTCCACCTGGAGTGATTCCTGAGCAGAGAGCCAAAAGTAAGCACTAAGCACTGCCAGGTATGGCCCCCAAACACACTCCCCCTATATTTTAAATCAAAAATCATTATAAATTGACATGGAGAGATTTTCAGGACATGTTGCTACAACCAAAGTGAATTTACAGTGTACTGTAAATAAGGAATAGACAATAAAAAAGACACACAGACTTATATATCACATTGACTTTTATAATAGGTGAATGTTCTATTTTGTTAATATATCTGCTAATATATCTCATAGAATGATTATAGCTTTTTATTCCATCCAGAAGTTTTTATAAGTGGTCCTGTTTCTTTGTGTTATCATAGGCATTAGGTGCTCATACTATTTTATATCAGTCTTTATGAGAGATACATATTACTGCTTTACATTTACCTAATGGATAACAATGTTGAAATGTGTACTTAACTGCCATCAATTTATACCCTTTAGACAAATATTTTGATCATATATCTTACTACGTTCTAATGACATTTTTGTCATTGGTACTTTATATTTTTTTTACTGTTGCATTTCGAGAGTTGTTATTCTAGATATGTGTTCCTCATTACATAAAAATTTACAAAAATTTTCACCCCCACCTTAAGAATATTTCATAAGCAAGGACATAGGTTTTTATTAAGTTTAATTTGCTTTTTCCTTTTACATATTGGCCAGTTTATGACTCTTTAAATATTTTAGTATCAGTTTTGAGAACTTGTGCCTCGTATTTAATCGCAAAGATTTCCCCTTTTACACTTTCTTCTCTAACATTTTTAATACTTTTTTGGGGCAAGAGAGATAGCACAACTGATAAGGCCCTTGACCACTCAGGTTGCCAATCCAGGTTTGATCCCTGGCATCTCACATGGTCCTTTGAACACACAGATCCAGTACTAAACCCTGGGAACTGTTGGGTGTGGCCCTAAAACAACAACAAAAATCAGTGATGATAACAATAAAATAATGATTAGTCTACAAGATATTTTGTATTTTAGTTTTAAGTCCATGATTCACTCTAAGCTAATGCTTGCATATAGAATGAAATGTAGGTTGAATTTCTCTCTTTTTTTGTTCACAATGCTAACTTGCCTTTGTTTTAAAGGGCTTTCTTTCTTTCATTAGGTTACTTTTGCATTTTTTAATAATAGCTTGATCATATTTGTGTGGTCTGCTATTTAGATTCTAAATTATACTTATTGTTAATCCAAGGATATGAAGCAAGTAAAAGGCTAGGAAATAACCTCATATAAAATCCTGAGCCAAGAAACTGAATAGGAGCCTTTGTTTTTGTTTTTGTTTTTGGGTCACACCCGGCAATGCACAGGGGTTACTACAGGCTCATGTACTCAGGAACTACTCCTGGCGGTGCTCGGGGGACCATATGGGATACTAGGAATCGAACCCGGGTCAGCCGCGTGCAAGGCAAACACCCTACCCACTGTGCTATTGCTCCAGCCCTTGAATAGGATTCTTTGGATTTTAAAGAGAAGTACATTATCACAATGTGGGGGTTGAGGGTTCGAGGAGAATCAGTGCTTGGTTACTTTATGTTCATTCTGCCATGAAGGTTGGTCTTTAGACAAAAAGTTCTCTCCAGTACTAGTTCTCCTTCTCCTTAGCTAAACTTTTTTAGATATTTAAGACAGAAGTTGTAAAAAAAAAATCTGCCAGGGGTGCGGCTTGGGGAGTGCCCAAACAGTTCTTCCCGTTGGCCCCCCAGCCGGGGCGGCCCAGGCCATTGGGTAGACAAAAGAGGAAATGAGGGCCAAGCCGGTTGACTGATCAGTTGCCGTTTATTCCACTCTCTCCAGTGCCTGTTCCAGTCTCTTTGAGACCCCCATTCTAGTCTCACACTGCTCCTCACTCCAGTCTCCTTCTGTCTCTCCTAGACCCCATTCCTCCATCCCAGCTCTCTGGATTCTTCTCTTTCTTCACTAGTCTCTCCCCCCTTACTAGTCTTTCTGGGCCCTGGTCAGACCCAGGAAAATCAACTTAAGAAAACCCTTCCTGAGGGCCCACCAGGTTCAAAGGAAACACCACCTAGAGGCATTCCCCTCTTCCTAGCATCTTAATTAACATCTCCTTATTAGTTATTTTAGTATGGGCACAGTTAAGAGATACATTGAGGCTTGTAGGGCAGCTCTCCAGGGAATGTCTTGCCACAGGCTCAGACTCTTGCGCTCAGGCCAGATTAATCATTCCTAACCCTAGCAGGGTCCGAATCTAGTTACTACTTTTTGGATCATGGCAGCATTTGTCCACAACCAAGCTCATAACTTATGGTTAAGCATTAGGCACTTTGCCCAGGCCCATTTTGATGCCAGGGTAGCACATAACTCACTGCTTGCCCTTGGTCGGGGTCCATCCCCTTCCTTGTCGGGACCCTGCCTTTGGGGGTGCTAGGAAGTAAGGGCAGCTGAGGCTTAGGTCGAGAGAACAGATGCCCAGGAGGAAAATATCATGTAGAGTCAAATGACTCCCAGGTTACAAAAGCATAGCATTTACTACTGTCTTCCTGTGCCCATACAAAAGGACATGGCTCATAAACTATGCAAAGGACCCAAGGAGAAGAGAAAACCAATATTTACAAGTCAACAGAACACAAAGAAAGAAGTTACAAATAAGCACAGAGGAAAGGGAGCACTGTGATGGGAACAACCCAATAAATCTGAACTACCTGAGGCTATGTTAACCTGCAAGAAATAAAAGTTTTTCTTGACTTTGGGGGATCTTGACTGTCTCCAGCTCAAAACAATTCAAAGGTCATAGTATATTGGGTAAACACTTTAACCCATGTGTTACCTCTTTTACCCCAGCATTTTTATGTTTAATGAAAACATAAACCACAAATAAAGTGGATGTTTAACTTAGAGAGTTTAGTGTAGAAAGAGGGTAGGAGAATTTCTGTGTTCTTTGCAAAAACACATTTAGTCAGTTTTCACACAATTAAGACTCCTGGTGTGAAAGTGCTTTACTAAGAAATTATTGAAGTGCAAGTTAATTAGAACATAGAATATAGAGCTACTTGCATGGGCTGACAGTTTTTAATTGCATACTCTTTGGGGAGCTCAATTTCATGATACTTTCTGCTAAACAAAAAAAATGTTTCTATTAGTATAGACTGTAGAAAACTTGTTTCTCAAAACACAAAAAAGCAATTGCTCTAAAAGGAATTTAGAAAGAATATTTAGATCTATAATTTTGAGTTAGATTTTTAAATTTTTTATTGATTGAGGTTCTATGATTTTTAATACTATTAATGATGGTTTCTCATGCATGTAATTCCAACACCTCCCCTATTACTAGTGTATCCACCTCCCCATAAGACTCTAGGGCCTCTAACTTTCAACCCTTCCCCTGCCAGTATATTTTTGAGTTTATTTAGTTTTGCTCTATATTAGCTCCAACGATATTTATTTATTTTTAAATTTTTTAATTACTGAATCGCTATGAGGTACAGTTACAAACTTATGAACTTTTGTGTTTGCATTTTACTGATGCAGTGATTGTTTACCCATCCCTCCACCGGTGCCCATTCACCTCCACCAATGATCCCAGTATCCCTCTCACCACCCCCACCCTCAACTGTATTTATTGAAATTGTTTGGCAGTTTGTTCACCTAAGTGAATAGCTGAAATAATTGAAAATATATTCAATTAGTGAGATGTAATTTTGTCTTTGACCTGTTTTCTGCAATAAATATATTTCTGAGAAGATACATGTGACTAGAACTTTTACCATTGAGTCATATTTTAAACTCTTGCAAACTGTTTAAACAGTCTTTAAAGACTTCATGAATGTCATGGGTCACATAGAAAGTTTATTATAACTGCTGTAGAGTTCCTATTTATTTTTTCCCTTCACATCTAAATCAGATTAGCATTTTATTCTTGCTCTTACCTAATGGTTTTTTAAGTTGGCATTTCACCTTTATTTAGAATCTGAAAGTTTTGGTACTTGAGAATGTAGACAAGAATTATATGCTTCCTCTAATAATAAGTAATTCTAGATGCTCTTAGGTAATTATTTTCTTGGAACTGTAAGTACTATGAATTGTGGCAACATATTGTGGAAATAAATTATATGTCATAGCATACTATGTAAGTTCTTAGTTCTTTTTGGGGGGGTTTTGGGTGACACCTAGTGATGCTCAGGGTTACTCCTAGCTCTGCACTCAGGAATTACTCCTGGAGTTGCTTGGGGGACCATACTGGATGCCAGGGATCAAACTCAGGTTGGCCATATGCAAGGCGAATGTCCTCCCCGCTGTACTCTAATTCTGACCTCCTAAGTTCTTAGTTCTACAGAGGTGGAGGAAGATTTTTTTCTTTGCTCTTCTAGAATATTAACTGAGACTCCCCTGTAATAAAGGACAGCTTAGTTCAAATTTGGAAAAGGATTTCATGTTCATGAAAGCAAGAATCTTCTTGCCCTCAAAGGCAAGAAGATCCCTACAGTTAGGTAGATCAGGTAGTTGGGGATTATATACAATCTTAAGCTATGGACAATAGGGTAGGAATTTGAGACTTCAAAATATAAAGGCAATTTATAAGAAGATGATAAAAGAAAATGTTGCTAGATATTTGACATGCCATTCAGAAACCAAAGAACATAAAAAAGACATTCAAGAAGCAGATCTTGCTAAATTTTCCCTACCCCACCACTTTTAGCTAGTAGTTTTTGAAGTTAACTTTAGTGATAATTGTCTTCCTGTTACATACCTTCTATTTATATGTTAAGCAATTGAAAAGGATGTAAAAGTTTTCCTTGACCCTTCTGGATCTTGATTACATTCAAACCAATATATTTTGCATGCCAAATTAGTACATTCAGGTATGGGGGAATTGGACACTGGTGTTTGATCAAGAACTCTTTAATTTTCACTGCTATTTCTTTATTGTGTATAGTTCATAGACGTGGTATAATGGATGAGAGCCTCAAGATGTTGGCCAGATCTACAATAAGTAGAAAATTAATCTATAGAAAATATAGGAATTAAAATCAATGCCACATAGTCTCTATGAAAAGAATTTCATTTCATAAGAACCAGAATAAATTTTCAGAGAGGTTGTGGATTACCAATAGAGAAGGACACATGAGTGCTATCTTCAAGAGAAGATAATAATGGCAAACCTTAATACTTCCATCATTTTGGGGAGGAAATAAAATTTCTGCATCATTGACATGAGTTAATGAACTATGGACTGTTTAAAATACATTTATCAATTACAAAAGAGAAGTAAGGAAGTTTGAGGAGACAGGGTAAGAAATAGAATAAAAAAACAACTATCAGGTAATGACAAGAATTGGGAAAATCAGGGGAGAAAAAGATACATTAAATAACTCAAAAATAAAAATAGTGCCCTGAGAAAACAACATGAAGTTCCCATCTCCATAGAGGGAACTGATGAATATGAAACAATATAAAGGAAAGTTTGAAACCTAGCGTCTTCAAGAGGGCCAGTACAGAAGAGGAACAGTAGAAGAAAAGAGAACTGAAAAAGAAAAGCAAACACCCAAATGACTTAAAAAGAATTACAAAGTCGAGTTAGTTAGAAACTGACATTGAAAGCTTATAGGGCATACTAGTTAGGAATAATTTAACAGTTTAAAGAGATACTTGAAGAAATCATTAAAACTAGAAAGCTAGTAATAATGCTATAGAAGAAATGTGCATTATAACAAAGGAAATTTTTCCAACTTCCTTGCAGGCCTGTTGGCTGGTCTGATAATTAAATTGTCATTAGACTGATTAACAGGGAAAAACAAATTTAGCTTCATACACAGGAACACCCAAAATACATGACAAAGTAACCAAAGCAGGGAGATTTCATAGTTTTTGACAAGGAAACAATAAAATTGTGAAGAAAATAAAATAACAACAGAGAGTTTTGGCCTTGGGATAGCAAGTTAGTGAATAATAGTAAGATTAGTTTATTGATGGTACTAGGTCAGTATTTCCCAACAGGAGAGACACTGATTCCCATTATTCATCAAAGGGGGCAGTTGTAGCTCAGGTTGCAATTGGGCGAGATTTCTGTTAATTCACTTAAAGAAGATATGTTCCTAGTAGATACTGAACAATTTTTTTCTGGAAGGGAGGAAGGAGGCCAAATTAACTAAGAAACCTTTTTTTCTGGGACCTCCGTTATCTTTCTATGACTGGTAAGAGGACAAGAGGGACTCAAAAGTTCTTTCCTTATATACATACTTTAATAGCTAGCTCAACAGGGTAGCACATTTTGGAGGGACATATTGGTTCCATTTTTTCGTTTTGCGGTTTTGTGTCACACCCATTGATTGGTGCTTATAAGTGCTCAGGTATTACTTCTGACAATGTTCAATGACCATATCTAGTGCCAGAGATTGAACCAGGGTCAGCCTTGTGCGAGCCAAGCACCGTTCTAGCTATCCTTTCTCTCCAACCCCCATATTATGCTGTCTTTCAGTGCATTGTATAATTCCTAAAAATACAAATATCAATATACATAACATGAAAAATGCAGTTTATGCATGTTCAGGGCAATAAATCATAGCACTGTAGCACTGTCATCCCATTGTTCATCAATTTGCTTGAGTGGGCACCAATAACGTCTCCATTGTGAGACTTGTTTTTATTGTTTTTGGCATATGGAATACGCCACGGGTAGCTTACAGGCTCTGTCATGCGGGCAGGATACTCTCGGTAGCTTGTCAGACTCTCCAAGAGGGATGGAGGAATGGTTGGCCCCTTGCAAGGCAAACGCCCTACCCGCTATGCTAGCACTCTAGTCCTAGAGCAAAAATTCATGAAAGGGAAAAATGTAGATGATTACTGACTGACAAATAATACAAGATTTCCAAAACATATGGGAGTTACTAAAAATAGAGATAATCTAGAAGGGACGATAATGACTGTGGATCAGGCAAAACACAAGAAATAAAAAAATTAGGCCTGTGCATATTAAACACTACTAAAGATGAAAATTCTTCTTCCCTATGGACAATTGTAAGTACTGAGGATTTTATATTTACACAGAAAGAAAAGTTTAGGGAACATAAAAGAATTCATGTGTGCTATTTATGCTTTTAGATTCACTGAAAATAATCTTCAAATAATTAAGTAAATATTATATAAGTTCATTTTATTTGTGTATATAATCAAATAATTATTTTGACGGTTTAATCTTTAATAAATATTTTAAATTCTCACGGTTGGCTCTGCTATTAAAATTGTTTGAAATGTTATTTATTTCTATGTATTAGTCACAGAAATGTATTTTATCTGACCACATGTTTGAACATTACTGGGCCTGCATATTAGATAATGCACTGATTGCATGAGTTGCCCTTCATTGTTAATGAAGCAAAAGTTATCTTTTTGGGGACGGGACACACTGAGCTATACTCAGGGGTAACTCTTACCTCTGCATTCAGAACTACTCCTGGCTGTGCTTGCGGGGCCGTATGGCATGCCAAGGATTGAACCCAGGTAGGCCATGTGCAGGGCAAACTCCTTACCTGTTATACTATCGCTCCAGCCCCAAAGATCACTTATCCTTATATGTGGGTTTAATTTTTTTATAAAGCTATAATGAATTTAAATTGACTTAATATTTTATCCCAGAATATGCTTTAAATTATTTAGAAATGCATTACATGTCTGTTACACAATTGTCTTTTCATCCCAAAGAGCATATTTTCATAAGTATATGCACTACTCCAAAAGCCAAATAATTTTAAGATCTCTTTGTCAAAAATATTTATCAACAATATTTTATCAATATGTTTTGATACACTTTCTCTAGCATAAAAAGAATTCTTTATATTCAATTTGAAAATCTTCATTTCTATTTTCTTCAATTTAAATTACCTGTAAATTGTTTAGCATCTTATAAGGCCTATACAATTGCACCTGGTGTTATGGAGTCAAAAAGATTATTATAGTTTCTCTGAGTTAATCATTCTTGGGTCAAAGATGACACAGATGTACAGAAAATAATTTAAATAAAATGGTCTTAAGGCAATGTTGGAATATATAAACAAGGTCTACAAATAATCTAGAGTGGGGATTTGTGGCAGTCTTAATATCTAACAATGATTAGATATTAATCATTGGGCTCTGATTTGGCCAAATACAAAAAAGGTCAAAGATCTTTCTAGACAAAATAAAGAACATGTGCCAAGGCAAATATGTCAAAACAATGTAGTCTCTGTAGAAAAAAAGCAATTCTCCCTGCACCCTTCTGTGTAAGATCTCATTGGCTAATATCTCAATAGCAGAGGACAAAATAACAAGTAAACCCGAATAGAGGTTTAATAACATTAGTTCCTATATACATGAAGATATCCAGGGAAACAGAGTAACTCTCTAAAATCACCCACATCACCACTTTAAATATTATCTGTTCTTAAAAAAGATAGAAATATTTTAGAGTTGGGGCCAAAGCGATAGAATAGTGGATAAAGCACATAACTTGCGCATGGCCAAACTCGGTGCAATCTCTGGGATCCCATATGGTCTAAGCACTGCTAGGAGTATACCGTGAGCACAGAACAAAGAGAAAGTCCTGAGCACTGCTGGGTTTGGAAGGAAAAGGAGAATGGAAGGAAGAAGGAAGGAAGGAAGGAAGGAAGGAAGGAAGGAAGGAAGGAAGGAAGGAAGGAAGGAAGGAAGGAAGGAAGGAAGGAAGGAAGGAAGGAAAGAAGGGAGATAAACTGAGAGAGGAATGGAGGGAGGGAAGAATGGAAGAAAGGACGATTGGTTATATCCTCTTCCATAAAATACATGGAACATAACATAGGCAAAAATATCCAGATATTGGATTCAGTGTGGTTCAGAGATTCAAGGACATAGTCAATGAAAACAAAAGAATAAAAACTAAAAACTAAACACATTAAGTTTAAAAGACACTGTAGGATTAAATAAGCTATCAATAAGACAAATACATATCTAACTGAATTGGAGAAACTATTTCACAGCCATCATACACCTAAAAAGCAAAGGTATATAATTGATTCATAAATTTCAGCAATGACAATACAAAAAAACATCAAAAATTGAGAAAAGGGATGAACAAATAAGACATACATATGACAAAGACACATGAACAAATGGAAAAAATGATGCATATACTTCTAATTATGTTCAAAGCAATTTGTTTTCTTATACGCATGCAATAGCTTATATTTAAGGAAAAATAATAATACATGTATGGTCTAGGAATAAAAGTTTTGATGTAAGTCTGAAAATCAAATCTACTAGAAGAAAATCATATACACATAATATATCCAACTGTTGGTGAAAACGATCAATTACAAAATTAATCTTAAATATTGTTATTGAGAAGAATAAATGTTATGTAGATATCTTAAGTGACCACAAAATATTAGGATTAAATCTCACTAGTCCATGTTTAAAATCCACCACTTTCATTGTATCTTTCTATTTTAAATATCTCCCCATCTTTAAAATATTTTTTGACAACTGCACGTGTTACTTTTACTATTTCCACTGAGTCTTTTGTCACAAACATGATATAGATGAATACTTCTCTTTATGAACAAGTTTTAGTTTATGAGGCAATTAGATTGTACATACAGGAATGAAACAGAGACAAGGAGAATATGAGTGAGATAAAGAACATATTTTGCCAGAATTCTGTAAACTGATTGCATGAATTTTGCACTATTAAAACCTCTTTCCAATCAAATAAACAAAACACTAAAACTATAAAATTAAAACAAAAAATAAAGAAATAAAGATCACATGTTATTTTTTGTCTTCAATATTACTTGGAAAGTTTGGCATAGAAGTGCAACATATTATACTCACACTAATAACACATTAAATGGAATTCATAATTCAATTTAAAATAAAATTTTAAACCTAAATTGAACTTTCAAAATAAGTAAGTGCAAATTTAATAATTGGATCTATATATTTCTTTGTAGCAATGTATTGAAAATATTTTTAATTTGTAACAACATGTTTTGCTCCTTTAAGAAAAATATTTACTGTGAGTTAATTTGGTTTTAAGTACTACTGACAGTTTGAAATAAAAATAAGCTTTACGTGGAGCAATATAAATTACAATTCTCTTAAAATGTATATTTTGTGTAATGCTTTTTTTCCCTCATTGTCATTTTTAATCATTGCTTTTTAATTTTTTTATTGAATTACTGTGAGATAGAGCATTATAAAGCTGTTTATGATTGGGTTTCAGTGACATAATGTTATAACACCGATCCGTGCACCAGTGTAATTTCCCAGCACCAGTGTCCCCTGCTTCCCTCCCACCTCCCCAAACCACCCCTAACCCCCATCCATATACACAATGGAGTACTACACAGCTGTTAGGAAAAATGAGGTCATGAAAGTTACCTAAAAGTGTCATGCTGAGTGAAATGAGTCAGTGGTTTTCATAATACATGTAGGTTATAAAACACATTTTCAGACTGCTTTACTAAATTCAGACAATTTTAAAATATAAATATGTTCTATATATCACTGTGGGTTTTGTGTATAGGACATGTGATTTATTAATGGCAAATAAGAAAAAAATCACTATCTCAAGATAAGATTTAATTGAACATAGAAGCTGACTTAGGCAAATACCCTAAAATTTCAGTGATCTTCAAAATCACAAAAATACATGAATGGATATTTTCTGGAACATGATAATTTTCTTGCTCCATTTCATCATTATTTTGAAGTGAAAGAGCAGTCAAGTTATGGAAAATATATGGAAATATTTTTATTTAAAAATTTGCAAGTGCAAAAACATGTCAATTTAAATTTTTTTGAATAGGTATACTTCTAAATTTCATAGACCTGGAGGTATTTATAAGATTTTGTCATAGTCATAAGTAAATTTTATTTAAATATTAGGCTAGTTTCACTATAATCATTATTAATTTTATTATACAATAATACTTTTATTTTCCTGAGTAAATTAATTTCTTGAAAGAAATTAAAACATTTTTCTACCCAGTCAGGTATGATAGAAGCATATATATATATATGTTTTGTTTTGTTTTGTTTTTTCCCCATATTACCTTTTCTAGATAAGTTACCTTTGATCAAGTTTGAAATTAAATAAAATTGGCAGCACATTGATTTTTATGGTAAATGATTCTGAACTAGAACAACTATAAAACATCTTTAGAAAAATGTATTCACCTTTAATCAGAAGATTTCTGATTAAGATTTCATGATAGTGGATAGAGATTTCAAGCATAGAATACTTTTGTATTAGGTAATTTTTTTGCTGGGCTGGAGCGATAGCACAGCAGTAGCGTGTTTGCCTTGCATGCAGCCGACCTAGGTTCAATTTCTCTGCCCCTCTTGGAGAGCCTGGCAAGCTACCGAGAGTATCTCACCAAAATGGCAGAGCCTGGCAAGCTACCCATGGCGTATTCAATATGTCAAAAAGAGTCACAACTAGTCTCACAATGGAGAGATTACTAGTGCCTGTTAGAGCAAATCGATGAGCAACGGGATGACAGTGACAGTGCCAATTTTTTGTCAAAATATTATTTTGAATAGCTAGCTGATAATGTCTATCTACTTTTAGCAAAACCTTTAAAGCAATAATTTTCTCTTTGAGATTATAGTCAATAAAATTAAAGCAAAGTGATCATTTGAGTTGGTGGAATCAGGGATTTTTTTAAGTTAAGAAATTAAAATTAGTCTGGAAAGATAGTATAGCTGATAAAGTGCTTATTTTGCACATGGCAGAACTGGGTTTGGTCCCTGGCACTCCATAAATTCTCTAGAACCCCACCAGGAATGCAGAGCCTAAAATCAGCCCTGGAGACAGCAGTTGTGATCCAGCGCATACACCAATAAACTAAAATTATGTGTTCATTCATTTTTAACCACGATAATAAATGTTAATAATAACTACAAAGTCGGGGCTGGAGCAATAGCACAGCGACTAGGGCGTTTGCCTTGCACGCAGCAGACCCAGGTTGGATTCCCAGCATCCATATCGTCCCCTGAGCACCGCCAGGGGTAATTCCTGAGTGCAGAGCCAGGAGTAACCCCTGTGCATCACCGGGTGTGACCCAAAGAAAAAGCAAAGATAAATAATAATAATAACTACAAAGTAAATGAATAAATGGAGAAGTGGTTAAATAAGCATCTTCTCTTTTGTTTTTGTTTTGTTTTGGAGGGTCGCTCCTAGCTCTGCTAAGGGTTTACTCTGAACTCTGCTCAGGAATCACTGCTGACGGGTTTGGGAGACCATTTGTGGTTCCAGGAATGGAACTGTCCAAGGCAAACACCCTACTCTTTGTACTATCCCTCTGGCTCAAAATGAGCATTCCTTTTTCATTTTGAAGCAATATTTGAAGACTAGTACTGTGACAAAGCAGAAAAGACAGAAAGACATTGATAAATCAAATTGTGTATCTTTTTAGTCTCTCCCCCTAATTCTAATTTCCCTTTCTTAAAAAAGGAATAACAATAAGTATTAAAATTGTTGATTATTCTATAATAATTTAAATAATAATTATTTATAAAATAATTATTTTTAATTTATTGATTTTATCTTACTAATATAAAGTAAGTAAAGAAAAACAAAATTATGGTATGAAAAGTAGATAGATAATACCTTTGTAAAATAGGTTGGGAAAAGATGATAGAGAAATTGGAAAAATTTCTCAGACAGTTCAAAAGTATATATGCAGCTGAAACAAATTCAAATGGATGAAACAATCAGGAAATTCACTTTCTTGTACACAGTGACCTAAATGAAGTTGGCTGAAATTATCAAACGAAATGAAATGAATATTTAAAATTATAATAAAAACATGAAGTCAGGAAGGGAATAATAAAATAAATGCACTGTGAATCAGCAAGTAACTTCTGCATCCTTAATTAACAGGTCAATTCAAATCAGTAGCGCTTTATATGATTAAAAGATAAGAAGGTACAGAATCTTCCAAAATAATCCAATCCAATGAGACAAACAATGTTTGAGATGCAGAAAAGAATTCTACAATGTAAGTCTTGATCAGTCTCTAAAATGGCAAATCCAGATTTAATTCTTACATGGTTGTCTTAAGTTAAGTCATTTAATAACATTTCTGGGTTGTTAATTTACACATGTTGTTAATTAAAACATGACACTATTTTTAAATTATTTGTAAATGTAAAGTTACAGTTGATGTGCCGAGATACATAATCACTTGCTAAACTGCAAAACTGTAATTTCTAACTATGAGAGAGCATATATATATATATAAATTAGCTTATTTTATTAGCAATGTTTAAATATTGGTTGAAAACACATTGAAGTTATATAATTAAGAATTATAGTATAAAGAATAATTAATAATGTAAAATAAAGACATTAAAACAATTATTACAACTTATTGACACATATTGACAGGGAAATTTGGTTTACCAGATGACTTAAAATATTTAAGGAGTGAGATGCCAACTTAACTTTGTGTTTTTTTATTTACAAACTAATACATAAAACTCTAATTGTGTGTCTGCTCTGGCACTTTAAAATGATAAGTGCATCACTCTCTAAGAAAATTCCTTAGCATTATCCAGGCCAGGGTGATAGTACAGTGGGAGGGCATTTGCCTTGAAAGCGGCTGATCTGGGTTCAATGCCTTGCATCCTGTGTGGTGTTCCCAGCACTGCCAAGTGTGATTCCTTTGTGTAAAGCCAGGAGTAACCCCTGAGCACTGCCATGTGTGCCTGTACCCCCAAAAAATAATTCTTTAGCATTGTTGGCTTGTCAGATTGTATTCGACCTGTATTCAAACTCCTCACTTTTATTTTCCAATAATTTTTCAGTGAACAGCTGATCCTAACCATCCTATATTCCTTACTAAGATAATGAAAAACACCTCTTTATGACTGTTTTTCATTCCCACTCTGGTCTTAGAAATGTGCTTTACAGTTATATATAACACAAAACCCAAAGTAATTAAGGAATCAATCATTTCTATGTCTCTCATTTAGACATCAAAATTCTTAACACTTTGTATTTTAAATTCCGATAAGTACATGAGTTGAAATGCAACATTGATCCTACCTCCTCTGGGAAGTAGGATTCCCAGATTGACTACCTCACCCTCAGGCTGGGCTGGGAGAACTTTCAGGGTGTGTTCATTCCTGCTATTTACTTATAATACAGTATTTATCTGTCTGAATACTCTGAAAATTTTGCTTCAGTAACATACTTGATTATGTTGAGGAGAACCTTATGCTATTCATTGTGTATCTGCAGCTTAAAACAATAATGTGAAGTATTAGGTACAGCTTTACCAAATAAAAGAGCAGTGGGGTAAATTTTAAGTGCAAGTAAAACAAAAGAGTTGACAAAAATTCTACATTTACTGCAATTAAAGGAATAATAACATTTTAACAAAACTTTTAGTACTTAAAATACATTGTTAAACACTTAGAGATATGGCTATATATAACAAAGCCTTATGTATATTTATTTACATATTGATTTTTCCAAATATATATAAATGATGCATTTATGTACACATTTAAAATACAATTTTATAACAGAATTTACTATCCCTATCTAGAAATGCTCCTTATATCATTACGATATAAAAGAATTGATATGCATTCTACTTGACTTCAGTGATAGTGGTTTATCATGCAGAAGTTACCATGTGCATTGGAAAAGAAGGTGTATTTGACTTTGTGATATAGAGGAGAGTAATGGGAGAACTTCAAATATCTGTTAAGCTCAGTTCTAAATACTTCAATTAATTTTGGTTTTTTACAGATTTTTTTTCATTCTAATTCCTCTGTTAATTTATGAGAGTGCGATGTTTCTTGCTACTGTAGTGTTTTAGTTGATATCTCTATACAGCATTGTAATAGTAGCTTCATGTACTTGGATGCCCCATCATTTGGTGCATAAACGTTAAGTAGTATTCTTGACCCTTTATTACATCATGTTTGTCTATCTCTATTATTACATTTGTTCAATATCTATATTCTTTAATATAAATTAGACCGTCTCTGCCCCTTTTTAAGCTACCATGTGCCTGTACAAATATTTCCCAATTGTTTACAGTGTCTACTTAAAGCATCAATTGGCTCTGTTTAGTTCCTAATCCATCAGTCTCTCTGCACCTTTAGATTGGCGAGTTCAGGGCACAGACAATTAGTGAAATTATGGCTGTAAAGTAATTTATTGCCATTTTTCTCTATGGATTTTGAGGTCTTGTGATTTTTAGATTTTTTTTATTAAAGTCACTTTAAAAAACTGTTCATGATTAGGTTTCAGTCATACAGTGTTCGAATACTCATCCCTGCATCAGTGAATATTTCCCACAACCAATGTCTCAAGTTTCCTTCCCATCACCCTCCACATCCCCCACCCCAGCTTTCTTTGTCAGGCACATTAATGACAGATACTTCCTCTCTCTCTTTCTCTCTCTCTCTCTCTCTCTCTCTCTCTCTCTCTCTCTCTTTCTCTCTCTCCCTTCCCCCCACCCCTTTGGACATTGTGGTTTGCGATACAGATACTGAAAGGTTATCATGTATATCCCTTTACCTACTTTTAACACTCAGAGTTCTTGTCCAGTGTGATGATTTCCAGTTATTATCGTCAGACTGGCCCCTTCTCTATATTTCCTACATTCTGCTCCATACACACTGTGGTAGATTCCAAGCACTGAGGATTCATCTTGTGAATTCTATTTTTATCTCCTTGAATTTCTTCTATTTTCTCTCTACATATTTGGTATCTATCTGTTATGCAGAACTTAGATTCCATTAGATATTTCCAGTGTACTTCTTCTGATAATTTTTATTTTAAGATTACTAAGATCTTAGTTTTTTTTGTTTTATTTGTTACTAGGTTTCAAAATAGAGGTTGCCTAGATTCCATGTACAGACCTACAGCGCACCATCACATTTTAGCCTGTGTCAAGGTCAAACAGATCTGTGACTTCAAGACCATGATTTCCTTAGGCACTTGTACACTGATATTGAGAGGGTCTGAGTGGCAACCAGGCACTTAAGGTAGCCATTGCCACGTATCTCCCACACGCTGTCCTGCTGTGATAACATAGATCTGCTGAGATAATTTGGTAATGTGTGTGGGATGGGGGGTGTGGGTGGGAGTAGTGTGTTTAGAAGAGGCTGTGTTCAGACACAGAACATGAACTCTGTGGCTGAATGTGGGCACTACAGCTAATGGGATACCCTCCTTATTGCCTTGCCTTGGAAAGCTCACAGGGTTTTCTCTGACTCTGAGTGTTAATTCAGGCTGTCTCCAATCACTTAGATGTGGACTGCGAGAAACTTTGCTTGTTTGACTAGGAAAAAGCAAGAGATACTCAATTTCTCTCTGACCTTAATTTGGGATAATTTCAGTTCACCCCAGAAATTTACCTTCAGGGTATGTTTCAAACAGAAATAAAAAATGCTTTCTCATAGTAAGCTCACAGGTGGCCACTGAGATTAGGCCTGTTGCTAATGCAGACTCCATATATTGTATACTCTTAGTCCAGTTACAATGTTGTGAGAATAAAATTGTAGGGTTGACATGCCAAGGTTTGGATTTAAACCCTCTTATTTGTCAGGATAAATTTTAACATTCTTTAGTACCTTAAAGATATTTTTTATACTGTTCATCCTTGGGCTGGAGCGATAGCACAGGAAGTAGGGATTTGCCTTGCATGCAGCCAACCCAGGTTCGATTCCTCTGTCCCTCTCTGAGAGCATGGCAAGCTACAGAGAGTATCCCGCCTGCATGGCAAAGGCTGGCAAACTACCCGTGGCATATTCGATATGCCAAAAACAGTAACAACAAGTCTCACAATGGAGAAATTACTGGTGCCCGCTCAAGCAAATCGATGAACAACAGGACAACAGTGCTACAGTGCTACTGTTCATCCTTGCTCTGACCTGCCCCAGTTTCTCAGTATGGGCTTTGCACTGTGGCCTATTCTTCTGGGAAGTTTGTTGCACCATTTTGGGGGGTATCTCTCCTGATGATATCATCTCAATCTTTCCTGTGTCTCAGATGAAATTCTGTATTTAATGCAATTTGTACTGTTGGATCCTGTAGTGAACACGTGAGAATGTGCCTCAGATTCTTCCCATAGGATCATACCTCTACCCTTTCCACATTTTAAAGCGTAAAACGCTTCTCAGTAACTGCAGTAGTGATGTAGAGCCTATAAATCCTAGCTTCCTAAAATGTGGGTCATGACACCATATAGGGTAGCTTAACTTTATGTGGGGGGCTTGAAATTTTTTAGAAATCTGCTTGGGAATATGTGTAAACTCCAGAGCGGCTAGGGAAAGAAAGCCCCAGCGGCTTTCTCTTGCCGCCCTCATTCGGTGGACTCAGCCGCTTCCCACCAGAGACGGCCAATGCCATGGGTGCACAAAGAAGGAAATGAGGGCCAGGCTGGTTGATGATCAGTTGCCGTTTATTCCATTCTCCCCATGCGCCTTTTCCAATCTCACTAAGCTCTCCATTATAGTCTCACTGCGCCTCATTCCAGTCTCCTCCTGCCTTTCCCGCTCATCTCTCTGTTCTCTCTCTCAGCCACATCTCTCGTCTCTCCATGTGCCTGTTTCTGCGTTCTTCTCCTACATTCTTTTCCCTCTGCCCCCTTGCTAGTCTCTCAGCGCTCCATCTAGTTGCGCTGGTCTCTTGCTTGGCTTGTCTTTCTTTAACTCCCCACATCAGGGGTAGCAGAATCAACATATGAAAGCCCTTCCTAATCGCCCATCAGATCAAGGGTGGAAATACAGCTTATGGGTATTTCTCCTCTCCTTAGTCCAATAATTTAAAGAACATCTTAAATAACCTCTTAATTCTTCTTAATATTAGTTATTTTGTATGGACACTGTAAGAGATACATTGAGCTTGTAGGGTGGCTCTCCTGTGGACATCTCGCTATAGATCTCAGACTACAGTGCTCAGGCTGGATTAATCATTCCTAACCCTAGCAGGGTCTGAATCTAGTTGTTACTTTTTGGATCATGACAGAATTTGTCCATGACCATGCTCTTAACTTATAGTTAAATATTATGGCTCTTTAGCCAGGCCCATTTCGACACCAGTGTAGCTCACCGCTTACCCTGGATCCATCTAGTCCCTTGTCGGGACCCTGCTTTTGGGTGCTAGGAAGTAAGGGCAACTGAAGCTTAGGTCGAGAGAATAGATGTCCAAGAAGTAATATTATCTGGAGTCAATTAACTTCCAAGTTACAAAAGCATAGCATTAAATGTTTTCCTGTGTCTATACAAAAAGGACATTGCTCTGAATTAACTATGCAAAGGACTTAAGGAGAAGAGAAAAAACAATATTCACAAGTTAACAGAGCACAGAAAAATAGGTTACAAATAAACACACAGGAATTGGAGCACTGTGATGGGAGTAGCCCAATAAACCTAAGCTCCCTGTGGCAAGGCAGAAAGGACAAACCAATGTTATCCTAAAATAATGTTTCTTTGAAATTTATTATCAGTAAATAAGTTCTTTGCCTATCTTATGTACCTGTATATCTGGGGTCATTTACCTGGTAAAGAGGGTTAAAAGTGGAGAAAGCGGGACAGAGAGATGGTACAGTGGGTAGCAACTTGCCTTTCGCACAGTTGATGCAGATTCAATTTGTGGTACCACAGTAGGTCCCCTAAGCTCAGCCAGGGTGATCCCTGCGCACAGAGGAAGTAGTAAGCCTGAGTACAGCTGGTATTTACCAAACAAAGGAAAAGAGTGAAAAAAGTTTAAAAATCCCTAACAAGGGGCCAGAGCGATAGCACAGCGGGTAGGGCGTTTGCCTTGCACGCGGCCGACCTGGGTTCGATCCCCGGCATCCCATATGGTCCCCCAAGCACTGCCAGGAGCAATTACTGAGTGCAAAGCCAGGAGTAACCCCTGCGCATCGCTGGGTGTGACCCAAAAAGCAAAAAAAAAATAAAAAAATAAAAATAAATTAAAATCCCTAACTATAAAGTGGTTTTCCAAAGGCCTTATACTGTATTTTATGCAAGGCATTTTATCATTCTATGATGTCTGTAGTGTTGGAAATACTGAACTCTATTCATAAAAAATATTAATTTTTATGGACATATATTGGGGATGATTAAGCTTATGATATTAAATGCATGGGGGTTGAAAACTATTCTAAATTCTTCTAGAAATAATAATGGTTGTTGTATTTTCAATTTTCGGTTTATGTTTCCTTAAAAAGCAACAAAATACAAAGTTTCTTGTGGACTCAGCTGTCATAGAGCTATCATCTCACAGAGAAGTGAGATGATGATGGTTATTAATTTGATCTTCAACAGTGATTTCCAGTATGCTAAAACTCATAGAGCTCTATTATTAAAATACTCACAGCAAGTTACATGTTACATCAGTTACCTTTGCTAGTTACATCAGTCATTATTTGCTAAGAGTATATAATTTTGAAAAACCATTTATAACTATAAATTATATTATTAATGGAGTGACCAAACTCCTACTAAGTTGATTATTTCTAAGGTTTGAATAAACTCTTGAGCCTAAGAGAGAGCGAAGCAGTACTGTACTTGCCTTGCTCACAGCTGACCTGGATTTGATTTCCAGCACCACATCTGATCTCCCTAACCCCACCAGAAATCATCCCTGAGCACAGAGCCAGCCACCAATAAGCACTGGATACTGTTTGGTAGGTCACTCCCACCAAAAATAAAAGTAATGATAATTCTGGATTGTATCAAACAGAGGAAAACATATTCTTGGGAGCATAAGCTGACAATAATTTGAAATACTAGCTTAGAGGCTAATCTAAAATAGATGCATTCTTTATAGATCTAAGATCTTTCAAAAATTCTAGAGAACAGGATAAAAATATGAATTATATCCACATGACTTCAATTCTGTGAAATTATACTTGACACTTTTTTCTTGAGACACCCCTGACAATACTTGGGGAACCATCTCTGGTGCTGAGAATTGAACCTGGTTCCTCAGCTTGCAGGTTAAGAATTTTATCCACTGCATTATCTCTCTCGCTCATGCATCATTTTTAAGTTACTAAGTTTACTTGCAGTTTTATGTAAACCTCTAATTGTTAGATTAATACGTAAGGAATAAAAATCAGGCATCAATGCTAGGAGACTAATATTTTATTTTTGGCACTACTCCAACACTCAGAGCTTTCCTTGTTTCCTGAATCATAAAGTATAAATTAGAAAATAAACTGGCTTTTATTTTGTGGGTGTCTAAATAAAGAAAGGATTGTGAAAACATTGGAAGACTTATGAGAATATTTATGTCACTTACAATATTTAAGCTTATTAAAATAGGACTGGAGTTTTGGAATAAAAATGTCACTGAATTCCTATGTAACATTAATTCCTAGGAAATCAGGGAACTAAGTTGAAACCAAATTAGCTTTACTTGGTGTTTTTTGCAATAAAATGCATACAGGCACATCTTCCAAATGTGTATCATATGAAGGATCAAAACTGCTTAATTATCTAAAAAACGTATGTTTTTATGGGTAGATTTAAATTTAAGATAGTGGTTGCAAAGCCTCTTTAGACATAAACAGGAGAAGCAAAAATAGGATTTTACTTCAATAAGTAAATTCCACGTTATATGTTTCCTTTTTATAAATGTTCTCAATCTAATGTCATTCTATTGTTCTAATTTTTTTATTGATTCACCATGAGGTACAGTAACAAAACTTTCATGATTGAGCTTCTATCATACAGTCATCAAACACGCATCCCTTCACCAGTGCACGTAATTTTTATATAGAATTCATCACAATAATAACTGTATTACAAAGTGATTTTCTTTGACTCTATTTAATAAAGATGTTTTTATGTAACACTTATGCTTGGGATGCTATGAAACATAAAATAGAAAGAATATTATATAAACCCAGCATGTCCTCAGACTCATTTAGCTATTTCAGGTCACATTACATACTTTGAAACAAAATGAACTTCTACTTTGATTAAAACATATATGTATATGATATAAATTGGGCTATTATTTTTTTGCTTTTTGGGTCACACCTGGCGATGCTCAGGGGTTACTCCTCATTTGTTCACTCAGGAATCACTCCTGGCAGTGCTCAGGGGACCATGTGGGATGCTCGGAATCGAACCCGGGTCAGCCGTGTGCAAGGCAAATGCCCTATACACTGTACTATCACTCCAGCCCCAATAGTTTGGGCTATTTTTAAAACCAAATAATTGTAGAAATAGGATGGTCCTGCTGATGTACTAGCATGAATATGTATACATATATGCTTATATATTTACTTTCAAAGACAGAGGTTAAAAAAGATATCCATTATAATAGGATACATAATATTTTTTCTGTTTTATTTGTTGATATATAAAGGAGAGTGAGACTAATTTATATTTCACACCTCATCTCCAATTGACAGGTTATTTAATAAAGTGCATTCCATTTAATTTTTTTGTTTGGGGCCCAGACAAGGCAGTACTTCAAGGCTTACATGTGGTTCTGTGCTCAGGGATCACTACTAGGGGGGACCATGTACGGTGCTGGGGATCAAAGCTGGGTCCACTGCATACAAAGCAAGTGCCTTACTGTTGTTCTAACTCTCTGGACCCAACAAAGTGCATTTTAATAGGTGAGATATTATAAAAACTGACAACAATAGCAGAAATAATCAGATTTCTTTTTTTTTTTTTTTTTTTTTTTTTTTTTTTGCTTTTTGGGTCACACCCAGCGATGCACAGGGGTTACTCCTGGCTCTGCACTCAGGAATCACCCCTGGCGGTGCTCAGGGGACCATATGGGATGCTGGGATTCGAACCCGGGTCGCTCACATGCAAGGCAAACGCCTACCCGCTGTGCTATCACTCCAGCCCCAATCAGATTTCTTTTAATCTTACATTTTAAGCTAAAACTTTTGTTCACACATAAGTAATTTGCAGGCAATAAGTTGTAGTTTCTCAGCATGTGAAATATTACTTTAATTTGATCATCTGGTTGGTACATTAGAGCTCTTTTATTGAAGCAGAAAAATTACAGCATTTAATTCTTTGGTGATTTATGTAATAGTCTTGAAATCAATCATTGCTAAGCCCCTTTGTCTATTAATTAAAATTATGAATCACTTAATTTAGTATCCTTTGGGAAGCCTTACAAACCAAGTCAGTGAATTAATTAAGCTTATTTCCATAAATAAAATGTACTTTACTATTTATTCAGTACTTGATAAACAGTACAATGTATTTTTCCACCTTAAAGTTTAGATTGAAGAGAAAAAAAAAACAAAGGTGGCTTTGGCATTTTATAACCTGTTATTTCCAGACCCTCCTTACCTAAAAACCTTCAATAAATTGCATGTAAAATCTATGGAATTTCTATGCAGCATTCATTTTTCCCACGTGTAATGGAAATCATGACAAAAGGCTCTTTAGAGAGACTCATAATTAGAATGTAATTTTGAATGGCACCAGAGAAGATATGCTAACTTCTTTAATGACGAATAAATAATTTCCATCTCTTAAATACTAATTTATAAATATACTTATGTGTAATGCATTTTTTATCATTCTAAATGCTTCACATATGTGTTCTACTGTTTTTTACAAACAACCTTTTATGATAAGCTTAATTACTATCCCATTTTAAAGATGAGGAAGCAGTCTGAAGTAAGCTGTGTAGTTAAAAATATTTTTCTTTTAATGAGCCTGACATGTCTTTAGGTATTTACTAAACTAGTAATATATGTTTACTATGTAGAATTGACTCACCTTGACCAAAATTGAAATTGATGCAATATATTAGATTTCTCATTAAATATATAAAATATGATAGGTAGATGATTAACATCCTCTGAAATAGATATTGTTATATATTAGACCTATGTTTCCATTTAGGCACTTTACTTGAATAAAATATTCTTTTCTTTCACAATAATTATCTTATGCTTATTTAATTTGAGTACAAACCTAATCCACAGTGGGTAAGGTGCTTGCCCTTACCCACAGCCAGTCTGGGTTTGATCCTTGGCACTTCATATGGTCCCTAGGACTGCCAGGAGTAATTGAGTAACTGAGCTTCGCCAGTGTGGCCCCCAAACAAAATAATAATAATGATAATAATAATAATAATAATAATAATAATATAGGGGAGATCCTAATTTAGTTCTTCCTCAAGGCATGGAGCATCATGGAGGGTTCCTCCTCCATTGAGTCTCCTCCCATCTAAAGCACAAAACCAGCATCAGCTTTTACAAGACAGACACCCGCATGTGCCAGCACCAGTACCAGTAGGCTCTCTTCTTTCTCTTTATAGCTCCTGCTCTGCTCTTCCTCGCTCTCCTTCCCATCTAAGTACTTGCCAAGGGATTCTCCGTGATGGGAGAGAGGGAGAGGAAAATAAAGTATCTATTACCTTTTAAAAGAGATGGATTTTAAATTGTTTTCTAAAAATTCTCTTTCCCATCACAGAGAATTTTTAGAAAACAATTTAAAATCCGTCTCCATTAAAAGGTACTAGATACTTTAAGTTATTTATGGTTTTTAAAAGTAAGGTATCTTTATTCAGTAAACATTTGGAGAATGAGAGATTGAGAGACATAGGACAGACGAGAGAATGTGTCTTCATCAGAATCTATTCCTTTATATTGATCTTTGGACAAGAAATATTTCAATGCAAATTTTATAGTTTACAAGTAATTGTAGCAAAATTAGATGTGTACGGTAAGAGTGCTTTTATATTTTTAATTATTGCTGTCTTATTAAAGTAACATTGGTTTTATGAATGTATGTGTTTTAATTGTACTATTTCACATCTCTTCAAAATATGTTATCCCACTGAACCCATCAACAAGCTACAAATATTCCTCCACAACAGTTCATTAGGCCTTCTACCCCCTTAAATACCTTGTCTCTCTGTGGTAGCATCTATTCTTCGATTTATTTTAAATGTGTTACGGCAGCCCATATAAAATGATTTTATCTTATAAAACAATATTTTGGTCACATTTTAATTAAGCTATAGCTAATATTTTTTCTTTGAAAAATTGTTTTTTGTAAAGTACTTTTAGTGGCACCCATTTATTTATTTATTTATTTATTTTGGCTTTGAGGCCACATTCGACAGTGCTCAAGGCTGATCCCTGGCTCTGTGCTCAGGAATTACTACCAGCTCTGTATTTAGGGATCACTCCTGTCAATTCAGGCACTATGTGGGGTACCAAAGATGGAACTCTGGTTGTTGCATGCAAGAAAAGCTCCCAACCCGCTATACTATGGCTCAAGCCCCCATTTGTTTTTGTACTTTTCTTTAGCTTTTTTTTATTACACCTAGCAGTGTTCAGGGGTTGTTCCTGTCTCTGAACTCAGGACTTACTCTTGGTGGTGCTCAGAGGACTATATGGGATGCCAAGGATAGAACCTGAGTCTGCCGTATGCAAGGCAAACACCCTACCTGCTGTACTATTGTTTTTGTTCTTATCTCCCCCACACCTTTGTCTTCATTATTACTGTTCATACATACCTGACTATAATGCTAACACTTTCAGTTGTAGTGTTCCCCGGAAGTCCCATTCCCGGCCATGGTGATCTCATTTGGTTCTGATGCTCGTTGAAGCTTGCACTCCTTTACATGCCTTTAGTTGTTTTAGTTGTGACACACAAGTTAGAGTTGTATTGTTTACTATTGCTTCCAGTGGTGTTCACAGACTTTCTAGTAATTGCACTTACTGGGTATGGGGTTCACACAGATTTTAAAAAGTCAGGATTCTTTATATTTGGTCCAAGAAGAAATAAAAAATGGAAATATTTACCTTTATAATAAAATTGTATAAATTTGAGCAGTAGAGTAACATGGACTGCACATTAGTTCTTTGATATGTGATATAAAATAATATTCCACACTGCATATAGAATCACACAATTATTTCAGTTCCAATTTATACAAATGTGTGAATATTTACTATGTAATTTTTATAAGGAGTAAAGTAAATCTGCTCTATTAACTTCAGATAATTTACTTAGCTTGCCTATAAAACAGTCAATTTCTTACCTACAAAATGGGGGTATGAGCTTTTATAGAGAGATTAAATGTAATAGTGCAATTACATAGTTAATACAGTAGTTATTAACTACAGTTAATGTATATTAACTATAGTCAGAACATATACAAATGCACACAATTAAGTTATCAAATTAAGCCAATTACAGTTAGATTGTGGGATTTTCAAATATGACTTTCAAAATATAGTAGCCAATATGCTCATATATGTCTCTATTAAAGTTGATATATAGAACTTGATTTTATTATGTTGTACTACAATATGCTATTCTTAATTAGATTTGATTAATATTTCCTGTTTGAAATTTTTATTATTGAATAAAACATTAACAGCATAGCTATGAAGAAGTTTATCTTATTCCAGCTATAACAATATGAATCTTGTGTTATCTTGGGTTATCTAACTGCATCTTGAAAATAAAAGGACTTACTGCCTCCCTATGTGTATCTGAACTTAAAAATTCTGATATTCCATTAATACATCATATTTTCTGAGGAAGAAAGCTGTTCCTTGATTTTCAAAATGATAAACTTAAATTAATTCTTTACTTTGACAAAGAATGTAATTGGCCTAAAGTAAAAGTTTACTGAATGTCATTATAGAAACCTGAGTTAACTACAAATTTACTTTAGTTTCTAGCAAACCTTATATTTATTACTAAATTCACAAATAAAAACCTAAAAAGTAAATTGTTTCACCAAGCTGTCACTGTCACTGTCACTGTCGTCCTGTTGTCGATTTGCTAGAGCGGGCACCAGTAACGTCTCCATTGTGAGACTTGTTACTGTTTTTGGCATATCAAATATGCCACGGGCAGCTTGCCAGGCTCTGCCGTGCAGGCAGGGATACTTTCAGTAGATTGCCGGGCTTTCTGAGAAGGACGGAGGAATCGAACCTGGGTCGGCCACGTGCAAGACAAATGCCCTACCGCATTAGAGACTCTTCAGGGTCAGAGGAATGAGACCCATCATTGTTACTGTATTTGGCATATAAATATGCCACGGGGAGCTTGCCAGGCTCTCCCTCATGCAGCCATGTCATGCAGTCACATTGCGTTTTGGGGAGCTTGGTTTTATAGTCTCCGGATGTTGGCCATTGATGGGATTACAGGGCGCTGGGGGCAGTTTCTGGGTGTGACCGCCTAGCTACTAGAAAACAGGGAATCTGGGTGGAAGAGGCCCAGTCCTGATCTGAGCAGTGTTGGAGATCTCGGCCTCGGTCCCGCACACCTGGGTTCCTCTGCCAGTTCCTTTATGCGTGAGGCTCGTCATGCATGTGATAGATGAAATGTCGGAAATTTCTTTGCATTGAAGAATGAAAGGATTCTCAATAATTCTACTTGCGGAACCAAATTTTTCTGTTCCTAAAACTTACATCACAATAATGTAAGATATTGTATTACAGCCCAGTACGAAAGTACTCATTACCCACTGGTTTTTTCATGGTTGGATTTGATGATTTTGAACTCCCACCTCTTAATAGATAGTAGAGAAAACAGCTCTTTGTTCCAAACTGGTGTAGTTTTCAGGATATAATGCCTTTGGGCAGTGCTGGATCACCTCTGAATACATGAAAAAATGTGCTTTTTAGGTAAACATGGTACAGACTCTGCAATCACAACCCAACAATGAACTTCGTAACACATCTTTCATACACTTTATGGCCTAGTGTTCAGAGATATTTCAATAATGTAAATCGTTATCAGATTTTTTAAAAGTGACATATTTCATTCTATCCAGTGACTGAAGCTGTTTCTATGGCAACATTTAGAATTTGAAATATTCCAAAACTGTTATTTCTCATGTTAAACTGCAAAGTTTTAAAGAGAAATTGCTACATTCATAAAAATTGCTTTAAAATACGTGTTTTAAGAATTATATTTTTCCTTATATCTTCAGTAGGCAGGAAAGGAAGAAAAATATGTGTTGTAGAATCATTTTATCTGTTTCCACACTTCAGACAAGTGTCTCTTGTTTCTGTTATAGGAACAGAAAACATTGCGCTTCTCCATTCTGGGTTCTTTTGTTTTCCTAATGGCATAATGTATAATTTATATAAGACATATGAAGAGGAAGAAGACAGGGAACAGAGCGATAGAACCGTAGTCAGGGCATTTGTCCAAGGTTCCACCCTCAGCATCCCATATTGTACCTGAGCACTGTCAGCAGCAATTCCTGAGTGCAGATTGAGAAGCAGCCCCTGAGCATCAATGGATGTGGCCCCCACCAAATAAAAACTAGACAAAAAAACTACATAGATGAATAAATGATAGAGAGAGAGGGCTTGGGCTAGGTGTAGTAGAGAGTGAAAAGAATAGCGATATTTATATAAGCCTTTTCAGTTTTAATTACTGGGGGTTAGACTGTTTTTTGCTCCAGGTAGAGGCAAGCTAATATTTACATTTTCTGCTTTTGGAAGGCAAGAGAATCAGAATGTGCTTCTTGTACAATGCAATGTATTGTGATGTGTAATAGAGGGATTGGTCAATGTCCTCCAGTCAAAATGGATAGCATGTAAACGAAATAAGAAGTGAAAGACAATTAGTCAATAGTTTATTCACATGTGGGGCTGGAGTGATAGCTCAGCGGGTAGGGCGTTTGCCTTGCACGCAGCCGACCCGGGTTCGATTCCCAGCATCCCATATGGTCTCCCGAGCTCAGCCAGGGGTAATTCCTGAGTGCAGAGCCAGGAGTAACCCCTGTGCATCGCCGGGTGTGACCCAAAAGCAAAAAAAAATAGTTTATTCACATGTGAAGCAAAAATAGCCAGAAACCAAAATCATAAAAAAGTAATAAAACAAAAGTACCTGGACCCAGAGAATGCCAGGACTCAGAGTACTAGAGGGAATAGGAAAGAAGGAAATAGAAAGTGGGAAGAATGGATAGATGGATGTTTTTGGTCGCAGGATGGCACTAAAGCTTTAGTGTTAGGTATTGTGAGTCGAATACACTTGTAAAACTGTGAAATAAAATCCCTGAAATTCTACAATGGTGTTAACCAATGATAAATAAAAAAGTGATGAATTTTTAAAAAATGACACAAGTATATCGAACAATAAGAGAGTTTTTATTGTATACCGGTTTGGGGCAGATTGGGGGCTGTCCCAAAGAGCTTCTTAGGAAAGTTTGGAGGTGCCCACCCTCATTTCTTAACCAGTGGGGTGTCAGTTTAGTCCAAGGTCCCAGGGATGTGAAGCAGCTCGGGTCCTGCAGTCCCTTCACCAGCTCTATGGTGCTGGGGGCCTCCTGAACGACATCCAGAGATTCTCGGGGGATTGTGAGGTGATGGGAACCAAAACTGGATTAGAAACATTCCAGACATGCACCCTAACCGCTACACTATCTCCCAATTGTTTTCAGTTTAATTTTAAAATTATAATGATTTTACTTTATATAAATTTCCCAATTTATTTCCTTCCAAATATGTAGGATACTTATTATACCTACTCAACAAATTTTTAAAATTTTAATTATGAAGAATCTTGTCTACATTCCTGTGTACTAAAAACAGTGCTTCTAGTAGTGTGTTTTCTGACTTTTAACTTGTGCTCTCTATCAGATCATCTTATTGCTAGATTCCTAGATAGGTTCTATTCAGGTAATGTATTTTCGATGTTTTTGGAAGTTTCAAAATCTGTTCACAGTGAATGCAAAATATTGCTGTCTAAATTTCAAAATATTGGAACAATCATCAATTTGAATATGAATAAATACAGGAGATAGTTTTCCAGTTGCTATCTTTTGCTCTCATGTTGTTTCTACAGAACAAACTAGAGGCTTTGTAAATATGAAGTTAGCAAGTTTTCCACATAACTATAGTACAATTCATCTAATGGCATTATTATGAAAAAGTTTATATATATAGCGAAAATTTTTCTGTAATATTTGTACATCTGTCACTTGTGAGGCTAGTAGATTGTATAAATTATATACAGGTATAAGTATATTAGTCATAAATGTAATTATTGATTTATTAGAATAGTCAGTCAATCAAAGTTATGATTGAATACACTTTATTTTTTATTTTTTTGCTTTTTTGGGTCACACCCGACGATGCACAGGGGTTAGTCCTGAGTTTTGCACTCAGGAATTATTCCTGGTGGTGCTCGGGGAACCATATGGGATGCTGGGAATCGAACCCGGGTCAGACACGTGTAAGACAAATGCCCCACCCACTGTACTATTACTCCATCCCCTGAATACACTTATTAAAACTCAAATTCACAATTTCTAAATCTTTCTAAAATGCCTAAATCTAAATTTGCTTTCATCAAAAGATCTGTTCTGTCTTTATTTGTTTGTTTGAACACAACTAGCAGTGTTCTGGGCATACTCCTGACTTTATGCTCAGGGACCACTCCTGGTGGGGCTCAGGGGAAGATATAGCATTCCTGGGATTAAACAGGTAGGCTGCATAAAAGGCAAGTCTCCTACCCATTGCATTATCTTTCCATAACTAGTCTGTTATTTTTATTGATGGTATACTTTCAGAGTATGCCAAAGAAGTAACCATGAATATGCATAAGCCCAAGAGTAAAAAGAGAATGGTTTTATTTAATGTTAAATATTTGTATGTGTTGTATTAAACTTAGCCTATTCTTATAAAAGTCCTTACGGCAGAACCTGACAAGCTTCTCATGGCATATTCAATATGCCAAAAACAGTAACAACAAGTCTCACAATGGAGTCCTTATTGGTGCCCACTCGAGCAAATCAGTGAACAACAGAATGACAGTCCCAGTGCTACAGTGCTTATTAAAAGATTATGCTTATTATTAAAAGATTTATGCTCTGTCTTTGACAGTTCAAATAAGGAATCTTTGGCATTTACATTGTTAAAAGTTTGTTGGAGATTTTTTCTCTTTGAAGATTTTAAAGTTTTAATTTTTTTTCATAATTATATCTCAAATTGAGTAGATATATATCAACCTTGTATTTTATTTTTTTAATTATTTAAAATTTTATTGAATCACCGTGAGATAATTACAAGCTTTCATGTTTGGGTTACAATCACACAATGATCAAACACCCATCCCTCCACCAGTGCACATTCCCCACCACCAATGTCCCCGTTATACCCACCCTTTCCCAACCTTCCCCTGACTATATGGCAGACAATATTCCCCAAACTCTCTCTCTACTTTTGGGCATTATGGCTTGCAACACATACACTGAGAGTTCATCATATTTAGTCTGTTATCTACTTTCGGCACACATCTCCCACCCCTACTAATTCCTCCAACCATTATTTTATTAGTGATCCCTTCTTTATTCCATCCGCCTACTCCCCTCCACTCATGAAGCAGGCTTCCAGCTATGGGGCAATCCTCTTTGCCTTTGTATCTACTGCTTGGGTGTCAGCCTCATGTGATGTTATTCTACACTCCACAAATGAGTGCAGTCCTTCTATGTCTGTCCCTCGATTTCTGATTCATTTCACTTATCATGATACTCTCCATGTCTATCCATTTATAAGCAGATTCCATGACTTCATATCTCCTAACAGCTGCATAGTATTCCACTGTGTAGATGTACCAAAGTTTCTTTAACCAGTCATGTGTTCTAGGGTACTTGGGTTGTTTCCAGATTTTGGCTATTGTGAACATTGGTCCAATAAGCATATAGGTGCAGATGTCATTTCTACTGTGATTTTTTGCATCCTTGGGATATATTCTCAGAAGTGGTATTGTGTGGTCATATGGAAGCTCAATTTCTAGTTTTTGAAGGACTGTCCATATTGTTTTCCTGAAAGTCTACCAGTCAGAATTCACAACAGCAGTGAAAAAGTATCTCTTTTCCTCCCACATCCACGCCAGCACTGGTTGCTTCTGTTCTTTTGAATGTGTGCCAGTGTCTGTGGTGTGAAATGATATCTCATTGTTGTTTTGATTTACATCTCCCTGATGACTAGTGATGTGGAGCATTTTTTTCATGTGCCTTTTGGCTATTTGTATTTCTTTTTTGAGAAAACTTCTGTTCATTTCTTCTCCCCATTTTTTGATGGGATTGGAGGTTTTATTCTTATACAATTCTATTAGTGTCTTGTATATCCTGGATATTAATCCCTTACCAGATGGGTATTGGGTAAATATTCTTTCCTATTCTGTGGGCTTTTTCTATATTTTGGTCACTGTTTCTTTTGAAGTGCAGAAGCTTCTTAGTTTGATGTAGTCCCATTTGTTTATGTTTGCTTCCACTTGCATGGTCAGTGCTGTTTCATCCTTAAAGATGCTTTTAGCTTCAATGTCATTCAGAGCTCTGCCTACAAGTCCCTCTATGTACCTTGTAGATTCATGTCTGATATTGAGGTCCTTAATCCACTTTGATCTGACTTTTATGCCTGGCATTAGACAGAGCTAAACCCTATATATTATTTGTCCTAAACCGTAAATTTTGTCTGGGAGCATCTAACACATTTAAGGAGAAAAGCCCATAGATGAAATGTAACAATCTACAAAAATTCTAAACTAAAGACTCTCCAACTTTCAGAATTGTCCTTAATCTCTGGATATAATCACCTTTGGTTTTCCATACCTATTATCTCACATTAAAGATAAAATTGTGTAGCAGTTCTGCTTTCTGATGTGACAAATAACTGACTTTTAAATATATAGCTACAAAATGTTCCAATTTTAGTGCATATTGGAAAACTCACTGTAAAGTAAATCACTTGATGAGGAAGAACTCATTGTGATCTGTAAGAATCATAGGTTTCCGGTTGCAATATAGATTTTTCCTCTTGTAAAATGTTTATAAATTGCTTAAATAACTGATTAGTCACTGTCACTGTCATCCTGTTGCTCATCGATTTGTTTGAGCGGGAACCAGTAACATCTCTCATTTTGGCGTATCCAGTACACACGGGTAGCTTGCCAGGCTCTCCGAGAGGGGCGGAGGAATCAAACTGGGGTTGGCTGAGTGAAAATTGAACGCCCAACCACTGTGCTATTGCTCCAACCCAACTGATCACTAGATTTTTAAAATAAGACTGTAAAATTATATCTCAATATAAAATAGGTTAAGTAATTTTTTAAATTCCTTTAAATGCTGAGGTTTTGATTTTGCTTGAATGTTTGATTTCTCATAATTTAAACACTGTCGTCCTGTTCATTGATTTGCTCAAATGGGCACCAGTAACGTCTCCATGGTGAGAATTGTTATTACTGTTTTTGGCATATTGAATATGCCACGAGTAAATTGCCAGGTTTTGCCATGCGGGTGGGATACTCTTGGTAGCTTGCCAGGCCCTCTGAGAGGGACAGAGGAATTGAACCCGAGTCGGCTGCATGCAAAGCAAACGCCCTACCGCTGTGCTATCACTCTATTCCTTTTCATCTGTCACTGTCACTGTCATTCCGTTGTTCATTGATTTGCTTGAGCGGTCACCAGTAACATCTCCATTGTGAGACATGTTACTGTTTTTGGCATATCCAATACACCACGGGTAGCTTTCCAGGCTCTGGTGTGCAGGCGGGATACTCTCTGTAGCTTGTCATGCTCTCCGAGAGGGATGGAGGAATTGAACCTGGGTTGGCTGCGTGCAAGGCAAATGCCCTACCTGCTGTGCTATTGCTCCAGTCCATAATTAGAATAATTATATTCTACAGAACGTATTTTTTAATTTGTTAGAAAACCATAAAAAGCCTGCTCTGAATTTTCTTCCTTGAGCTAAAACTAGTCAGAAAACAGGTGGCCTGAGTGGGTAAGTGTGAAAATCAAGAGATAGAAAGAGGATATTTGCTTATTTCAAATCCTCCTCCAGTTAAGTTCTTGAGCTTTTTAATTTAATTCAAATATCCAGCAATTCTATTTTCTTTATTTTCCGTAGGGAAGAGACAGAGTCACATAAATGCTTGATATCCTCAATAAATATACTCTGCGTTTGACACGTTTGCATATGAGCACTTCTTAATTTCTTGATATTAAAGATAAAATATGCTATAGAGGAAGAAAGGTTCTAGTTTTCTTTTTATTTTATGGGGGTCACACCCATCAATGCATGGGGCTTACTGCTCTCTCGGTGTTCAGGAATCACTCGTGGCAAGACTTGGGGGACCATATTTGACCCTGAGCATCAAACCTGGGTTTGCCTCTACCCACTTTACTGAATTTCACGACCACAAGTAGTCAAACTACTGTGGCAATGTTAAGTATTTGAGAAAGTTCTAAGAGCTAAGAGGCAAGGAGATCTATGTAGAGATGTCTGGAACAGTCTAGAAAAAAGGTTATGTGGTTCTAGTTGGAAATGAGGGAGCATACTCAGTGATATGGTGAGATGATGTTTAAATTAAAATTTTCTGTGAAAATCACCCGCTATACCATCTCAGTGAATTATCAGTTTTATTTTCCTCTCTTTGGAAGGAAAATCTCGAGAGCATGGAAGTACAAAAACTCTTCAGCTGTAGAGACTGATGAAGTACTGTTATTTCAATCATAGTACAATTGAAAGGGATCTGGACTATTGACTAGACTGCTTAGCTCTCTGCTCTTCCCAGTATAGAGTTAAAATTCTGCGTATCAGTCAATAGCTTCTGAACGACATAGTAAGGTCTTGTCATTTAAAACAATATTAGACTTGGCTAATTATAAATGTCTTATTGTCTAGTTCTCCCACTCGGAGAACCCAGCAAGCTACCAAGAGTATCCTGCCCACACGGCAGAGCCTGGCAAGCTCCCCATGGTGTATTCAATGTGCCAAAAACAGTAGCAATGACGGGTCTCATTCCCCTGACCTTGAAAGAGCCCCCAGTGTGGCACCGTTGGGAAGGACGAGTAAAGAGAGGCTGCTAAAATCTCAGGGCTAAGACGAATGGAGATGTTACTGGTGCCTGCTGGAGCAAATCGATGAACAGTGGGATGACAGTGATACAGTGATGGATTGATTTAAAAAATGAGAAACTTATATGATAATCTTTCATTAATAATAAGTCACAATATCCTCTATAGTATCAAAATATTTTGTACTGTTAATAAAAACATGATAACTACATGCAGACTAAGCTTTTATGAATATTTTCACCTTTTAAAACAGAAATAAATGAGCCCAATAATATATATTAGGAGAAAATAAATATATTACTATGCCCATTCTTAATGTTGCATTTTTCTTTTTTATAGAATTCCAAATAATCAGATTGGTATTACAGGACTTTACTAAATGAATACCTATCCTAAAGTACTCTTGTTTTTATTAAATGGATATATGTCCCAAAGGACTCTTTAAATATTTGTATGCACTTCTTATTATATATATGTATATATACACATATATATATACATACATAGATCTACATTCAAGATTGCTCTGAAATAATGATGTTACAATGTAGGCTTACTTTGAACTAGAAGGCCTACTTTCTTCCCGTTGTCCTGTGATTTGAATTATTTTGGGATCCCAGGATAAATGAAATAGATTTCTTATAATTCACAACACTTTGAATTGTGTATAGACAGAATAATTCTTCTGAACGTGCTGCAAACTTTAAATTTGACTAAATTTTATTATCTGCATATTTTCATTGCATGTCTATAGTATACTCACACACCACACACATATGTGCACACATGCTTATAACTATTAATACAAATCCCATTTAATTTTATTTTTTATTTATTTATTTATTTTTTTGCTTTTTGGGTCACACCCGGCAATGCACAGGGGTCATTCCTGGCTCATGCACTCAGGAATTAGCCCTAGCGGTGCTCAGGGGAGCATATGGGATGCTGGGATTTGAACCCCGGTCGGCCGCGTGCAAGGCAAACGCCCTACCCGCTGTGCTATCACTCTAGCCCCTCCCATTCAATTTTAAAGGTCCAAACTTACCTTCCAAAATCTTGTTGACTTTCCCACTTATATTCATATTTCCATGATAACTCAAACTAGAAAGCAGTAGGCAAAAGCACAGAACACTGGTACAGATTACATAGTGAAGATGTTCAAGAGAGAAAAAATAGCTCTAATGCGAGAGTAATTTTGAAGATTAATAGGCAGACCATTCTGGGGAAAGAATATAACAGTAGTACTAATTATTAAATTAGAACGATGATGTTTGCCTTGCCTTTTCCCTTTTTGTTTCAAATTCTGGTGAATTTGATCTCAGGAGGTCCAAATGAAATTAGTTTGAAAGTGCTGTAAGCTAACAAAAATTTTTAGGAACAATATATAAATGAACTTTATAAACTCAAGCCATAAAGTTATACATCTAGGTAGCAACACTGAAAAATTGGAATGTTTATCTTTCGTATTCATATTTAGTTTCTCCCATATCCATGATCACTTTCAAAATGTTAGCTTTACATGTCTGAAACCCACTCATGAACAACTCTGTAACTGTGTATCTCACAATGATTCAATCATTTTTTTAAATGTTAGCTTAAAAGTCGTTCACTTATATGTGATTTTTAGAAGCATTAAGGACTTAGCTAACAAAAAGTTCTGACTGTTCCAAATATTTCTGTTTTCTAAATTAGATGACCTTATTCTCACCCACAAAAATGTCCTCAGACTTTTCTTTAATGGTTTCTTATTTTTAATTTTGGGGCAAAATTTGCAATGCTCTGATTAACTCCTGGCTTCGCAATCAGGGATCACTCCTAACAGTGCTCCGAAGATTGTTTGTAGTGCCAGGGACCAAACCCGAGTCAGCCACTTCCAAGGAAAACGCCCTATCCACTGTACACACACTCCAAGTATAGATCTTAATGCCTTCTAGATGAGATACAACAATTTTCACACACTTTCCTCTAAGGAAACCTTTTAGGATCATTTTAGTCAATTTTTCTTAACAAGCAATACAAAATAAATTATTTAGCATCTGCCTTTGGGGCAGGCTTGGGTGATGGTGGGAAAATTTGAAATATTAGTGGTGGGAAGATGTAATGGCGGTGGGATTGGTGTTGAAATATTGAACGTAATCAGTTACTGTGAATAACTATTAAATTTTTTTTAAATAAAACAAATGAAACTAACTGTTTAACTTAATGCAACAGACCCCAAACTTGTTTTTTCCTTTTGGGTCACAACTGCTGATGATGCTCAAGGATCATTCCTGGCTCCGCACTCAACAATTACCCTAGGTGGTGCCAGCAGACCCCAAATGCTTATCGTTTCAATATGTGATCAAAACAAAACTGGAAAAGCTTTTTGGGGGGAGTGGTACAGCGTTTCCTGTGCACGCACCCAACCCAGGTTGGATCGTAGGCACCCAATATGGTCTTCGGAGCCCGTCCAGGAGTGATCCCTGAGTGCAGAGCAAGGGTTAAGCCAGAGCATAATTGACTGTGACCCTCTCTCTTAAACGAAGCCCCCCACACTAAATCTGGAGAAGTTCTGCATTAAAAATCTCTTGGGGGCCACACTCTGCCAGGAAGGCGATGGAATCCTGGGCCTCACCTTAGCCTTTAACTAGAACCAAGTGACTAAGTGCATCATTGAGGTATCATTTGTATCACTTGTAGTCCCGTTGATCTTCGATTTGCTCGAGCAGGCGCCAATAACATCTCCATTTGTCCCTGTCACGAGCTAGTGTAGCCCAATGATACCTGCTCGCTCCAGGAACAGGAAAAGCCTCAAATCGTTCATTCAGAGATTTGACGAAGAAATCTGACCATCTAGTTGGAGGGTGGCCACGAGGTCTTCTGATGTCCCGGGGAATCCAGTCTGTAACAGCTCTAGTCCAATGGTCGTCTCTGAATCTCATTACATGACCGGCCCATCTGATTTCTTATGCCTTGGCAAACGAGACAGCATCCCTGATTTTTAACCATCGACGGAGGTCAGAAATCCAGATTCCTTCTCTCACTTGAGTGAGACATGCTATTCCCAGCATAGCTCTTTCGATTCCTCTTTGGGATACTCTCTTAGTATTCTCATCCAGTTTGCGTAGGGCCCTGGTCTCTTAGGCATATGTTAGTGCAGGAAGAACGGTGGAATCGAAAAGATGTGCCCGGAGTCGGAGGTTCTTTGTTCTCTTAACTACCTCTTCGACTCTCTTGAATGCATTCCGCGCTGCTTTCTTCCTCCTGCGCAGTTCTGGCACCAAGTCATTCCTCATGTTGATTTCCCAACCCAGGTACACATAGCTGCTGCATTCGGAGATGTTCATTCCATTGAGGTATATGAACCATTTTACATTTATATTTACAAAAGGATAGTTGCATTTCAAACACCTAAGTTCTCCTTTGTGGGACAAAGGCCCTAGAAATTCCTCCTTTTCACCCACCCCCAGCCTCTGCAGCAAGAAATAAGGAGGGGTAGGGGAGTGCAGTGAAAAGCTTAGATGCTACTCCTTTGGGCCAGCGTCAAATCAGAAGGTGAAATTCAGATGTTGAGATTCTCTGGGGTGCCCATCCCCTCTTCCCTCCTTCCCTGCCCAGCTGTGCTCCACTCTGCATTCTTTCTTTGAACGTTTCTTAAAGAAACATAGAAGCAGAAATATAAAATGTTGAAAAAATAAGTTATGTTAAATGTAAATTTTAAGCCTTGTTATTTAACTGATGTTGAAATGATTATATGAACAATTCAAACTGATCCCCTCTTGTGGACATGGGCTTTCCCTTTTTTTCTCTTTTACTACAATATATACCATTGTTCTGTGACTTTTATTTTCCTACTCATACTCTTGACTTCTTGAAATTGCAAAGAGTATTTGTGCTACAGAATTTTAAAACTGAATGCAAATTTAGAGATTATCTGAAGAGAAAATGACACCCCTTTAGAACATAGACTGTGAAAATAGAATATTTCATATTTATACTTGTATGACTGGACATATTAGCTTGTTCACAGTGAACAAAAGTTGATAATAGAAGAAGAAATTGATCTCTAAAATATCAAACTTGCTTAAATTCACAAAATTGGTATCAATATCTTTCTCCATGCTCATGACTTTGCTAATTATGCCCTGAAGAACTTCATTAAGGATCTAATATCATCTCCAAATTAGTAAAATTTAGGTTTCAGAATATTACATCTTGGTTTTTAATGTTTGACTTATACTAAATTTATAACTTTTAAATCTGATTTTATTGTCATATGATACACACACTATACACTGTGTACTTTCCTTGGTTTTACAGTAAGAGCATTTCATTATGGCTTCAGTACTTAAATTTAAACCATAGGGCAAATATAAACAGAATTTGATTACTCAAGGTCATAGTAAAATGATTGTCTTCTTAAAATAGGCAATAATGAATAACCAGCTCTAAATCCACTCCAAAAATTCAAAAGTTTTCACAGATTTCTTGCAAAAAATGGAAGCTATATAAAATTAAATCTCTGGGAAAAAAGTACAAGATGATGTCCTAATTATAAGTTGTTTTCAATAAGATTTTAAAAGCATTTATCTAGGTGACAATATGAACAAAAGATACAGATTCTGCTTAAAACAATCTTTAATGTCAATGATAGGCTTTCCAAGTGCTCATATCTTATTTGTCTCAAATTTTAACACTTTGAAACTTTATGTGATTCACAGAACAGGCCTACCAGTGCTCTCTGCGGTAAAGCACTGCTTAGGAAGTGCATAGTGCCCATATTCAACATTCACATGGGCACAGTCAGCAGTGTCCAGGGCTTTCTCCTGATTCTGTGTTCAGGGAAACATATGTAGTGGCTAGGTATAGAGCCAGGCTTAGATGTGAGCAGGACTAGCACTTTAACTCTTGCACTATCTATCCACCCCCACCCCCATTCAACATCTGATACACTTATACATTGGAAAATTGGAAGAAGAAATAGCATATGCCCTGTGTAACACTGATGAGAGCTATATGGAAAATCGAATTTTTCTGACTTTATATTTTATGTTCCATACAAAATAACCATTTCAGTATTGAATATTTCCCAGCAACTTTCTTTCTTGTCAAAGTGAAATACATTGAGCCTAAAGTTATTCTCTTCCACATGCTGGGCCCCTGAGAAAATTAAGAATTATTACTGTACTCTAAGTTATATTACTATTTATAGATATTACTATTTAATGGACTGGAGCAATAGCACAGCAGGTAGGGTGTTTGCCTTGCACATGGCTGACTCGGGTTCTACTCCTCCATCCCTCTTGGAGAGCCCGGCAAGCTACCAAGAGTATCCCTCCCGCATGGCAGAGCCTGGCAAGCTACCCATGGCATATTCAATATGCTAAAAACAGTAACAAGTCTCACAGTGGAGACATTACTGGTGCCCACTCGAGCAAATCAATGAACAGCGGGATGACAGTGCTACAATACTACATCTGATAAATTCTTCCATTGATACTCAGAGAAAATTACTCCAAAACATGGCAAAGTGATATGACATACTAATAATTTAAAATTAAAGTTTATTTAGAAAATGCTAGGGCTAGAGAGAAAGTTTAATGGCTTGCCTTGTATTTGGCACACCAATTTTCTATCCCTGGCACCCCATAATCATACCCTTAGCCCACCAGGAATGATACATAATGATCCATAACTGATTCCATAGTAACTAATATGTGCTGAACACTACCAGCTTTGCCTCCAAAATTAAAAAAATAACAAAGTAATAATGAAATAAGGAATCAAGATGTATAAGAAGAAAGTCCCTTAACCCTCAAAACATTCTAGGTAATATGTGTTTGCAGAATTTTGTTTCCCACAAGTCTTGTAAGTATACATTACCTTTATTGTAAAGAGGTTAGAGAGAATCTTTTGTACTACATCAGTATGATAGATCAAGCCTTATTATTATTATTATTGTTTCTCTGGGAGGATGAGGGGATGACAGAGGCTTGGTGTATGCAAAACAAGTGCCTTAGGCTTGAAACTATCTCTGCAGACACATCTAGCCTTTACTTTGGGTAATATTGCAAAAAACAAAAGGGTAAAATTATCCCACTTTTTTATTTAAACTTGGGCTTCCTTACCTATAGCTCCAAAGACAGTAAAAATAAAATGGTAAAAAATTTTTTGCTCATGGTTTTTCTTTTACCTCTCAGATTAACGTGAAAAGTACTCTTCTTACAAACCTCAAGTATTTTAGTGATGTACTCTCAAGAGATAATCATTAGAGTTGACTCTCTTCTTTCTATTGTGTATTTCTGGTTGAAGTGATGAAACTCAATGATTTTTTAACCTCTTAAAATGTATCAGAATTCTGAGGTTAAAATTTATTTTCTCACTATGTTTCCCTTTCTGAAAACATGAGACTTCAAATGCACTTTTTTTTATTGACTAACCATGTGGAAAGTTACAAAGCTTTCAGGTTTAAGTCTCAGTTTTACAATGCTCGAACACCTATCCCTTCACCAGTGCACATATTCCACCACCAAGAATCACAGTATACCTCCCCCCACCCCCACCTCCCCAGCCTCCCACCCTGCCTGTGCAACTGATAAATTTCACTTTACTTTCACTTTACTTTGATTACATTCAATATTTCAACAAAAACCTCACTATTACTGTTTGGAGTTTCTTCCCCCAAAGTTGGACCTGCTGAAAAGGAAGCATCAAATGCACATTTTTCATAGCTAGCAATATATTACATATGCAAAAATACACTTAACAAAAATGGGACATTGACATATAAGTTTCTTATATTTTGTTTATTTCAAGTTGGGTACATCTGTCAGTTCTCAGAACTTCCTCCCGACTTTGTGCTCAAGGATTATTTCTCGCTATGCTCCTGGGACCAGATAGAGTGCTAAGGACCAAACCAGTGTCAGCCACTTGCAAAGTCCTTCTGCCATGTACTATCGCTTTGGTTCTTAAATATTTATTTTAGTTTTTAAGATAATTACTTTTATCATTAGTAGCTTTTCAGTTTAAGTTAAGATTTATATTAGCCCAGTTTCTACTAAAATATCAAATTTCCTAGAATATATATAAGCTTTTAATATATAATTGTCTGACATTTAAAGAAAGGAGCTAAAGATGAGGAAACTCATTTCACAGACTAATGCATCTTTTCAAAGTAACTAGAAATTAATACCTAGTATCATATGAGTCATATGTTGAAAGAATTAATAGAAGAAAGATGAAGACAAAAGAGCATGATTTAGATGCTGATTGATATTGGTATAAATTGAATTTTTTCATTTTTACTCAATAATAATTTATGATATATTTTAGTATGAGTAGTACAACTTTAAATAGAAACTGAATCTATTATAAAATTGAGCTAAGTCACTACAATTAGTGGGTGACAACCAATTCACATTAACATTTCTCGACAACATTTCTTAGGTAAATACAGGTCTAGTATTTTTTAATATGCTGCTGTTCTTAAAATTTCAAAGTTAAGAGATGAAATTTACCTTAGAAACTCTATTTTAGTTCACATAAAATAACACATTTTTAGCGTTCTGCTGCTGGTTATGTTTAAAAGGTTACGATATTCCTCATTGAAAATTAACTATGTTTTTGCATGGTTAGAAATAATATATAAGTATATAATCACTGTATCACTGTCATCCTGTTGCTCATTGATTTGCTTGAGCGGGCACCAGTAACATCTCCATTGTGAGACTTGTTACTGTTTTTTGGCATATCGAATATGCCACGGATAGCTTGTCAGACTTTGCCGTGAAGCATATACTAAACATAATAAATCTAAAAGTATTGTCTGTTTATCTCCTTTTCTATTAACCCTCTAAAACACCCAAAGCCTTTCTTTCTGTCCTTTCTTTCTGTGTGTTTCTGTCACCAGGGATTAAACCCAGGGCTTCACATGCAAGGCAAGTGCTCAGTAACTGAGCTATATCCTCAGCCTCCTTGTAGCTACAAAACACTACAATCTACCTGTTTATAATAAGCCTCATCTAACAGTTTGACATACATGATTCTTTGAAAGTAGTGCTGTGAGGGGAAGAGGAGATGGTGCTGAAAGGTCGTAAAATGTTTTGCATGAAACCCTACCAGAAACCGCACTGTAAACCACAGTGCAAAAACTTCGTTTAAAAGCATGTCGATGACCTCTCAGTGTCTGTGTTGCAAGCCATAATGCCCAAAACTAGAAGGAGAGTATGGGGAATATTGTCTCCCATGGAGGCAGGGGGAGGGTGGGAAAGAAGGGATATACCCGGGATATTGTTGGTGGGGAATATGCACTGGTAGAGGGATGGGTATTTGATCATTGTGTGATTATAACCCAAACATGAAAGCTTGTAATTATCTCACAGTGATTCAATAAAATTTTCAAAAAAGCATGTCTCCTAGGAACAGACTACTAGGTAGAAGGCAAATGGGGTGGGGCATGGACATTGGTGGAAGGAAGTGTACACTGGTAAAAGGATTGGGGTTGAAACATTGTATGCCTGAAACCCAATCAGAATAACTTTGTAATTTCGCAGATAAAATAAAATAAAAAGAATAAATAACAATATTTTAAAAGAAAGTAGCATTTGTTCACAGTATCAACAATTTCAATGAACAGTCCTCATATGTCAGTGGAAACTGATTCTCCAAAATTGAAAAGCATGTTCCCATATTTATGATACCACACAAAAAGGTCTAAGATTGTCAACAACTTTGTTTCTATACACAAAAGATAAATTTTTTCTATGTGATCTTTGCAGTAACTGTGTCTATATAAATGAAGGATATAAAGAAGAAAATGTCTTTAAAGTTTCATGCACGTGTACACTTCCTTGAATATCATATTTGCAATTTCATTTTATTCTTTAGTAGAAGGCTAAATAGTATTATTAAGAGAAATAAAAGAATAGAGAAAGGGAAAGTAAACATCTCAGGTTGAAATGCAGAGAAATTTGCAAGATAAAGTGTGCCAATATTTTCACCTTTTAGATCTTTTTATGTAAGCATTTCTTTCCTCATAAGAGGGGACTGAAGTTTTGTTAAGATATTGGGTGGAGGGTGATGGTTCTCATCATCCATTTAACTTCTGTATTAGAAAAAAGGGACAGGCCAATGCATGTCTCAAAAAGAAGAGTCGACATACTTTTGTCTACATTAAAAAATGTCTGACTCCTGGGGGCTGGAAGGATAGCAATAAGTTCTTGCATGTGGCAGACCCAAGTTTGATCCCTTGCAGCATATATGGTCACCTCCGAGCTCCACCAAGAGTGATCATGGACACAGAACCAGAAGCAAACCCAGAGCACAGCCAAGTGTGGCCCCCAAACAAAAAAAAAACTAAAATGAAATGATCTTTATAAAAATATGAAGTGAAATGCGCTTTCCTTTTTCTTCTCAAAGATTGGTGTATGATAACAAAACACCTCTCTTATTTCGGTGTTGATGAGGCCACACGACCTCATATCTCTTCATTCTCAGCAATGGAAAACAAATTGTCAAATGCTTCCTTCCAGCAGGTCCGACTCTGGTGGGGGGGGAACTCCAAACAAGAATAGTGAGTTTTTTGGTTTGTATTTAATCAAAGTAAAGAGAAAGTAAAGTGAAACTTATCAGCTACCCAGGCAGGGTGGAGGGCTGGGGGGCGGAGGGGTGGGAGGGGGAGGTTCACTGTGGTTCTTGGTGGTGGAACATATGCACTGGTGAAGGGATGGGTGTTTGAGCATTATGTAACTGAGACTTAAGCCTGAAAGCTTTGTTACTTTCCACATGGTGATTCAATCAAAAATAAGTTAGAAAAAAAAGTTATTTAGTTTGCTAAGTCTCCAGTTCTATTGGTTATCTCTTGGAAGTGGGGGATATTTTTCTAAGAAAAACATAAGTTTCCAATTATACACGAGTATTTTAAAACATACTAAAATTAAGTTAATGTGAGGTATTTCAGCATTTTTAATTTTTACAAAGTATCAAATTTATTAAGAAGGTTGTGACAGTGGGAAGATTTTATTTCTCTCTATAATACATATATATATATCTTTATAGGAAAAGAGTAAAAGCAAGAATACTTTAAATTATAGCAGTATCAATAAATTTACTATTACAAAACTTGTGTTTAAAATGGCTTTTAACAATAATAAACCTCAATTATAAAACTTACCTTTCAACAAATTCTTGTTAAGTGAGAAGTGTCACTCGATGAATAATGAGATATAACCTGTGCACTAGAAATAAAACTAGAAAAGCAATAATAAAATTTGAAAACTGTGACCAAAACACTTTAGGAAGCAAGAATTTACTTCCTAAATTCTTGTTTTTTTTCCTTCTAAACCTATGTTAATTAACAAAATTAAAGGCTTAGCAATGAATCAGTTGGTAGTAGAAAACCTGTCTTGCAATTTCTGTCCCAAGGATCTTCCTGTGACTGCACCATCATCTATAATCCCCAGCAACATTAGTGTGCAATATCTGGAGCACCACAAACAAGTATGTGTAATCACCAAAACCAAAGTGTGCCTCATGAGCACCACAGTCAGGTGTATGAGAACTGCAGTTAAGGGTGTCGACCCTGGTGAACAGTGCATCCAAAGGCTGTGTGAACACCACAACTTCAGTATGCCATTCCTTAAAAGCATCAAAACTAAAGTGTATGAGCACTGTGACTGTGTGACCACCCCCCATCATGTCCACTATCTTCAAGACAATGACAGCAACAGGGAAGGTCAATAAATGTATTGATGGTGTATTAGTAAACTAAGACTAACATTAAAAGCAATACTTGGGGCTGGAGCGATAGGACAGCAAGAAGGGCGTTTGCTTTGCACACAGCCCACCGGGTTTGATTCCCAGCATCCCATATCATCCCCCAAGCACCACAAGGAGTAATTCCTGAGTGCAAAGTCAGGAGTAACCCTGATCATTGTGGGTATGACCCAAAAATTAAAAAAAAAGTAATGCTTAAACTTGATTACAAAATTCTAAATGCTCCAGGTTTCCTAATGTTTCACATCTCACAAGAACATTATTTTTGCTACTAGGATTTACATTTTTTTGCTATTTTTGTTAATTGGTTAAAGAGGTAACTCAGCAATAAAATTCATTCTGTACATTTGTGAGACCTTTGAGTTTCATCTTTGGCTCCTTAAACACAAGGAAAACAAAAAGTAATGTTCAATTATCTTGATAACACATCCTTTTAGGGAGATGTCCCCAGCCAGTGAATCACCAGATCTATACACAGTAATGATCAGGGGAACTTGTCATGCCAAGAATCAAACCTGACACCTGTGCATGCCAGACATGCACTCCACAACCTTGATCTATATCCCCAGCCCTTGACTAAAGATTTCTTTAAAATACTGTAAGATGTAAAGCAAGATAAAAATAGGGCATTCTCTTTTTCACTGAGGTGATGTTAGTGTATGCAACTGTATATGTTTTGGGGTAATAAGTTCATAACTTTCCAAAGTATGTACCACCATACCACCAACACCAAAAAAATGAGGACATCACAGTGACATTTTGACTTTATATTGGTTAATGTTATATCAGTTGGACTTCCCAAGAGACAAGAGCTAATCCCTTTAAAGAAGGAGGTGTGAGGGGTGAGAGTGATAATATAGCAGTTTGGACTTTCGCCTTGCACATGGCGAAACAGGGTTTGATCTCCTCCAACTCCCATGATACCACAAGCACCACCAGGATTAATTCCTGAGTGCAGAGCCCAGAGTAACCCCTGAGAATCACTGGGTGGGACACCAAAACCAAAAAGGAAGGAAGGAAGGAAGGAAGGAAGGAAGGAAGGAAGGAAGGAAGGAAGGAAGGAAGGAAGGAAGGAAGGAAGGAAGGAAGGAAGGAAGGAAGGAAGGAAGGAAGGAAGGAAGGAAGGAAGGAAGGGAGGGAGGGGATGAAAAAGAAGGATATAAAAGGAAGAAAGAAAGAAAGAAAGAAAGAAAGAAAGAAGGAAGGAAGGAAGGAAGGAAGGAAAGAAAGAAAGAAAGAAAGAAAGAAAGAAAGAAAGAAAGAAAGAAAGAAAGAAAGAAAGAAAGAAAGAAAGAAAGAAAGAAAGAAAGAAAGAGAGAGAAAGGAAGAAAGAAAGAAAGAGAGAAAGAAAGAAAGAAAGGAAGGAAGGAAGAAAGAAAGAAAGAAAGAAAGAAAGAAAGAAAGAAAGAAAGAAAGAAAGAAAGAAAGAAAGAAAGAAAGAAAGAAAGAAATGAGTAAATTTTTTGATCAACAAATCAAAACTTTCTTAGTACCATTTTGGTGGACTTATTTTTTTCAAGAAACAGAAAATTGGGAACACTTGAACCAGAGAGCTAGAACAGAGGGTTAGGCAGTCCGTGGTCAAGTCTAGTTTGACCTCCAGCACATCGTAATGTTCTCTGAGCACTGTCAGTAGTGACTTCTGAGCTCAGTGCCTTGAGCACAGCTACTTGTGGAGAAAAATCAAGCAAACAAAGGGAATACTTGCATAACTGGTATTCTAAACCAGGGCCATATGCCCCCCCGTGGGCCTCTGAGAGGTTGAAGTTGGTGTATAGGTTAAAGTTGTGTGTGTGTTGGCCAGTGGTGGGGGTGGGGTGGGGGGTTGTGAAGCAGGGTATAATGAGAAAATAGGGGTTTAACTGGTAGGGCAGTGGGATGTGGTGGGGGCCACAGGAAGGAAACAAGGTTAAAAGAGGACCATGATCAGAAAAATCTTGAGAAACTAAATTTTCTAAATTGCCATTTCCTTTTAAAATAACCAATTCCTTTTAAAAAACCTACAATTTCTGTGTGATACAAAGACAGCATCTATTTACTCCACATGAAAGTAAGGATAGGGGCTGGAGCGATAGCACAGCGGGTAAGGCATTTGCCTTGCACGAGGCTGACCCGAGTTCGATTCCCAGCATCCCATATGATACACTGAGCACTGGCAGGGGTAATTCCTGAGTGCAGAGCCAAGAGTAACCCCTGAGCATCACCAGGTGTGACACAAAAAGAAAAAAAAAGAAAGTAAGGATAGGTCTTGTAATACATAAAATACTTTATGTAAATATTATGTAACCACAATAATGCAAAGCCATTATACCAAGCATCTTTTTAAAAATAATTTATTTATTTTTTAATTAGTGAGTCACAGTGAGGGTACAGTTACAGATTCACACATTTTCGTGCTTGTTTTACCCTCATGCAATGTTCGAGAGCCCATCCCTCCACCAGTGTCCATTCTCCACCATTTATGAACCCAGTATCCCTCCCACCCCCCTATCCCATCCCCCTCACCCCACTCTTCCTCTGTGGTAGAGCATTCCAATTTGTTCTCTCTCTCCTTTTGGGTATTGTGGTTTTCAATAGGGGTATTGAGTGGCCATCATGTTCAGTCTCTATTCTACTTTCAGCGTGCATCTCCCTCCCCGCTTGGGATTTCCAATCACATTTTACTTGGTGTTCCCTTCTCTATCTGGGATGCCTTTCCCCCAGCGTGTGAGGCTAGCTTCCAAGCCATGGAGCCAACCTCCCGGTATTATATACTACTATTCTTGGGTATTAGTCTCCTACTCTTACATTTTATATTCCACAGATGAGTGCAATCTTTCTATGTTTATCCCTCTCTTTCTGGCTCATTTCACTTAGCATGATACTTTCCATGTTGATCCACTTATATGCAAAGTTCATGACTTATTTTTTTCTAAAAGCTGCATAGTATTCTATTGTATAGATGTACCAAAGTTTCTTTAAGCAGTCATCTGTTCTTGGGCTTTCTGGTTTTTTCCAGATTCTGGCTATTGTAAACAGTGTCACTATGAACATATAAGTGCATATGTCATTTCGACTGTACTTTTTTGCCTCTCCAGGATAAGGACCAAGCATCTTTTTACCCCACATAAAAGTAAGAATAGGTTTTGTAATACATAAAATACTTCATGTAAGTATTGTGTAACCACAATAATGCAAAGCCATAAGACCATAAACCTTTATTTGCTGCAATTTTAATACAATTTTAATCTCCAAATGAGTCAGTATATTAATAGCTCTAGTGGAGGTACACTATAGTGGACTAAGTCTGAGTTGTACTACTGAGTCTGAAGTTATTGTTGAAAATATTTTCTGTGACTTGTGAGATAGCTAATCTCTCACCTTGAAAAAATTGTATTTATAAAAGTTATCAATATGACAGCTTTGGTAACTCACTTTATATTTTTATTCAAATAATATGAACAGCAGGGCTGCTACTTTCTGAGTAACTTCCAGCAAAGCATCTGTCATGTCTATCACTACTTTGAGAAGCCTGTTATTTTGGTCAACACATCACATCAGCACCCCCAGAAAGGGAGTCTTTTTTCCTTAGATAAAGATGTTCTTGACACTTCTTGACTCTTGTTGGATGTAGGATTCAGGACTTCTAATATGCAGCCTGGTCACTTTCTTCTGTATAAATTAAGGGAAAGAATGAAATATCTTAACATATATAAGTTGCATAGTGCCTGGTATTCATACATGAGAGCTTTAATTTCTCATTTCTTTCCCTTTTAGAGTATACCAAAAAATAACTAAATTTGGAAACGACATGATTTTGATTGTTTGACTGCTGTCCATCTGCTTCATTATCTTACAAGGTGTTGTTTGGGGTGAGGGTGTGGGGTTGTAGAGATAATATGCTGGATAAGATGCTTGCCTTGCAAGTTGCAGACCTTACTTCAATCCCAGATTTCCACATGGTCTCCCGAGCACTATCCCGAGTGTTTCCTGAGTGGAGAGCCAGGACTAACCCGTGAACATTGCTGTATGTGTGCAACCCCCACAAGAACAAACAAAACAGAAAGAGGTGCTATTTTTATTTATTTTATTTTCTTGTTTTTATCCAGATCTAACCCAAAACATCTATTTAAACCATAATACAATGAAAACAAACTAAATAAAAGGCAATAATTTAACTATAGGAAATAACACAAAGAAAATATGTGAATCATAATGGTTCTTTTACCGCATATTATGAAAAATCATAGCTAAATAGTAAATCCTTGATTCTTAGATAATAGAGTAAGTGCTTTGTTGCATATTATTTGATAGCTTGAGATGAAATATCACAGAAATAGAATTCAGTTATACTGATTAAAAACAATAGTATGCAATGATTTATTTTATTCCTTCTCTGTCATGAAAGCCTGGCAAGCTACCCGTGGCATATTTGATATGCCAAAAACAGTAACAAGTCTCACAATGGAGACATTACTGGTGCCCACTCAAGCAAATCGATAAACAATGGGACGGCAGTGCTACAGTGCAGTGCTACAATGAAAATATTAATATTTTAACACAATAATAGAAAAAGTGCTGAAAATATTTAACAAAGTTATTGTATTCATAAAAATGTATGGGCTTTGTTTGAAATTCAGACCTTTTTGTCACCACACTTCATCCTTTTTGCAGATGGAAATTGGCTGAATAAACAGGAGGTATCCCTTCAACGGGTATCGCTTTTTGTTTTATCATAACATCAAAGCATCAAAATATTAGCTTCTGATCTCAATTCTTTTGAGATTAATTCTATTATGAGTTCCATACAATTAACTGTCACTGTTATGAGGTGTCACCACCTTGTGGTGACCCAAGTGTCCCCTTGGTGCGTCCGGTGCCAAATCACCATCCCCCCAGCTGGCTGATGGTGACACATGGATGAAAGAAGGTACAGTGGCCACCAAGCTGATTGGTAATCAGTGGCCATTTATTCAAGTCTCACAGCATTAGTTAAAGAGAAATCATGAAGGGTTGGGGGTAGCAATTACACATGGTGTGGTTGAACATTATCATAAACAATAAACAGATGTAAAGCCCTTCCTTCAAAGGAAGTTCTTCTAGGAGATTCACTCAAGGACAAAACTTCATCAGGGACTTAGCACTTTAGAACCCTACAAGGAGATGTGCCCAAGGGCAGAATTCCAACTAGGGGGTTGTTGCTTTCTCCTTTCCTTCGCTAGTAATCCAGTTAAACACTCATTTTAAATATACTTCTTAATAATGTCTTGTCATTTTGTGTGGTCACAGTAAGAGACATATTGGGTGTATTTTCCTGGGGACATATTGCTATATATCCCAGATCACATTTTTAAGACCAGGTTAGTCTTTCCTAACCCCAGAAGGGTCCTTATTCAGTCACTTCTTTTTTGGGTCATGTCAGTTTGTTTCATGACCGTGCTCTTAACTTTTACTTATGACTCTTAACCTGTCCTTTTTTGATATCAGAGTAGCTATGGCTTGCCCTGGGTCGATCCAAGTCCCTCGCTAGGACCCTGATTTTGGGGTGTTTGGAAGTAAGAGTAACTGAAACTTCAGTCAAGTAAAAATGATGGATGCCCAGGAGCAAATATTGTTCAGAGTCAATTAACTCTAAAGTTACAAAAACATTTACTGTCTTCCATTGTCTATACAAAAAGCACATTGCTCTAAAATAAACTGTGCAAGATAATAGATGAAAGAGAAAAGCTATATTTCATTTACATACACAAAATCCAGACCCCTCAGAAGAATTTGACTTTGCAAGGAACAGGGTCTGATTTTGGAACATATTCTATTAACAGGGGAGGAAGAGCACAAAAAGAAGTTAAAGATAAACACAGAGGACTGGGAGTGCCTGATGGAACTGGGTGTGCCTTGGGAGCACTGTGGTGGAAGTAACTCAGTAAACTTAAGCTCCAGGGAGGGAAGGAAGGACAAATCGAAGTTAAACCTAAAATGCTTAGAACTGTAATCCAGCAATTAACTACCTTGTAAGACAAGATTTGCACAATGAGAAAGAAAGGCATTTACTCATAAAGAATAATTAGAACTTTGATTCTCTTAGAAATATTGACTTAATAGTGAAATACTGATTATATAAAATCAATGGCAAACAAATATAAAAATATGAAATAGGCATATGAAATAGGCATATCCAATTGAGTTTTAAATATCAGCCATGATAAGTAGAAGTCATCCTAACAGATACATAATTTTAAGCAACAGAAGTGGCAAGAGTAGTGAAGTGTAACCTGCTTAGCAGTTGTCCCAGATACTGTTAAGCTGACAGTCCAGTGGAATTCGGAAATGGTCTTGTACTTTAAAAAATATTAATTGAAGGTTTGGATAGTAATATTCATTATTTGTGATATCAACTCATGAAAGAATTCAACTCCAAGTGATATAATATATTGTCTAGTGACATGTATGGGAGATCAGTATTTCATTATCTGAAATTATAATACTTAATAAGTCACTGTCACTGTCATCCTGTTGCTCATTGATTTGCTCCAGCGGGCACCAGCAACGTCTCCATCGTGAAACTTGTTGTTACTGTTTTTGGCATATCGGATATGCCACGGATAACTTGCCAGGCTCTGCCGTGTGGGCGAGATACTCTCGGTAACTTGCTGGGCTCTCTGAGAGGGGTGGAGGAATCGAACTCGGGTTGGCTGCGTGCCAGGCAAATGCCCTACCACTGTGCTATCGCTCCAGCCCACTTAATAAGTATTTGCTTCAAATATTAGACAATTCCAAAGAAAAAACCTAAACTTTTCTGAAAAAAATTTGTTCTATTTTAAATTACATATATATTTATTTTATTTCAACAACATAGTTTTGATTTTCAGCAGATATTACTAACATTATTGTTAGTCAAAATTAACACAGAACATTTTTTGTTTTTTAATTGAATCACAGTGATATGCATATTTACAAAGTTGTTTTTGATTGGATCTCATTCATACAATGTTCCAACATCCGTCCCACACCAATGTATCCTTCCTAGAACCAATGGTCCCAGCTTCCCTCCCGCCTCTCAGTCTCACAACCTGCCACCGGCACTTTTCTTTCCTCTCTCTCTTTGTGTGAATAAAATGGAAAGGATATCACCTAAGATAGGATATAAATAAGTTGTTATAAAAATAAAATTTTCACAGAATAACATCATTTTTGTAATTATTTAAACTATTACTTCCAGAAGTTCCTCATACATCTAAGTAAAACAGGGGATATCATGGGTACCAACACCAACGATGGGCCAGTATCATGACTATTGAATGCTACTACACTACCCTCAATTTGTCATTTCTGGGACTGAAGAGATAGCATAGGTGGTATGGTACTTGCCCTGCATATAGTTTACCTATGTTGTCCCTGTAGCACTACATTTTGTCTCCTGAGCACTATCAGGAGCCACTTAAGAGCAGAGTGCCAGTAATAACCCTGGGCACTGCTGGGTGTGTCCCATCCAGTCCTTCCATTATTTTGCCATCTCCCCATGAAGCTTTAGTAGCTTTTGCCATCCTATATTACACCTTTTCTGATTATTCTTAGCAGACACTTGCCTCAAGTGTCTCAAGGACACTCAAGTCCTCAAGGAATAAGGAGTCTGTTTTCATCTTTTTTATATCGCTTATACATGGCACATTATAGTAGTTACTTAATAAATATTTGAAGAAGTAATAAAACCCACATTTGTTAAACGACCTACTTATAAGCTACTTACATTTAAAGTTGACATTTAAAGTAGAATAACTGAAGTCTACTATGTGTCTTCAGCTGAATACCAAAACACAAGTTCTCTGCTTTAAATTCATAGTAATCTAAATTAGAATTCTGGTCACTTAGTTTATGAATGACTAGCTTCTTGGTCTATAATTTCAACATTTATAATGTCACATTTTTTTCTCATAGAATTGTGGAGAAAGCTTTTAATAAGATAATCAATATAAAGCAGTTGGCATATGGAATGAACTAGCTAATTTTCTCCTGTTTAATTTTTAATTTCCCTATTACAAAGAACATTCTTAAAATGAAAAGTTATCAATTTCAATCATTTTACATAGAATATTCAAACTGAATATTTCCAAAGTAAATGACTGTGATAAATCTATTTTTTAAAACTCGCTTAATAATGTTCTCTAAAGATCAATGAGTGAACTTGACTGCAAGAAAAGAAAGAGAATATGAAGCATTACAAAAGCACCAAATTACAGAATGTGTGCCATGAGTTACAGTTTAAGATTCCTGCAGGCAATTTTACCTAAGGCAACTTTGTTTTCTCCACTAACGACTAAGTTGTAAAGAAAATTATGTTTATGGAATGTTTGATCACAATAGAAAAGTATCAATAACTTTCAATTTTCATTTTTGTTTTTAGAAACTTTTATGCTTATATCATCTAAGGCATTGTTTATTCAAGACAAGATTAGCAAGGGTCTTAACTTACATTGTCATAATTGATTAAGTTATTAGAAATTAGATGAAATATACCAAATAACATTGAATTGAATTGACACTTCAAACAGAAACCATTACAATGTGTCCGCTAAATCTTTAATTCAGAATATTAAAATTAGAACAATAGGTAAGATAGATAGTATGGAAGTTAGAGCACAAACCTTTCATGAGCCTGTCTTCAGTTCAATACCCTACACTACACATTCCCGGAATATCACTGAGTGCTGCCTCAAGGTCCCCAAGCATCTCCCAAGTGTGGCTCTAGAAGCCTGGGAGACCCAGTTCATCCTTAAGAGCACAGATTTTGAGCTTCACCACATCCTTTGGCCCTCACATTGAACATCTGGCCTGGTTGGCCAATAATTCCTCAAAGGGGCCCCTGAGCTCCCTAGTCACTATTTGGGAGATGCCCCAAACGTTAGAAAAATAGATATGAAGAAACAAAGTCTCTTAAAATCTAGTTTTGTTGCATTACTAAACAAAAGGAAACCTAAAAATTGAATTCAAACGTGACACTGGATTTTTTGAGAAAAATTTTCCTTGGGTTAGGATGCTGAAGTCCTGTGTAATTTTTTAAAGCAAATGTTTATTTAGCTATCGTGAGCCTGGCAGGCTACTGAGAGTATCCTGCCCGCATGACAGAATCTAGCAAGCTACGGGTGGTATATTCGGTATGCCAAAAACGTGACAAGTCTCACAATGGTGAGGTTACTGGTTCCCGCTAGAGCAAATCGATGAACAAGGGGAATGACAGTGCTACAGTGCAGTGCAGTGCTACCATGATTTACAAAATAACAATAGGATTTCAGGTATACAATGTTCCCATCTCTATTCTCACCACTCTGTGACCACATCATGATTGCAGGTTCCCTCCCACCTGAAACTTGACTCCCAAACCTATACATTTAAAATTTAAGTATCATAGTTTGGGTCTCATACTTTCAGTAGTGTTGGATCCAATAGTTTAGTTACATGCAGAAACTCTTTTGCCCTGATGATACTTCCAGATTCTCCTGTCTTTGCTTTCCTCCTTCATTTGCACCTTTCCTTGCCTTTTTTGTTTCTCTAATCTAGAGACAAAGTTTTGTGCACATTTGACAGGAGTTAGTATGCTGGCCACTAGTGTGGCTGAATCTTGCATTTAATATGGTATTGATGAAGAATTTTGAGAACAAAATGAAATTTTTAAAATATAATTAGAGGCCTATATAATTTGTGTCATGAAAGAGAGTCACACTCATATTGAGAATTATGAAATTGCTTCACATGACCAGCACTAGACCTCTACTTATAATATACCAGAACTTCACATCTCATGAAAGATGTGAATAAAAATAGACTCTAAAAACTAAGAGGGACCAGAGCGGTAGCACAGAGGGTAGGGCATTTGCTTTGCACACGGCCAACCTGGGTTTGATTCCCGGCATCCCATATAGTCCGCTGAGCACTGTCAGGAGTAATTCCTGAGTGCAGAACCAGGAATAACCCCAGAGCATTGCTGGGTGTGACCCAGAAAGCAAAAAAAAAAAAAGGAAAAGAAAAAGAAAACTAAAAGATGTGAAATATATATCACTGGAAAAGAAGCTATAATCTCTCATTAAACTATATCACTGTATCACTGTCATCCCGTTGCTCATTGATTTGCTTGAGCGGGCACCAGTAATGTATCCATTGTGAGACTTGTTACTGTTTTTGGCATATCAAATACGCCAGGGGTAGCTTTCCAGGCTCTGCCGTGTGGGCGAGATACTCTCCGTAGCTTGCCGGGCTCTCTGAGAGGGGTGGAGGAATCAAACCCAGGTCAGCCGCATGCAAGGCAAATGCGCTAACCACTGGGCTACCACTCCCTAGTAAACTATATAGTTTAAATAATAAAATAATATAAATTATAAAAAAACTAAATCACTAACTAGACTAGGATTATTCAATCTTGGCACATTTGGTGCCAAATAAGTCTTTGTTCTGAAGAACTCTACTCTGGACTGCAGTTTGGTTTGCAGTATTGATACATGCAGTAGCTGCATTCTTCCAATTATGACATTCAAAAGTGACCAAGTAGGCATTAAAAAATGTCTCGTGAAGAACAAAAACTAGTTGAGAACTATGGGAGGAGAGGCTAAATATTGGGTGAAGAAGAAATTTAGAAAAATGAATTATTTGATATATCCAAAAGATTCCCACCCTAAGATGCTATATGGAGAACATTACCTAATTATTACCTACTCTCTTATGGTCCATGGCCTATTTACTTTTCTAATTAGGGTTTTGGGCAATGCCTGGTGATGTTCAGGGGTTACTCTTAGATACTGCATTCAGGAATTACTCCTGGTGATGTTCGAAGGACCACATATGGGATGTCACGGATCAAACCTGGGTCTATTGTTTACAAGGCAAGTACCCTACCAGCTGTACTATTGCTCCAGCCCCTCGTGAACTATTGGAAAACATGTCTCTTAAATTTGTTTGATCCTGAATTTTGAAGAAATATCTACCTTGGGTAAAAAGGGAAAGCAGAAGCCAGTTAATTTTTATTCATTCTATCTTTAAACTAAGTATCTTGTGGAAGTGCCAGAGTGAATCAGAATGAGTTTAAAATATCTAGTTAAAAATAACTTTGACCAAGGGGCCAGAGTGATAGCACAGCGAGTAGGGCGTTTGCCTTGCACACGGCCGACCCGGGTTCGATCCTCAGCATCCCATATGGTCCCCGAAGCACTGCCAGGAGTAATTCCTGAGTGCAAAGCCAGGAGTAACCCCTGAGCATTGCTGGGTGTGGCCCAAAAAGCAAAAAAAAATCATTTTGACCAAGAATATAAAGATGTGTTCCAGGATACCAACTTGTTCAGCCTTTTTGGAAAACAGTATGGACATTTCTCAAAAAATTAGAAATTGATGGGGCTGGAGTTATGGCACAGCGGATAGGGCGTTTGTCTCTCACGCAGACAACCTGGGTTCGATTCCCAGCATTCCAGCATCCCATATGGTCCCCTGAGCACCGCCAGGAGTGATTTCTGAGTGAAAACCAGGAGTAACCCCTGAGCATCGCTGGGTGTGACCCAAAAACCAAAAAAATAGATATTGAGCTCCCATTTGACCTAGCAATACCACTTCTGAATGCAAGCTGAAAGTTGACTCTAGAAGAACATGATGGCCACTCAATACCTATATTGCAAATCACAACACCCAAAAGGAGAGAGAGAGAGCAAAAGGGAATGCCCTGCCACAGAGGCGGGGTAGGTAGGGAAGGGGTGCTGGTGGGAGGGATACTGGGATCATTGGTGGTGAATGGGCACTGGTGGAGAGATGGGTACTTGATAATTGTATGACTGAAACATAAACACAAAAGTTTGTGTGTAACTGTATCTCACGGTGATTCATGTAAAAATTTTTTTAAATCATTTTGACCAAAAAATGTTACACTTTAGTTATTTGCTCTTACCAATTAGCTATTTTCTCCAAACTAAAAACACTAAATTGAATATTTGAGATTGACAGTAAGAGAATAAGTTTTCAACATTTCAAGTTTATACAAATTGTAAAAAGAACCAAGAGGGATCGGTGGGAGCTATAATACAGCAGGTAGAGTGTTTGTGGCCAGGGTATGAGCACAACAGGGCGTGACCCAGAAAACCAAAACCTAAGTCAAATAAAACAAACAAACAAACAAACAAAGAATCACAAGAGAGCTGGAGAGTTAGTAATTCTTCCAGGCAAACCTAAATTTTAAACTGAAAAATAAAGTGTTCTGTTCATTCATGCCAAGGCGGTGATACTTTATTTTAGTTAACATGTATTTCCTATAGAGAAGAGGGCACTATGACAATAACAAATGGTAATGATCATGCTGGACGAGAACTGAGTGCTGAAAGTAGATAATGGGATATATATACATATATATAATAACCTTTCAACACCTGTATTTTAAACCGTAGTGCTCAAAAGGAAAGAGAGAAATAGAGAGATGACAAAAGTGCCTGCCACAGAGGCAGGCTGGGAGGAGGCAGGTAGTAGGAGGGAACTGAGGACACTGGTGGTGGGAAATGTGCATTGGCAAAGGGATGGGTGTTGAAACATTGTGTGAATGAAATCTAATCAGGAACAATCAAACTACCGTTTAACTGTATTTCATGATGTTTCAGTAAAAGTATTAAAGAGGCAAAGAATTATCTTTGTAAGGTTCAACCATACCTACAATTATTTCATTAAAAATTCCAATAAGAGAAAACATCAGAGTTAAAATTAGCCAGGTCACTCATGTTTTTATACTTTATACAGCGGGTAGGGTTCGATTTCTCCGTCCCTCTCGGAGAGTCAGGCAGGGTAACGAGAGTATCCCGCCCTCACGGCAGAGCCTGGCAAGCTACCTGTGGTGTATTCGATATGTCAAAAACAGTAACAACAAGTCTCACGATGGAGACGTTACTGGTGCCCGCTGGAGCAAATCGATGAACAATAGGTTGACAGTGCTACAATGCTACAGTTTGTGCTACAATGACTTCTAGACAATACCTGCATCTGTTTACATCTTTTTACTTTCTATCCTCTTGAAAAAACATCTATAGCTAATCAATAGGACCTACAAAAATGACACTTTAAATTTTCCAAGAAGTCAATATTTGCAGAAAAAAAGTGGAAAGACATGTGTATGCTACTGAAAACCATAAAATTAATTGTAGCATTTTTCTATACCATTGGATATGCAAAATGATATTAGATAGTCTGGAAATCATATTTTTTTCCATCCAAGGAAGTTATGAGACAGAGTAGTAGGATTTTCAATGAGGCCAAGTTCAAGTGCTTGCCACTTGAAGAGTGGATAAAGGAAAGATTTATTCAGAGTAAGCAGTCAGAATGATCAGAACCTGGCAAGCTATTTGTGGTGTACTCGATATGCCAAAGACAGTAACAATGATGGTCCTCATTTCCCTGATACTGAAAGAGCCCCCAATATGCCATTGGGCTACACTAGCATGCAACAGGGACAAATGGAGATGTTACTGGAGCCCGCTCAAGCAAATCGATGAACAACAGGATGACAGTGACAGTGATACAGTAGCAGTCTGGAAAGGTAGTGGACATACATGCTCAGAGCAACCATCTTGCCTGTACAATCACAAGAAGCAGTTTTTATGTGAAAAACAAAGAAGAGAGATGCGCAGTTTTAGGAAGAGTGGGTTATCGACTAGTGGACATTAGAGTAATCCACAAATGTACTCATGGGCTTATCTCATGAGGCACACTTCCTCTGTGTCTGCAAATAAAAATTTCTGATTAAGGTTTTTTCATGCTTTAAAATGAGATAAGGGGCTGGAGCAATAGCACAGCGGGTAGGGCTTTTGATTGCACGCGGCCGACCCGGGTTCGAATCCCAGCATCCCATATGGTCCCCTGAGCACCGCCAGGAGTAATTCCTGAGTGTAGAACCAGGAGTAACCCCTGTGCATCCCCGGGTGTGACCCAAAAAGCAAAAAAATAAATAAATAAAATGAGATAAGCCTCGATATTCTCATTATTCTCATTATTTTCAACTGTCCATTCACACATGTTTTCTGATTTCTAATATTAAATTCAACTTTCAATTTCTTTGGATTGACTTCAGAACTTGTAGGAGCAAATTTGTACATTTTTTACATATACACTAATATATATCCATATATATAACATGTATGCATGCATACATACACACATATATACGTATATATGTGTGTATATATATACACATATATATCAGTGTCAGGAACGGGAGAAAAACTAATGAAAGTCCATGAACAACAGCTTTCTCTTTTTTCACTTATCGCAATGTAGCTTAAAATTATTTATGTTTATTAGTATGAACTCTGTTACAATGATATGGAATTCAAGAAGAGGAAATAGTATTTGATAATTATTGATAAAGGCATAGAATAATGGCAATGTTCTTGTTATATTTCTTCTAGTTCATTTCATTATTAATTCTCTTGTGCAGTATTTTCCCTTCTATTATATTAACACAATATAAACACAAAAGAGAAGAAAATAATGTCTTGTTTCTGGTAGTTGTTTTTTAGGTTTTCTATGTGGTTTAACTGCAGGGAAAGAATTCAAAAAGCATAATAATCCTGCTGGCTCTTTGAGTAGTTTAAAGCACAGGAGATATTTAAAGTTTTACATCAATCTTCTGAGACAGCAAATCTCTTTGCCTTTCCTCAAATTTAAAGTTTTAATTGCTTTAGTGTTTCAATAACAGGTTACAGCCTATTAATAATTTTTTTTTCAAGACAGAACAATTTTGAGTTTTCATTTCTGAGAACCTTTCTAGAAGTTGATTATATTTATTATTCATTGTCTCCCGGGAATTTTATTCTGCAGTGTGGGATCAACTTCCAATTTATTTGATTTAGATCCATCAGTGTTTTGCCTGATTTTATTTATTAAGCAAGTAGAGCATTCCAATGTTCTTATTTTATTTTGTGCTACCAGTGTAACAATGTACTGACTTGATCACTTGATTTATTACACTGCATTAATCCAAATAAAGCATCTTGTGCTTTTTTGGCAGAAATTTAATTACTTCCTACTCATGCTAGTTTAAATCCAATAAAGCTTTTCTATTAAGATAGATTGTGGCATGCATAACTTCTTGTACACCCCTCACCATTTATTTATAAAACTAGGTCTTCCAGAAAATATACTTATTCTGATTTTCCCAATTTTTCTCAGAGAAAAATTATAAAATGTAAATATTTTAGATGCTGTAAACCCATTACTCTTGTAAAAAATGTTTTACCGAATACAATTAATTTTAATGTATTTTGTCCTAATACTTCCATTCCATTCCTTTGTGTTTTTCAAGTCATTATTCTGAGTCTCTGCTTCTTGCTTATGCTATTATCTTCAGGTTTCAAGGTTTCAAGTAATCACAGAATAATTTTCATTCCATGTTTCATGATCCTTATAATAATTCAGCATTTACCTTACGACACCTACATTAGCTATATTAACTAATTGTGTTGGTTTTCAATTACTAAGGAATGAATTATTAAAAATCTACTAACTTACAATTCCCTTTAATTACTTGATGGCTCTGTAGGTCTGAAGTCCAGAAATCTTATTTGATTTCTCTTATATGTCTCCCAGATTAGACTTAACCACAATTCTCTGGAGAATATAATTCTGTGTTCATTTAGATTACTGATGGAATTAACTTCCTTAGTATCATAGAACTGAGGTTTCTATTTGCATGTTGGCTAGTTGTTAAGGATTCCTTGGTATTACTAAAGACTATTCACGCTCTTTACACATGACCTTTTGTATCTTCTTTTCGGATGGGGGAGTAGAGGCTGTGTGGTCAACCCTGTGTTTCTGAAGGATTATTCCTAGCTCTGGACTCAGGGGTCATTCTTAGCGGTGCTTGGTATGATATGCTGTGCTGGGAATGGAACCACGGTTAGCTGCTTGCAATGTGAGCACCTGTAACCCTTTTAAGATCACTCTATCACTCAAGCTTTTTGTCTGCGTCTTCAAAGCTAAAGCAATCATATAGAATTTTTAATAGTCAGTTCTCTGACGTCTCTTATAAGAACACTTCTTATAAGCCAGAAAAACAATTATCTACATTTATTTCTTTTCATTGGTAATTAACTCAACTGCATACATTTTATGGAAACAGCTTTACTCTTTCCAAAATATATCAAATAGCACAACAATCACCAAAGTACCAATAACTGCCCTGCCTTCATGAGCCATTGGGCCTCCCTTCAATATTTTTTTTTATTCTTTTACTCTACAAATCTGGTAAATACAGCTCTGAAGTTTGAATACTCTGTTTCACTTGGTTTTGGCCATTTCCTTACTTTGTATCTATGTATCTTACACATAATTGAAGTCATCCAGTATTAATCTTTATCCTTATGGCTTATTTCACTGAATAGGACACAATCAACTTTCATCCATGTTATAGCAAAAGGCAAGATTTATTATTTTTCTTTTGGCTTAAAAAATATTTCTGTGTGTATCTTTATCACATGATTGTTATCCATTTGTCTGTCTTTTGGCACTTGAGCTGTTTTAATCTCTTGGATATTGTAAGAAACAGAATTGCAGGATTATATGAGATATTATTTTTTAATATTCAAGAATTCCCCACTTTGCCTCTATTTTCCAGAGAACCTGTACCAATTTACATTCCTACCAGTATTTAAAAATTTCTTTTTCTCCACACTATCTACCCACACTATTTCTGCCCTCTTTATTGCAGACAATTTTCATAGGAATGAGGTGGTATCTCTTTGTTATCACTATTGTCGCTTTAATTTCCCTATTGAATATCTAGATGAATTCTTGGTGAAGAAGCAGTTCAGCTCCTCTCCCCTTTTTAAAAAGGAGGGTTGGGGCTGGAGCTATAGCACAGCGGGTAGGGCGTTTGCCTTGCACGCGGCCGACCCGGGTTCTAATCCCAGCATCCCATATGGTCCCCATGAGCACCGCCAGGGGTAATTCCTGAGTGAAGAGCCAGGAGTAACCCTGATGCATTGCCAGGTGTGACCCAAAAAACAAAAAAAAAAAAACCAAAATAAATAAAAATGAGGGTTGTTTGCTTTCTTCGATTAAAGACTTGTTAGACCTCAAATGATAAAATATACTGAAGAATACATTGGCAAATCCTTCATGATATTGGCTTCCATAATGTTTCAGGAGATTAGATCCTAAGGAAACAAAAGCAAAAATTAAAAAATGGGATTACATCAAATTTATTTGTTTCTGTACATGAAAGACAAGATAATTTACTGAAAGGGAGAAAAATATCTATTTTTTAGGGTTAATGGGAAGAGTTTAAGTCAATACTGATTATCACTTTTCCCATATTAACCAACTTACTCAGGAAATTATATTTATATTTAAATCACCTCATTGTATTTAAAAGGAAAGGTATTTGCAAGGGTCAGGGTCTCTGGGTTCATCCTCAGAATTTTGCCTGCTGTACTAAGCCATTATTATGGAAATGATTTCCCAAGGAATTTTATGGATATCCACAGCACATTTCAATATGCATTTCAGAACATATACACACACATACACAAAATGTTTCACAAGTGTTTACAATGATAATTACAAATGGAAGACTAACTTAACATACTAAAATTTATGAAAACTTTTCTGGGCTTTCCTTAGTTTTTTGTTTTTTTCTTAACCAGATTAATAAAGGTATGCACTTTTGTTTACATTTTCAGAAATTTATTTGTAATTACGGCAGCCTGTGATATTGATTATAAAAAGTGGAGTGAATTAACATTTGAAGCAATTTTATATTATTTTTATTAAAAACATCCTAGTCTTGGGGACAGAGAAATAGTACAGAAAGTCGGGCATTTGCCTTGCATGCAGCTGACCTGGATTCAATCCCCTGTACCCTATATGGTCCCATGAGTAACTGAACATAACTGGAACAATAAATCAGAAGTAAACTCTGAATGTCACTAGCTATGTCCCTAAACACTGTATCACTGTCATCCTGTTGCTCATGGATTTTCTCAGGCGGGCACCAGTAACGTCTCCATTTTGAGATTTGCTGTTACTATTTTTGGCATATCGAATATGCCATGGGTAGCTTTCCAGGCTCTCTGAGAGGGGCAGAGGAATCAAACCCGGGTCAGCCGCGTGCAAGGCAAATGCCCTACCTGCTATGCTATCGCTCCAGTGTGTGTGTGTGTGTGTGTGTGTGTGTGTGTGTGTGTGTGTGTGTGTGTCCCTAAAACCAAAATAAAATAATAAATAGAATTCTAGTGTACTTTTTCTTCAATGCATTTGCCATATGCACAAAGAATTATTTTTCAGAGCTGGAAGGGTAGCTTAACTGAGAGATTTGAATGCCTGGTATGTGGAAGCCTTGTGGTCTATTCCTAGAACCTCATGTGGCCCTGAACACCACCTGGATCATTTTGATAGCCTGCATTTCTTAAACCTCCTGCACCCTTTTAAATCTAGTATTTGTCCAAAGTGATGATAAATGGAAGCAAAATTTGACACTGCAAAATATGTTTTTGGAGAATTATTTTGGCCTTAGTTTTAGGATTTTACTATTATTGTTGTTTTCTTGTTGTTGTTTTTGAGTCACAACTGACAGTACTCAGGCCCTGTGCAAGACAAGCACCTTAACCACTATACTATCTCTCTGAGCATTTTTAGAAGACAGTGGGCATAGAGGAATATGAATTCTTAATAGAAGTTATTCTCTTTTTTTGGCTTTTGGACCACATTCACATGTGCTAAATTCTGGCTCTATTATCAGGGATCACTCTGGAGGTGCTTTGGGCTTCATATGGGGGACTGGGGATCAAATCTGGGTCAGCTAAATACAAGACAAGTGCCTTATATGCTGTACTAATTCTCTAGCCCAGAAGTTACTCTTCTGTAAAGTCTATCTTAAACTCTCTCTCTATCTATCTATCATTCATTTGTCTGTATCTATCTACCTTTATATACATATACACACATGTACTACACAAGTTTATATATATAGTCTTATCAGAAATCTCTCTATCCTTCTTTTCCATAGCATATAAGAGAGGTGACCACTTCTGTAGAATAAACAAAAGAGAAAGCATCAACCGTAATCTGATAACAGCAATTTTCTTGTATACTGTGCTCTTTCTGGTAACTTCCCATTACTGGCCTCCTCTCATCCTTTACCAACCCCTAACAGTTTTTTTTAGCTGTAAACGTCATTTAAGATGGTGACTTGAAACACTTTGTAATTAGTCAGTTTTTCTATATCTTTCACACGTATACAGAAAGTATGAATGTCATTAAATTTCTAGTAGTTTTCTTATGTTTATGTGTCTTTTTATTATTAATATCGTTTCAGTCAAGAACCTAGAAGGATAGAGTAGGAAGTATTTCTAGTTCTTACACTAAAAATATAAATTTGCTCTGAATAAAGTTAAATTATTGGTAGATATTAAACTAAGTAGTTATATGTATTTATTTTTGGACCACAATGAGCATTGCCCAGAGGTTATTCCTAGTTCTGCAATTAGGAATCACTCCTGGAGATGATTGAGGACTACATAGAATGCTGAGGAATAAACCTGGTTCTGTCACATGCAAGGAAAATGCTCTACCCCTATACTATCTCTCCAAGCCAAGAGATTTGTTGATTTGATGAACAAGTCCATTTTCTAAAATTTGTCAATAGAATTGTCTGATTATTTTTAAATCATGTTCATAATAACATTATTAATTCCCAAATTATTTTAGTTAAAATATTACTTTCCTTGTATTCAATACAATAATATATTTTAATTTTATTTTAATTAAAAATATTTTAGATACTGTGATTAACAACTTTGTTCATAATAGAATTGTTTCAGGCTTACAATTTTTAACACCAATACAGCCATCTATGCTTTGTTCCCAACCCAATGTCCCCGGGTTCCCTCCCAAAACCCAGATTACTCTTTAGCAGACAGATAACAAATTTATTTCATGTGACTTGGTTTGGTCCAATAAAACTCAAAGAGATGGCAAGCAAGATTATCATAAAAGAAATTAATAAGTCAATTTATTGGGATTGATTGTTATATGATTTCAATTCATATAGATAAAGAAATTAAAGTTATTTCATACAATATATTATACCTCCTATTCTCATTTACATAACTAAATTTTCAATTCTGGATTAGAAATATATTGAAGTAAATTTTATTTTATACTTACTGATCTTATTGTGGTAATTATTATGCATTCCCTCTCAAAAAAAAAGCTTTTTAAAAAGTTCTGTGCTAATACAAGTTTCCGAAAACTAGGCAAAACCTGCAAATGTAAAATTTAGTAAGAGTGAAAAGAATTCGCACTGTAACACTGTAGCACTATTGTACTGTTGTTCATCGATTTGCTCGAGCAGACACTAGTAACATCTCCATTATGAGACTTGTTGTTACTATTTTTGGCATATCGAATACGCCACAGGTAGCTAGCCAGGCTCTGCTGTGCAGGTATGATACTCTTGGTAGCCTGCCGGGCTCTCCGAGAAGGATGGAGGAATCAAACCTAGGTCAGCTGCATGCAAGGCAAACGCCCTGCCCGCTGTGCTATAGCTCCAGAAAAGAATTAAGAAAATTTAAATGTGAAAATTTGAATAGGCCTATAAAAGTACAAAGTGTTTTATACTAAGAAAGGAAATGTTGGTATTATATCAGAAAATATTCTACTATATTATAGGTACTCACTCAAACGTGTGGAGAGGTACTCGTCCACACGTTTAGACAAGTCTCATGCATGAAGGAACTGGCAGAAGATCCCAGGTGTGTGGGACCAGGGGCTGAGACCTCCAAGCCTGCTTGGATCGGGACTGGGCCTCTTCTGCCCAGATTCCCCATCTTCCAGTAGCTAGGAGGTCACACCCAGGCACTGCCCCCATCACTGTGTAATCTCACCAACGGCCAACATCCAGAGATTTTAAAAACAAGCTCCTGGAAGTATGTGGCCGCAAAATGGCCATGCGACATCTTATGGCCTAGTTCTCCCTCTGGGAGAGCTTGGCAAGCTACTGAGAGTTTCCTGCCCACATGGGAGAGCCTCACAAACTCCCCATGGCGTATTCATATGCCCAAACCAGTAACAATGATGGGTCTCATTCCCCTGACCCTTAAACAGCCTCCTATGCGGCACCATTGGAAAGGAGGAATAAAGAGAGGTTTCTATCATCTCAGGGATAGGACAAATGGAGACGTTACTGAGACCACTAGAGAAATTCGATGATCAACGAGATGAAGATGATTATAGGTACTATTTTAGTGTCTGTATCAATAAGTAAAATATTGTAATAAAAAGCTATGGATGCAAAAACACTGATCAGACATAGAATAATCAATATAAAAGAGACATTCATTAAGTATTAAAAATATGTAAAATGCCTTAGCATGCTAACAGAAATATACCTCTATTTATTCTAGTAGAGAGCAACTGTATGGCCATCAGTGAGTGCCAGACTCAATGTCATATGTTGGGACATTTGTCCTGTCCTTTAAAGAAACTCTTTTAACACTTCTTGCAAAAATGATTTCAAAGTTATGATTTTCCTATGTTGTTGCCTGTTCTTGAAATTCTCTCATTTCTTCAAATCTAAATTAAAGTCTAGTTGTATAGAGTATTCTTGGTGGGTGTTTATTTCATTGAGATTTTGTACTATATTCCTCCATTTTTTTCTGGCACATAGAGTATCATTTGATATATCTGCCATGAATCTGATGAGCTTTGCTCAGTGTCTAAGTTTCTTTGCCTGTCTTGGAATAGCTGAGCAGGAAGCAGAAGCTTAGAGGCTAAACAGTGTGGGCCTGTTAATGCGGAGCAATTCAGATTAGAAGGGGAATCTAGTCAGAAGGGAAGGCCTCTACCTCGAGTTTCAGAGTAGGCCCAGTGATGTTAACCAAAGATAATACAGATCTGTATTCTAAAATATATTATTATTTTTTTACTTTTTTTAAATTTTATTTTATTGAATCACCATGTGGAAAATTACAATGCTTTCAGGCTTGAGTCTTAGTCATATAATGCTGAAAAAACCATCCCTTCACCAGTGCCCATATCCCACCACTGAAGACAAAAAAAAATAACACAGTACACCTCCCATCCCGCCCACCCCCGCACCTCCCGCCTTGTCACTGATAAATTTCACTTTACTTTCTATTTACTTTGGTTACATTCAATATTTCAACACAAACCTCACCATTATTATTAGGAGCACCCCACTAGAGTCAGACCTGTTGTGAAGAGAAATGTATTTGTATTTCTGTACTTTAACAACTAAGTCCAGGGAGATTTCTTCCGGATATTGGATCATTGCAAGCTTGTAAACCCCATCTGTGGTCGTCATATGGCGTCCACACACCCTTCATCCCCGGGAAGGGACAGGCGAGAGAGAGAAATACCCGGGGACCGCACGCATGTGCGGCTCCTCCGCAGCTGCACCCGCATGAATCCAGACCCAGCTGAACCAACTACAACATGGACTGCTCTTGCAGATTGTTTCCACCCAGAGAACTAAAATATATTATTTTTAATGTAAAACAGTTTTATTTTGAGAAATGTAGAGAGAAAATAGATAGCAAAATATATCATTTTAATGTGTTTTTTATTGAATCACCATGAGATACAGTTACAAAACTTTCATGTTTGAGTTTCAGTCATATAATGATCGAACATCCATCCCTCCACCAAGGCACACTGCAAAATATATTCTTAATGATGCAACTCACAATATTTTTCTCTAACAGAAATCTAAAAACACATTTTCTAGATAACTTTCTATACTTATCTTCTAATAAAAAGAAAAGGAAGCTAATTAAAATGGTTTTCTAAACAGTATTATCTTGAAAAAGGTCAAAGTTGAAATTGGAAAGACTAAATTCTCTGCTTTTTTGGATCCTAGTTCTGCTCTCAGGGATCATTTTGGTGGAATCTGGGCACCATATGGGGTGCTGGGGCTCTTTCCATGTGCACAACATGGGTTTGTTGCATGCAAGGCAAGTGCCTTACCAACCACTGTACTGTCTTTTTGGCCCTTAATTTAATTTTTTCATAGTAGCCATACCAGGTAGTGTTCCAGGGGTCACCAGGGTCATATATACAAGTGTTAGGGTGAGATGGGGTGGTATGATGTGCCAATGATAGAATTCAGGGTTTCTGCCACTTGAGCTGGCTCTAATGCTGAAAGTTCATACCAAATTCCGCTCAGCCAAGACATAGATTGACCACAGAGTTAGCCCTTGCCTAATTGGTTTTTAGTTCTTACTATCTCATCCTACTGCTCATTTTTCTAGTCTGAACACCCTATTTGTTTGACCTTAATCACTTTATCCTCGTGGTTGCCAAAATAAGTTGAATAAGCTTAAGGATTCACTTCTACTTTCTTTAACTTGTTCAACATTTTATACTGGAATCATTAAACTTTTTATACCGGATAGATAAGGATGAAGACTCAAAACCAGGTAAAAGCTTTGACCTCCAGACAGAAGAATCAAAAATACATTATATATCACAACGTCATATGCAGATGATAAAATTGTATGCTTGTATATATGGGTATAACCAAAAAAATAGGGGCCAGAGAGATAGAATAGCAGGCAAGGCTCTTTCCATGTGCACAGCCAACCAATTTGATCCCTGCCTCCCCAACCCCCAATCAGAAACAACAGAATTGTTTTCTGTCATGAGTGATTACTCAGTTAAACAAATGTATTTTCTTAGATTTAAATCTAAGACTAGCTACATGCTTGTCATAAAGGGAATTATAGAGTGAATTAAACAAGTAAAAGATAATAAGTATAATAAAATAGAGAACGAAATAGAGCTATACAGAAACATGATAATGCCACAGAAGCACAGATATAGGAATATGACAATGTTATCTATGCATGGATGCAGGAACAATTTAACTCCTTATATTTATAAAAAGCAGTCCAATAAAGAAAAGGCAGCAATTGTATTTGAGGAAGTAGGATTCTATTATATAGGAAAAGGAATTTTATGAGTAGAGGCTCTTATGGGCTTTGTGAGAAGAGTAAATAGCTGAAAGTAGTTAGATTACCAGGAGATAGAGTGGAATAGGATTTTATATAGGAGGAAACTGAAATTGTGTACAGTAAATAATGTAAAATGTTCCCTTGTGTTTGAACTTCAAAGCAATGAGAATCATTGAAATGCAGTGATGTAATAACATCTGTTTTAAGAAAATAATTCTAGTAGTAGAACTATCTACTACTGGAGAGGCGAGTCTTATTATCGGAATTAACCAGACAAATCGCTCCACCATCTAAGACCAGCCATGAGAATCAAGAAAGAGCTATCAATCTGTCAATCCCGTCCATGCCCAGGCAAGGTGAGGTTCCCCATATTGAGTCAAATTAAGCCACAGGCGCCATTTCTGGTGGTGCCCTACCATCAATTCCTTTAAGTTTCAAATTTGAAACCATACTTCCCCCGGAACCCAAAGACTTTGGTTTCCCGGAAGCTGCCCGGTGGGCCATGAGCCGGTCATGGGAATAACACCGCCGCTTCACCAGTCAACATCATTTATGGTCGGAACTATGACAGTATCTGATCGTCTTCAAACCTCCAACTTTCTTGATTAATGAAAACATTCTTGGCAAATGCTTTTGTTTTGGTCTGTCTTGTGCCGGTTCAAGAATTTCACCTCTAGTGGCACAATACGAATGCCCCAGACATCCCTCTTACTCATAGTCTCGGTTCTGTCATCACTGTCATTCAGTTGTTCATCAATTTTCTCGAGTGGGCGCCAGTAATATCTCCATTCGTCCCAGCCCTGAGATTTTAGCAGCCTCTCCTTACTGGTCTTTCCCAATGATTGGAGTCTCTTTCTGGGTCAGGGGAATGAGACTGTTATTGTTACTGTTTTTTGCATGTCAAATACACCACAGGGGGCTTGCCAGGCTCTTTCAGGTATTTACAATACTATTTCCAATCTCTGGAGGTGAATTGAACAACTCCGGGGAAGTGGGATGTCTCAGGACTAGAGCCTGTCTGCAGACACCTACTGGCACACAGAGACCTGTCCTTAAAATCCCGATGTGGCACCGGGTTATAATTTCCCTATTTATATGGCCTCAGTTCTGAAAACAAACAAAATAGAACCTCAGTCCTTTTCCATTACTTCTAGCTGTGGTATCCAGGTAGCTCAGGTCTGCTTTGAACACTCTAATTTTTTCAAAGTAAACGCTTTGGGCCCCATGGGACACTCAGCTAAGAGCATCAAAGTGGCGCTGTGAGGCAAGGGGTGGGGACCAAGGAGTGGGGAAGGGCAGTGGCTTGCTTCGAGGTGGATCACCCGCCCACTCCCCAGATTCAACTAGGAGCTTTTTTACTGCAGCAATGTAAATATAAGATATTGGAGCTGGAATCACCGCGGCTGCTAACACCAGACTTGCACCAGACTTGCCCTCCAATGGATCCTTGTTAAAGGATTTAAAGTGGACTCATTCCAATTACAGGGCCTTGAAAGAGTCCTCTATTGCTATTTTTCATCACTATCTCCCCAGGTCGGGAGTAGGTAATTTGCATGCCTTGCTGCCTTCCTTGGATGTGGTAGCCTTTTCTCAGGTTCCCTCTCCCGAGGAGCCTCACAAGCTCTCTGTGGCATATTCTATATGCCAAAAACAGTAAGAATAACAGCTCTCATTCCCCTGACCCTGAAAGAGCCTCCAATCTTTAGGAAAGACGAGTAGGGAGAGGCTGCTAAAATCTCAGGGCTGGAATGAATGGCGATGTTACTGGTGCCCGCTCAAGTAAATCGATGAACAATGGGATGACAGTGACAGTGACAGTGAAGTTCTCTGCAATTGCATCAAACTTGAAATGCAATTAGTAGGATTTAATGATGTTCAAATATCTGGACATACATGACAGGAATGAAACTAGGTTAGAAACTTAGGTTCATAAATAAATGGCCTATTGACCAAAGAATTCCATGAATTCCGTGTTTTGTTTTGTTTTGTTTTTCCTTTTTGGGTCACACCCGGCGATGCACAGGGGTTACTCCTGGCTCGGCACTCAGGAATTACTCCTGGCAGTGCTCAGGGGGCCATATGGGATGCTGGGAATCGAACCTGGGTCGGCCACGTGCAAGGCAAATGCCCTACCTGCTGTGCTACCTCTCCAGCCCCAAGAATTCCATGTTTTATAGTAAAAATATTAAAGCTGGCACAAAGAAATTAAGATTTGAATTCAGTATTAAATATCAGAACATTTGTCTGGTCAGGAATGATTAAAAATGTTAATAATGCCTACCCCCTTGCCACAGAGAAATTTGTTCAAGAGCACAGAGCCAGAAGTAAGGCCTGGTGTGGCCAAGAATTTTTTAAGTCACCAAGAATGTCTCCCTCATCTTGTCCTAAAGGACAGGCAGGCAAGAACTTCCATCAGAAATCTTAATTTACAGTTAAAACAGGAAAAGCACCTCAGGGTATTAGTACTTAAGGGAATTTATTGATTATCCTGGTGCTCACTAGTTTGTAACCCATCTATCCTAAAAATTTGCTTTCCGGTTTGATTTTTTATTCTATAAAATCTGCTTCTTGTTATTGTACTGGTACGATGGTTACCTTAAGGACATGAATCCATCACCTTCCATACTGCCAGCTTGTTGCCAAGAAAACTCTTTCTCAACAGAATCCATATACCTCTTAATTGATTTGCCCTGCAGTGGAAGTTAAACTAGGCCTTTGTTGTTACAATAGCTCTGCTGTAGCAGGTTCGATGTAAATACACTCACCAGTCAGCTTTATCCTCTCTTATAGCACCATCTGAGTAGAAATCCTAAGTTATGGAAATTCAGTCAAGAAAATTGGTAACTGAAAAATCACAAAGGTCACTAGTAATACTCTCAGACTAATGAACATTTTCTCTAGATTTTCAAGTGTTTCAATCCTCTTAATAGTCTGATTAAAACTCTATTTTATCAATACCTATTAAGAAATATGATGTTTTGTTTAAATGGACATAATGATACTTTACATAAATAAAAATTAAGGACTGTGGAGCTAGCTTAAATACTTGAAGTGCTTCCTTTGCATGTTGGATCCTGAGTTCATAGCCCAGCATCACATGTTATAAGCACCACCAGGAATGATCCTGAACACTAAACCAAGACTATCTCCCAAGCACTGCCATGTGTGAACCAAAAGCGAACAAACAAACAAACAAAAGAAACAAAACAAAACAATAAAAGCAATAACAAACCAAAATTCTTTTCAGAAGTTCTTATTGCTTTATCATACTTTATTTATTTATTTATTTATTTATTTATTTATAAAATGTTATTGAATCACTGTGAGATAGTTACAAGCTTTCATGTTGGGGCTACAATCACACAATGATTAAACACACATTTCCCACCATCAATATCCCCGGCATACCCCCCCTTTCCTACCCTCCCCCTGCCTCCATGGCAGACAATATTCCTGATACTCTCTCTCTACTTTGGGGCATTGTGGATTGCAACACAGACACTGAGAGGTCATCATGTCTGATCCATTATCTACTTTCGGCATGCATCTCCCATCCCGACTGGTTCCTCCAGCCATCATTTCTCTCTTCTGCTCATGAAGCAGGGACAATCCCCCTGGCCCTTGTCTCTACTGTCCTTGGGTGTCATCCTCATGTGATGTTATTCTATACTCCACAAATGAGTGCAGTCTTTCAATGACTATCCCTCTCTTTCTGACTCATTTCACTTAGCATGATACTCTCCATGTCTATCATTTCTAAGCAAATTTCATGATTTCATCTCTCCTAACAGCTGCATAGTATTCATTTTGTAGATGTACCAAAGTCTATTTAACCAGTCATCTGTTCTAGGGCACTTGGGTTGTTTCCAGATTTTGGCTATTGTGTACAGTGCTGCAGTGAATTTATAGGTACAGATGTTATTTTTTTCTGTGCTTTTTTGCATCCTCGGGATATATTCCCAGAAATGATATTGCAGGGTCATATGGAAGCTTAATTTCTAGTTTTTGAAGGACTCTCCATATTGTTTTCCAGAAAGGTTGAACCAGTCGTCATTCCCACAAACAGTGAAAAAGCATCCCTTTCCCCCACATCCATGCCAGCACTGGTTGCTTTTGTTCTTTTGAATGTGTGACAATCTCTGTGGTGTGAGATGATATCTCATTCATCATATTTTAAGTAATATTCTGATCCATCTTTCCATTCTGTGTGATGCCAAGGTCAAACCTAGACCACACCTATAAAACAAAGTGCTATACTACCACTATTACTGTCATCCCATATTCTTTAAAATCTATGAATTAATGCTCTTGTCAGAAATGCAAAATTAAATCACAGGAATGCAATAAGGAATCATCTGTGGCAGCAACATCTCCCTGGGGCGTGAAAAGATTTTTCAAATCAATATTTCCATTGAAGATCTGTATATACAGATTTTGAAACTATATCTAAAAGTTATTGATTTCTTTTTTGCAATAACAGCTAAAGTTATTGACTTTACCATTGATATTCCCTTAATCGAGTTCACATGTAACAAGATCTCTAACAAAAACATAACTTAGGGATCTGAAGACATAGTACAGCAGGTAATGTGCTTGCTTTGCACATGAACAATTAGAGTTCAATCTCCTGTTTCCCCTATGGTTCCCTGAGCCCTATCAGAAGTAATCTCTGAGTGCAGAGCCAGGGATAAGCCCTGAGCACCACTAGATGTGGCCCCCAAACAAAGAGATAAAACAATTTATAAAACAATAAAAAATAAATACAATTCTATATTCAAACTTATCATTCACTTACTGAATAATCCTTAAGTATTTTCTATGTGGTTGACAACGTGCTAGGTTCCACCATGGTGATAGGCAAATCAGGTTTAGTTTTTTGAGAAAGTCTATTGCATTTAACAATCTACATATGACTCATTACAGGTCCATATAGTTATAGGACATAATCATTGTAAAAAGAAAGTTTAATTTAAATTGGTCGATATAGCTTCTTTAAAATGTAATGAGTAACGGGTTTGAAGGTCACATGCTATTCAAGTTTCTCATAATTTTATTTGTCTATTACAAAATAACCTAAAACTGTTTTAAGTATAGTGGTTAAAAATCACTAATAGTGCTAGAATTGCATGAAGAATTTGTTAAAAAAAAGACAAAGCTTGAAGCAAAACAAAAGCCATCATAAATGTTTCTAAAAGAAAAAAATAGAGTACAGGGGCTGGAGTGATAGCACAGCAGGCAGGGCATTTGCCCTACACGCTGCCAACTCGGGTTTGACTGCCAGCCACCCATATGGTCCCTGGAGCACCAGCAGTAGTAATTCTTGAGTGCATGAGCCAGGAGTAATCCCAATGCAATGCCAGATGTGACCCAAAAAGCAAAAAAAAAAAAGTAGAGTACATTAAAATATACTACTTTAATAGTTTCTACACTGTTGAAAAACTCTCTAAATTTCCCATAATTATAAACGTAAGAACTGAAAGTAAGATTTTTATATCTTTGGATTCCCATACTCTGTGGTCATTCAACTACGATATCTTCCTCTTTCCTTTCTTTCTTTTTTCTTTTGCCCTATATTTTTGCTGAATTCATAAAAGACTTTATTCAAGGAAAAGTAAGGCAGAGAAATACCCAGATTATGGAAGGGTCAGACTGAAGCTATTGATAGCACAGCCGGTAGGGTGTCTGCCTTGCAAGAGGCCGACCAGGGTTTGATTCCTCTGTCCCTCTCTGAGAACCCGGCAAGCTACCGGAGTATCCTGCCCACATGGCAGACCCTGGCAAGCTACCTGTGGCGTATTCATTATGCCAAAAACTGTAAACAAGTCTCATAATGGAGACATTACTGGTGCCCACTCGAGCAAATCAATGAACAATGGGATGACAGTGCTATACTGCTGTGGAAGGGGTGTCCTGAAGAAGGATGCTGGAGAGATTCAGAAGACTTTCTATTTTATACCTTTTTAACAAACGTGGGTAGGTGACCATTTTTTAAATTATGTTTCAAGAATATATGCCATTTAAACAGGGAGTGGATGTTGAAATCATTGTCTTCTAGTGCCCAGATCTTGCAGGGCCTAGAGGCATCCAGGCTCTCAGGCACTGCTCATGTACATTCTCATGACATTCCGTGCAGGGTCGTATCTCCAATCTCACTCTGCTGATTCCCCTTGAATCCTTCTTCCCCTCTTCAACAGAGTACTCTAGCTGTGGCAGGTGACTAGGAACAGAGAAATCATCAGACTCCTTCCTGCTAAACATGGCCGAAGTTTTGTACTAACGACTTTCTATGCACATCTAACTCTGTGGCCTAGATTTAAAAGGAATTATTTGACAATTCAAATGATAAGTGAATTCTTCGTCACTTCAACAGAATCTCCTTAAGACTGGAAGGGTTTTAGAAAGAACAAGGGCCAATTGGTTTAAGAACCAATGGAATTTAATGCTAGTGAGCCAAGAGAAAACCAGCATCCAATTTGCTTTTTCTGGTCTTTCTCTTGGAGTTCTAGTTTTCCTAAAATTGTACCAAAATTATGCTTAATTGAAAACCATATTAGAATAACAGTCTAGGGTTCTAGAGATATTACAGTAGATAGCATGCTTTCCTGGCATGCAGTAGACTGGGACCGATCCCTGGCTCGGAATATGGTCCCTGCTGCCCCACCAGAAGTGATCCATCAGCACAGAGCCAGGAGAAAGCCCCAAGCATGTATACTTGTGGTTCCAAGACCAAAAATGAAATGAAATGAAATAATGCTCTAAGTCTGTTTGCAGTTGGATGAACTACATACTGAAACTAGGCAAAAATTCATACCAGAATTCAAACTTTAGGGAAAAAATAAACCAGAAAGTTCTTCTAAACAAACATATTTAGTTCCCCTTTTCAAGATGCACACAACATAAGTGACCTACTCTGGACATAAAGTGAAAACTACATAACTTTTGTGGGGGAATCATTCCATGTAGTATTGTAGCACTGTAGCACTGTCATCCCGTTGTTCATCAATTTGCTCCAGCGGGCACCAGTAACATCTCCATTATGAGACTTGTTGTTACTGTTTTTGGCATATCGAATATGCCACTGGTAGCTTGCCAGGCTCTGCTGTGCATGAGGGATACTCTTGGTAGCTTACTGGGCTCTCTGAGAGGGACGGAGGAATTGAACCCGGGTCGGCCCCATGCAAGACAATTGCCCTATCCGCTGTGCTATTGCTCCAGATTCCATGTATTTCTATATATTTTTAGTTATGGAAATGTTAATCATATCCAAAAATTTCTTAGCTCTCCTGGTATCATTGTAGGCAAATGAAATGATCAAGAAAGCAACTGTGAGATTTAACATAGTTTTGTGTAAACAACTTCTGTTTGAGAATAGTCCTGCCAGACTATTCCTGCCAGAGATAATTTCTGAAGAGCATATATAATAGAGTCATGTGAGGGCTTTCCGACATCTAGAAATTAATGCAAATTTTACAACAGCAAAGTCTTATATAGTTCTTCGATTCCTTTTATCCCTTTCTTCCTATTTCAGGAGACGTATTTCCTTTTTAAAACATTTGAAGAGCAAGGGAGTCAAGAACACATTCAAAATAGTTTTTTTTGTGTGCTTTTTAGGTCACACCCTGCAATGCACAGGGGTTCCTACTGGCTCTGCTCACAGGAATCACCCCTGTCGGTGCTCAGGGGAACATATGGGATGCTGGGAATAGAACCCTGGTCAGCCGCATACAAGGCAAATGCCCTACCTGCTGTACTATCACTCCAGCCCCTCAAAATAGTTTTCTACTGCATATAATTTTGTAATCTATGACATTTCTTTCATTTATTTCACTTAACGGAAGAATGTGAGCCATCTGTACTAAAAACTATATATAGAATAGTGATACTTTAATCATCTGTGATTGATAGATGTCCATTGCTCTTGGTAAGTTTCAGCATTAAAATTCCAAAAGAACAATTTGTTTCTAATTTGTGCTCTAAGGTAGCAAAGAGCAGAAATTTCCTCCTACCCTCTGGTTTGTTCAAACAATCAAACTGATATCTGAAAGATATCAAGATTAGTGAAATAACTATATAGAATTTACATGATTGTAGAATCCAGAATGAAGTGGAAAACCCCAAGAATTTTATATTTGTGCTAAGAAAATGGATAGGGGGCTGAGCTATTGAGAAGAAAGGAGAAAAATTTAAAAGAGAAGGAAGAAGTAAATCATATGGCAAAAACAGAGGCTCTTGTAACTAAATTTTGGCCCTGTCATATAAAAAGGGTATTTTCTGGAGATGACACTAAAACCTAGTAAACTTTATTCTTCTAGGTAGTTATATTAATGGGAACAGTTATCTTTAAATTCTGTAGACCACAATTGACCTTAGGTTGAATTGGTCATATAAGGGTGACCCTTATACGCCAAAATAATAGATCGTGGAAAATCCTATTATAGACATTTTGGGTATGCATGTCATAACATGCTTAGCTGAATCTTAGGGAAGTATATGCTTCACTAGAACAATTTGGCATGTAGATATTGGATAAGTCATTTATCTCTACTCGATACTTTTTACTCACAAAAGAGAAAGCTGACACACCTCAAGTGTGTCCTTTTAATACTTTCCCTAAGAGTATACTTATCATACATAGATATTGGTAGATGCAATGTTCAGCTTAGAGAGTTTATAGTTTATTACAGTTATCACAGAGTCACTGTGCAGATCAGTTGTACAGCATGAAAAAATGTAGACATTGGAATGAAACAGTTCTGAAAGTAACTCTGGTATGTAGTATTTAAATATCTCAACCTAGATTTAAATATGGTTGTCATGGTAAAAATTAAATAAAACAGGACCAGGGGCTAGAGAGACTGTACAGTATTTGGCATTTACCTTGCACAAAGGCTGACCTGGTTTTATTCCATAGCATGTCATATGGTCCTCTGAGCACCACCAGGAGAAATTCCTGAGTGTAGGGCTAGGAGAAACCCCTGAGCATCCCCTGAGCAATGCCAGGTGTGACCCCCAAACAAAAGCAAACAAATAAGAAGGAGCTAAAATGGATAAGGCACATAATTTGCATAAACTGTCCCTGGTTCAATCCCAGGGACTGCAACTCCCCCACGCATCTCTAGGTATTTCTTTAGACATCTCCTAGCAGAACTAGGGTAACCCAGGTTAATCCCTAGCAATTCAGGGCCCTAGCACTCTATATCCTCAGACACTCACATTGAATCACATTCCTGGTTTGCAAAGAATCATCAGAGGGCCCTTATTGGGCCCCAGAGCACCATTGACAGCACCAAAGAAGGACTGACTAAGAAAAAGAATGTAAAGCATTTCTCACAGGGCCTAGCATATAAAACAAAGTAATACCTGAGGACAACTAATATGCAAATGCTTTTAATGCTTTATTTCATGCTCAGAAATTTCTGTGGGGATTACTCAATTAAGAAAATTCTTATTCTTATTTTAGTATGACAGATGGTGACCTAGTAACAATCCTCAGAGTATATACCCCAACACATATTCAGTAGCATCAACTTTATAAAGTTCTGTTAACTGAAAAAAGATATTATATCTGAATGGAAAACTTAGCTTTAAAAAAGTGTTTAATGTTTAGAAATCCAAGGAAGACGTTAATAGAGAGATATAAGGAATGTGATTGCTGCTTCTCCATCCATCTATGTAAAGTCTGCTTGACATACCATTGTGACAAGTGACCCATTCTCAACAGAGGAAATATTTATCATAAAGTAACAAAGGAAAAAGCATATTCATAATTTCAAACATCCTGTCTGAACAATGAAAATAATGCACTTTGAAATTTGATATAATTATACAAGGCAGAAAATATTCTAGGAATGAGGATATACAAATTAAGAAAAAGTATTCATCAGGAGGTATGATTGTTAGATAAGCATTTGGCCTGTTTCTATAGTTATACTGCTATCTGTCTAGCTTGCAGATGATTTCTTTCAGTGTTAGAATATAGAAGTATTGAACCTCATAGCTTTTTGTGTTTGCTTTTTGGGGGTCCATACCCAGCAGTGCTCATGGATTACTCCTGTTTTTGTGCTCAGAGATAACTACTTATAGGATTGGGAGACCATATGGGGTGCTTGCATTGAACTGGGATCAGTCACATGCAAGGCAAATATTCTACCTGCTGTACTCTAGCTCCAGACCCAGAACTTCAGGGCTTTTGAAATCAGTAGGGAAAGGCTGAGCCAAAGATTTGCCTGCACCTTCTTTAGCTGTGATCCTGATTGGATAATGGGCCCTGCTTTTGTTCTCCTGAGCATTTCTAATACTCACTTCTTAACACAGAGCCATGAGTAACACATGAACACCATTTATTATGGCACAAACACTAGCCCCCAAAATGGAAAGACTGATTCAAGGTACCTCCACAAATTCATCTTTTCTGTGCCAACTTTTATTCCACAGTCCTATATAAATTCCTCTTTCACAGCCAGATATAAAACAACAAATAAATAGTTATGTGGTAAGCTGATGAATAAACCTCCACAAATATTGTCATGAATGAATTGACTACTTTCTACATGAATCTAATTCCTCATATTTGAACCAATTAATTGAATTTCCACTTAGACTATTATCTGTTTTTCTGAATTATGAAAATTTCATAACAATAAATTTCAACTCTAATTTAATTTGGGGCTTTCATATATTTTATTGCTTTTCTATGCATACTATCCTAATTTTGATTGTCATTTTAGTGATTTAAAATAGAATTTAAAACTCGGGAAATGTTTTTAAACAAGTAAGTATATGACAACTAATTTTATTCAGAACTACAATCCAAGAAGATGGTAGAAGTTTGAATCACTGTCACTGTCATCCTGTTGTTCGTACATTTACTCGAGCAGGCACCAGTAATGTCTCTATTACACTCAGCCCTGAATTTTAGCAGCCTTTCCTTATTTGTCTTTCCCAACGATTGGAGGCTCTTTCAGGGTCAAGGGAATGAGACCTATCATTACTGTTTTTGGTATATTGAATACACCACAGGTAGCTTGCCAGGCTCTGCCCATGTGGCGGGCGAGATACTCTCAGTAGCTTGTGGGGCTCTCTGAGAGGTATGTATACATCTTTTACTGTATTTGGGATATGAATACGCCATGGGGAGCTTATAAGGCTCTCCCATGTGGGTAATAGACTCTTGGTAGCTTCTCAGGTTCTCCAAGGAGGAGAACAATTTTGTTAGATGTTGCACAGCTGCAAAGCCCAAAGTGCAGTGGCTGCGCGCTTCTGGGGGCTTGGTTTTATAGTCTCTGGATGTTGGCCATAGGTGGGATTACACGGCACCAGGGGCAGTTTGCAAGTGTGGCTGCCAAGCTACTGGAAAATAGGGGTTCTGGATGGAGAAGGCTCAGTCCCAATTCGATCAGGCTTGGAGGTCTCAGCCCGGGGTCCCCCACACCTGGGTCCCCTGCTGGTCCTTCCATGCATGAGGCTCATACGAACGTGTAGAGAGTGGCTGTGGTTGGTATCCAGAGGTCTTCAACTGTCAAGGCTCTACTTGGGGCAGGGAGGGAAAGACAACACATTCCCTCCAAGGGGTCCCAGTGAAGACAGCCAGGCACAGTGGGCAAGAGACTCTGAGTCACTCCCTTCCAGGAGCTTGGTCTTATAGTCTCTGGATGTTGGCCGTTGGTGAGATTACACAGCACCGAGGGAACCTTGTGAGTGTGGCAACCAAGCTACTGGAAAATGGGGGTTCTGGATGGAGAAGGCTCAGTCTCAATTCAATCAGGCTTGGGGGTCTCAGCCCCAGGTCCCCCACACCTGGGGTCCTCTGCTGGTCCCTTCATGTGTGAGGCTCGTATGAATGTGTGGAGAGTGGCCTTGAGCATGGCTGTGGCTGGGTTCCAGAGTTTGAATAGGTATCGTAAATAATCACAATTATGTTGTCATTAAATTTAGGCATAAAATTGCTTGCTAAATATAACTTGAATAAGTTTTGTTCCTTTCTAAATTTTGTTTTAGGTTTTCAGGGCATAACTGGCTGTGATCAGGGCTTGTTATTGGCTCAATACAGGAATCACTCCTGGTGGTGCTTAGGGGATCAAACCCCAGTCAGCCATTTGAAGACAAGGAGCTTTCTGACTGTACAATCTCTCCAGCCCTTAAATTTTGTTGTTTTGTTTATATGTAGCATGTATGGAGCCCAAGTTTGATCTAAACATTGGACCATCATTGCTCTGAACACTGCTTAGGAATCTTCGCTCCTAAACTCCCCTCCAAAAAAATGAGGATCAGGGACATGGCTCAAACAATACTCACTTGCCAAGCATTCACCAGGCCCTGTGTTCAATCTCTTATACTTTGAAATCTCATGAGCACCTCCTGTTGTGATCCCCAGGAAGACTGTGTCTGAGAACAAGACAGCCAGGTCTGAGCATTGAACTCTCAGCTCCATTTCACTATTACAGGAAGAGACCAAGGTCCACCAAGTACTACTGGCTCTCAACATTGTTGAAAAACTAATTGTTAATGAATGAATACAACTAAAATACTAACTCCTGGAGCTAGAGAAACTGTACAGCTGACTGGGTGTTTACCTCGTTTCAGCCTATCCATTTCAATCCAGGGCACCAAATACGGTCCCTTCAGCAGCAGCATGAATGATTCTTGAGCACAGAGCCAGGAGTAAACTCTCAGTATAGCTGATTTGCTTCCCCGTACCGCCAAAAAAAAAGAATACAAACTCCACATGATGTGAATATAGATATATACCCTATATATATAAACTAGTTTCAAGTGCATAGTAGGCAGTAAACATGGTATTTAATGAGTGAAAAAAACTGATAAATACAGCAACCCTTTGCTTATATTATTTTTCTAAATGTGATTTTTAATCCCCAAAAATGCTATTTTAGAATATTGATTTTTTAACTTTGCTAAGAAAAAATGCTGAACTTATTTAAATCTACAACTACATTATTCTTTAGAATCAATTGCGGGGATTAAATTATGTGAAGCAAATTCTCACTGTGCATAGCACATAATAGGTGGCCATTAAATATTTGTGTTATTTGTGTTTTAAGTACTGATTCTACATGGAAAAAACATGGATCCCAAGGCTGAGGATGTACCTTGGTGGTAAAGATCATGCCTTACAAAAAGAACTGGGATCTATTCATCAGCACTGCAAAAGATAAAATATATATGGTCTGATAACTTTAACCTATAAATTGCTATTTTAAACAAATCAAAACAGGGACTGATATTGAGGCACTGATTCAGTCCTTGTCAACAACAAAATAACTAATGCCCCTCCAGGGCTGCTTCTGGTATACTCAACTATACTAAGGGGACTATGTGATTTCATGGATCAAAGCGTGGTCAATCATAAGCAAGGCATGTGCCTAAACCCTTGTACTCTCTCTACCCTTTAATCAATGCAATTCGTTAAGACTTATATCCAATCATTTATTATTGAGCAGATTTCAAATTAATAGCTACTAGAGAAATTGAAAACTTAAACACAACTACTGCCAGAAAATCTTACTTACAGACAAGTTCTTCTGAATAATTCTATTACTGTGTCACAAAATATGTTAAAGAGCAAATTAGAATAATGTCTCATATTTGCTTTTGGGCCATATTTAGTGAACATAATTAATTCACCTCTCCTGAGAACTTAGGTGAGAGTTCTAAAATCATTTAAGCTGTCTTTCTATGCATAATAGCACTGATTAAAAGACAACAATTAATTATTATTGTGATGTGGCTTGTCCAAGAACTATTTTCCTCAAAATGACGGTTGGAGGGTAGAAGCATACTGTAAGTAGACTATGGAGCAAACATGATGACTGCTTAGTACCTGGATTGCAAAAGATAAGATCCAAAAGGAAAGAGATAGTAAGAGGGAATATGCCTGCCACAGAGGCAAGGGGTGGGAACGGATGGAGGTAGCGGGAGGGATACCTGGCAACCTTGGTGGTGGAGAATGGGCACTGGTGGAGGAATGGGTATTTGAACATTGTATGACTGTAATCACGAAAGTTTGTAAGTCTGTAATGGTATCTCATGGTGATTCATTAAAATGAAATTTTAAAAAAATTTGAAAGAAGAAAAAAATGAGTTAACATAATATCTACTAAGAATAAAATCATCAAGAAGGAAAGGTGCTTAAATAATTTTATAATATTTAGAAAAGCATTTTTATAGTGAAAATATATTCTCATAATTTTTTGCAGCCCTCTCCCTATTCTCATAATGTTAAGAAAGAGCAAAATTATGTTTTGCAGTAGCTGACTTACAGCTGAGAATAAAAATTAGATTGAGCGGGGCTGGAGAGATAGCACAGCGGGTAGGGCGTTTGCCTTGCACGCGGCCGACCCGGGTTCAAATCCCAGCATCCCATATGGTCCCCTGAGCACGGCCAGGGGTAATTCCTGAGTGCAAAGCCAGGAGTAACCCCTGTGCATCGCCAGGTGTGACCCAAAAAGAAAAAAAAAAATTAGATTGAGCATAAAATAATTAAGACATATTTTTAAAGTTAATGTTTTATACACTATATAATTTAACATATTATCTGAATTATAGCAATTGCTTTTGAACATATTGCAATATGTTTTGAACATTATTACAATAATTCTCCATTTACCCATCACTAGATTATTAAGATTTTTCAGGGCTTAATTCATGTACCCATCTTGCTTTATGTCTCAGTCTCTGTTGAATTGTTTTAAGTAATTTTGCTTTATTTCAGGGTAATTTTTTAAAAATATAGCTGTATTCATATGCTTTAATAATATGATACCAAATTTGATGAAATTTTAAAACAATTCATTTATTCCACCTAGTATCTTGGTTCATATTTAACAATTTTTAGTTGACTTCAAAATACTTTTTCTTTATTGCGGGGGTTGGTATATGGGTCAGATCTTGTGATGCTCAGGACCTATTCCTGGCTTGATACTGCAAAATGACCCTGTTGGTCCTGGCGGGTCTGACTATATGTGATATTTTGGATTCTACCATGTGTTGGCCGCATGAAGGACAAGCACTTTACCTCATATACTATCTCTCCAGCCATTAAATGCATTCTTCTTTTTCAAATTTAATTTTAGTTTTGGATGACACTCCAGTAATCCATGTTAATATTTAGCAAAATTTCTTAGAATTAGTCTATATTATTGCATTCATTCTTAATCAAAAACTGTCTATGTCTGTTGCGTGAACATTCGTGCGGTCAGAGGCACTGAGATAAGGCACTCGGAAGAAATGTCTTGACTGGAGGACTAAGGCTCGCTCTGGCTCTTAGCAAAGGCAGAGGGCCTCCTGGACCTCCTTTTATTGATCATGGTACCCCTAAAGGGCGCAATACAGTGATGTCACCAAAGGCATCAAAAGTGTTACAGGAAGAACATTGAGGCAACATTATTTCCTTGTATCTGCAGGCCAGTAATCTAGGCCTCCTATAGAAGATGCAAAACCAAAACTGAAACCTTCCTTGGGCTAAAAGCACTTGGATTTACATCCCAAAGACAAAACTGGGCCTGCACCTGAAATTTACATCCCAAAGACTAGGCTGGGCCAGAGCCTACAATTTACAATCTCAAAGGTCAGGCCTGGCTAACACCATCTGCATGTCAAAGACCAGCCAGGCTTCTGTGAGAGAAGGAAAACTGCTCTTTTCAGTAGACTGAAATTATTTTTCTGAAGGCAGCTTGAAGGGACAAAATGTTCAGCTTCATCCAAACCAGTCAGGACACACGAGAAATCTCGCCCATTTTCATGTTCCTGTCCGTAATACAGTACAGTACACATGGGCTCGCCCTGGTGGCTCAGTCCAGCCCCAACATACGTCTATCATGAAGCATCTTCTACTTCACAACTGGCTTATTCTTTTTCAGATTTGAAGTGATTAACATCTTATTGACTTTTAATATTGGCTAAGTGAATTCTCCTGCTTGAAATATATGAAATAAAATAGTCTATCATTATAAAAGAGCAAAGGAAGTTTAAGCAATCATGAAATAATTTGAATTTATTAAAGTATGGTGCTTTGGAGAGTGACAATGGTTGCATTCACTTCTTAGTACTTTTCATTCTCTACCCTAACACACACAAACACACACGCTATGTGCAAAATGATTTCAGGATCTATATTGGTTTGAGCTTCGTCATGGATTTTACTTTACAATTTCATTTATAGAGAAGGAACTTTTAGAGTGTAACTAGCAGAATTCTTCATAATTTTACTTAGAGAAAAATGAAAATTTGTTATATATAGCATTTTAATCTTATATTTTAGCTTTCATACCCTTAAGCAAAATACAAAATAGGGATTTCTTTTAAAATATTGACATTATTTCATGAAACGGTTTCACAGTTGTTGCAAAACATAGAGTATTTTCAAAAATATCCAATTGAAGTACTGTGTTTCTCCATAAATAAATAAAAAGAAAGGAGATTAAACAGATTTAGTTTATCATTATTTAACACAGGCCATTTTGTAATTTTCTGTCTATACATTGTTCTAGGCATCAGGGCTTAATTAAATAATCTTATTTAAACATTTTTGTTTTTAATTTTTTGTATGTCTATAAAGTTTCCTAGCTCTTAAGGTAAAACATATATTTGGGATTTATTTAAGAAAGTAGGAAGAAGTAATGGGACAAAATATGTGCATTGTTATGGACGATTCTCAAAAAATTAGAAATTGAGCTCCCTTTTGACCCAGCAATGCCACTCCTGGGAATATACCCCAGAGAGGCAAAAAGGTATAGTAGAAATGACATTTGCATCTCTATGTTCATTGCAGCACTGTTTACAATAGCCACAATCTGGAAAAAACCAGAGTGCCCAAAAACAGATGATTGGTTAAAGAAACTCTGGTACATCTACACAATGGAATACTATGCAGCTCTTAGAAAATATGAAGTCATGAAATTTGCATATAAGTGGATCAACATGGAAAGTATCATGTTGAGTGAAATGAGTCAGAAAGAAAGAGACAGACATAGAAAGATTGCACTCATATGTGGAATATAAAGTAGCAGAGAGGAATGAGCTAGCAATGATGCAACTTCTGTCAGAAATCCCTCTGGACTTAGTTACTAAAATACTAAAATACAGAAATCCAAAATCTCATGGCAGGTATTGTGGCCACACGACCTCATATCTCTTCATTCTCAGCAATGGAAAACAAATTATCAAATTCTTCCTTTCCAGCAGATCCGACTCTGGGGAAGGGGGACTCCAAACAATAATAATTTTTTGTTTGAATGCAATCAAAGTAAAGAGATAGTAAGTTAAATGCATCAGCTACACAGGCAAGGTGGGGGGCTGGCGAGGTGGGGGTGTGGGGGAGAGGTTTACTGTGGTTCTTGGTAGTGGAATATGTGCACTGGTGAAGGGATGAGCATTGTGTAATTGAGATTTAAGCCTGAAAGCTTTGTAACTTTCCACATGGTGATTCAATAAAAAAAAAGTGCATTGTTTTATGGTATATATAAGTGTCCTGGTAGAATAGCATTGTCTGTTTGCACTGTTGTCTCGTTCATCGATTTGTTTGAGCGGGCACCAGTAATGTCTCCATTGTGAAACTTGTTGTTACTGTTTTTGGCATATTGAATACACGCCAGGTAGCTTTCCAGGCTCTGCCGCGCAGGCAGGATATTCTCAGTAGCTTGCCAGGCTCTCTGAGAGGGTTGGAGGAATCAAACCTGGGTTGGCCACATGCAAGGCAAATGCCTTACCCGCTGTGCTATTGCTCCAGTCAGACTGATAGAATATTTCAATTTAATTTCTCTTTCACACACCTTCAAAATAAAGAAGCTTATTCAGGTGAATGTCACATCTTACATTTGCATGACAATAAATGGAAGTATAATCTAATTTTCATCAAATTTAACTTTTAGTTGTAACATAGGATAGAATGATGTCAAACAATATGCAGAAAACCAAAGTTTCAACATTTCTGAACCAATAAGGTTAGAGATCCTCTATCACAACTCCTTCATGTTTAAAACTAAGAAAAAAATACTCAAATAGATTCAGTGATATATCATAAATCACATAACGCTGAGTGATAGAGTTATGACCATGTCTTTTATCTCCCATCATTGTTCTTTAAACTTTACCACAAATATTAAATACTGAGGGTATTGGAGGATAATGTAAAGAAATTACATTGTGGATTATATAAATTATTTTAATTTTACTAAGCTTTATTCATAGTATATCTTTATATTGTGATTTTGCATTACTAATCTGTTACTCATAGGCATTGCTGAAGTTTAGTTATTTACTTGCATTTTTATATAATATTATTAAACACTAGCAGGAATTTCTCTTTTTATAGACAGAACAGTGAAACAAGAATAGATTGATAAACTCCGAAGTGTGTTTTGTTTGTTTGTTTCTCTTCCATTTATGTAGGTTATTCTGAAGCTGTGAAAAGAAGTGTTGTAGAGATGAGGAGTTAAGGGTTCATTCAGATGTCCCAGATGTATCCAGGTACTCTGTTATTTGGCAATAATTACATCTGGGCAACTGAGTGAACTTTTCGCTTTTCATAAATCAACGAGAACCCCTACAGCCAGAAGAACTCATTGAATGTAATGACAAGAATTATGATTCTTAACTGAATGAGATGGTTATGAGAATTGTTTATCGAGAGGAGACATTGATATAAATGCAAATATAAACATATAGTTTGCAGATAATTAAACTTTAAGCAAAAGTTAGAGATTTTTTTCCAGATTGTGTAATTCAAATTAATCTAATGGGAGAATTTTAGCTGTTACTATCAGTGATGTTTGTTATGCAGTTAAATTAGTATTATAAAAGAACAATTTTATTGTGATTGAGCAAAACTAGCAAATGCTGGCTAATATTACTAATTTGTTTCAATATTTCAACATATCTAACTGAAAGTGATGGTTACATACATAGGTCCATGTAAAGTATTTCTCTTAGTCACTCTAACCCATTATTTTATTCATGGAGATACATTCTATCTGAAATTGTCCCACATAGTTGTTTAAATGGTTGTCTATATTGCCTGCTGGAATGTAAGTTCCATTATAGCAAGGGTTTTATCTCAATATGGTCAGCACCTGGTCATAAGAATGCTTGTTATGTAATAGGCAAATAATAAATATTTGAATGCATGAAAATATCAGAGTTGGTCCTGAGAACTCTAATTTAGCATATGGTTTCTCATGTTAATTTCCCTTTCAAAATTCCTTCAGCTTACTATGCATAATACTTATGTTTAGAGAATTCGGGGATAGTTCTGTTACCACCCATGGAGAATTTCTGGGCACTCTGCCCACTAAGACAGATTCTCTCAATGTTTGTTACTACTATCATGGAGTGAATTTTTGTTGCTATTTTCACACTGTAAGTTTGGAAGCTGTATGGGCTTTGAAATATTTTAGGTGAATGGAGTAAATATGAAAAAAGCTATATCATATGTATAGTGTAGATTTTATGAGTTGATAGTTAAGTCTAACAGTTATCACTGATGCAAAATAAAAGCGTAAGCACTTAGTAAATACAAATAAGAAGAATGCATTTCATGGTTTATTTTAATCCTAAAAACATGAGAACAATAAAATTTGTGTAGACAACAGCTTGTGCGATTAGATCTTCTAATTGAAGTAGTAGATCTTGAATAGATTTTAATATCAGATCAACAAACTGTCCAAGAGTCATGTCCTTTTAATGGACCAATAAGTTTTGTTTTCAAAATATCACAATTTGGAGAATAAATTATAAACCATCAAAGAGAATTGCATATTCATAACTATTAGTTTTTCCTATGGTACATTTTGAGAAACCATCCGATTTTGGTGGTTCTGTGAATTGCTTCATTCTCAGGCAAGCCAAAGGAAGATGCAGGAAGCAAGTATTTAATATTGCTTTAGCCAATGGAGTAGATGGTTAACTTAATCGAAAACCCATAATTCTCATACAGAGAGACTTTTATGCTGAATATCAAATAACATTTTCTGGCTTATCAGTTTGTTATACACTGGAATTATAAGAACACGAGCAGGCTGTATCGCCCAAAACAAAAATAAAATAAATAAAACCTTCGGTTTTGTCTGCATTGTTTGTTTTTGTTTATATCTCCCAATAGAGAATAATATAGACCCACTCTCACAAGATAAATTTAATATGTATGCAACTAATATGATGTGCCAACCTGGTTTCTCTTTCTCATCTTTGCAGATTATACAAATGAATTTAGTTTCTAGTGTCCTAAAGAGCACAAAATGGCCACATATCTCCTACAACTTATCAGTGCAATTGGCATGAAAATTAAGTATCTGGTAAAAAGAACACAGAAAGCAATGGTCTTCCAAATGAATTGTCACATTATTGTCCAATGATTACAGTAGAGAAACCCTGGCTAAGCTCATACACATGCAAAACTCTTAAAAGATCGTGAAGTAGAAGTGAAAATAAGGATTGTGTACACTGAATAAATATCACAGTTCCTATCACACATTTAGAGCTAGAGGAAACAAAGTACGAAATTACCAAAATCCCAAGTCAAGCCGGAAGTCATATTTCCAAAATCAAAAGTAACTTTCATGGGGCCAGAGACATGGTACAGTAGGTAGGGCACTTCCTTTGCATGCTGCCCACACATTTTGATCCCTGGCACCACATGTAGTCCCCTGTGTCAGTAGGAAGTGATTTGTGAGCACAGAGCCAGTGACCAGATCCTTTGGAAAAACATGTTGTTATTATTATATGTTTTACTTTGCTATATATTTTACATAATTTATTTCAACCATTGTTTATCATTGAAGTCTTTTTTTCCTTTGGGTGAGGACAGGTGCGGCCACACCTGGCTGTGCTCAGGGCTTCCTCCTGATTCTGTGCTCAGGGATCACTCATAGCAGTGCTTGGAGGACCACATGGAGAGTCAGATCAAACCTTGGTCAGCAAAGGAAGTGTGTCACCCACTGAAGCATCACTGCAGCCCCCTGTATATTACTGAACTCTTACCACCAATCTAGAGGAATTTTCTATCAACTTTAATAAAAACAGGATACAAATTTAATAGCAAAAAGAACATTAATTTACTTCTAAAGACATCAGTAATAAATTAGAGATACCTTATAGAATATAGTTTGGGTGGTCACAAGATAATACAATAACTAGGAGTTTTGATCTGTGGCACCACATATGGCACTCTGAGCACTGCTAATGCTGTTCCCTGAGAGGAGCCATAAGTGAGTCCTGAGTGTATGTGTGGACCCCGACAAACACACACACAGACACTTAATTTTATAAAGGGGAGTTACCACCAGTGTTCCAGACTAAGGGGCCATTATGGTAATATTTGACTAGGTGTTTCTGGGCCTGATCATTAGGTGCCCCACGGTGCTGCAAGACCTAATGTACTGATAGCAACCAGAGTTACACCTGGTGGTTCTTAGAGGACTGTTCCATCACAGGGTCCCAAGTATATAAAGCAAGCATTCCACCCTACTGTGCCCTCTACCAGTCCAATATAGAATATACTTTTGTGATTATTACTTTTTCTCAGTTAATTAAAATTTAGAATAATGTATATTTATTGTTTAATTTGTTTATATCCCCATGAAAACATAAATATAAAAGGATAGCATAACAGAATGATTTTATGGAATACTGAAATTTGAGTGTTAATAATGATATTCTACCATGGTTGAAATTTGTATGATATGTTGGTTTAAATAATTATAATATTAAGCTATAGAAAACAACTTCAATTGCCATATTGTAACCTATTGGAAAAAAGTATACATTATTTTAAAAATTAATTATAGTATTGTTTTAAACACTTGGAAAATAAAAGTTGGAAATTTTTTAAAAGTTTTTTTATTGGAAAAGGAAAGGATTTAGGATTTTATCAAGGTCTGAAACCAAAATAGGATACTTTTTTCATTCTTTACCATTTTTCCTGTCAGTTATTCCGATACATACCAGAAAAAGCAATTCATGTGTTGTTTTGAAGAATTTTATGGGATAGAAATGGTTTATTAATATAGTACAGATAATATCACCTTCTCTCTCATACATATTTTGAGTTACTATACACTGTATTAATGTAGTTAAGGGGAGTAAATTTGGAATAAAACTTGTGAACATATAGAAATGGTGAGAACTGAGTGATAAAGAGAATAAATTATATTTATAACTAGAGTGACTAGAAAATAGGAACTGGTTCCTGACTCTTAATTGTTAGCTAATGTAAAAATTTAAAGAAAGCTTTCTTTAAAATTTAACATCTTATTTTATTTTTTAAAAAATTTTTACTAGTGAATCACTGTGAGGTACAGTTACAGACTTACAAACTTTCGTGTTTACATTTCAGTCATGCAGTGGTTAAGTGCCCATCCCTCCACCAGTGCCCTGTGGAAATGCATATTGCTTCATTTCGAAGGAAAAAGATTGAGCAAAATATTTATTCATATAAATGCTGAAAAGTTCATATATTCTTAATTTTCTTATCAAAATACTAATTGTCAACTATGCGTACTTTTGAACAAAGAAATTTAGTAGAAGCCCTATATAAGTTTTCATTAATATATTTTTAATTTAACTTTAATTTACAAAGTTGTTTATAATAATTTCAGAAATTCCCATATCAAATCTTACAACACCATAAATCACAAATGACCCCACACTCCCTTCCACAATCCCAAACTGGATACCTGAAAGAATTTTTAATTCAACTGTGGTTTGGGTTCCATACTTTCAGTGGTGTTGTTTTCTGTATATGCTGGTACATTGCCTCTACACTGCAGACTAGCTCAAGGACCCTGTCCTTTGTCCTTTTCAGACTTTTTTCTCTTCTTTTTTCTCCTCTTCATTTATCTTCTTCCTTGGCATTTTTGTTTCTATATTCTAGAAACTTCCCATCTTGATACCGTCTTTCCCTTGACACGCTATTTTATGTAGCACAGATTAGTGAGAACATTTAGTATTTGTTGTAATTATTCTGGCAAGCTACCCGCGGCGTATTAAATATGCCAAAAACAGTAACAAGTCTCACAATGGAGACGTTACTGGTGTCCACTTGAGCAAATTGATGAGCAACGGGACAACAGTGCAGTGCTACAGTGCTATTATTCTGATTTATTTTACTTAACACGAGATCCTCCAGTTCCATGCAAGTTGCAGCAAATTGCATGATTTCATCATTGCTTGTGACTGTATGGTATTCCGTTATACAAACATACTATATCACAATTCTACAACTTATTTATTTACTCTTCATTTATTGGGCACCTGGGTTGTTTCAGTATTTTGGCTACTGTGCTAAGCAGTGCAATGAACATAGATATGTATATCTTTTCAAATTAACATTGTTGCTTTGGGCTAAGTTACCAAATAGCGGTATTTCTGCATTATATGGAAGCTCTATCCTTAGATATTTTGAGAAATTTACACATCATTTTCCATAAAAGTCTTATATAATTAAAGAATATTTAGGAAGTTTTAGGAAAAGTATGATAGTTGTATATTTGTGAACAAGCAAAATGCCATTTTTTACTATTTTTAGCATATACATGTTTACCTGTTGCCAAAATTTATATTGTCACTTAAGTATATTTAATTTGCTGGATACTATTCAGGTTATTTGGAATCTTGACTAATTTCCTTTTTATTTCTTTTTTCTCTCCCCAGGAAGAATGATACTATGAATCCAATTTATTAATTTGCTCTTATCAATTTTAAATTTGGGTTGTTTAACACTGAAGCAATCATGGTGAACCTGAGGAAAGCGGTGCATTCGTTCCTGTAAGGCTACTATTAATTATTATTTTTAAAACTATAATATATTATGATGGATGGTTCAAAAATTTTTAAAAATCATATGCTCATTGAGTCACAATCTAGATACATGATTTTCATCTGATAGATATGTTTAGGTCTTTCCTATCCAAAAATAATAACTGAGGAAGAATAATAATTGGGATTCAAATTAAACATATGAACTGTTCATAAATACAAGCAAGAAAATTGATAATATTCACATTTGAAAACAATTAAAAAGTTTGTGGCTACTTTCTTGGTAGTTAAATAGTTATTTTCTCTGCTTTCTTTCATGAAATAAAAAACCATGAAAATAAAATGTGTTTATAAGATTCTAGGTTTTATTTTATTTTTTAACTGAGTAAAACGCTAGGCACTTCAAAACCTACTCTCTGATTAATGGGGCATAGATAACAAGATTCAGAGCTCTATAAATTCATATCAGTAATGTTAAAAAGACTTAATTTTCTTTGTTCTAATAGTCTCCTCGAGGACTCCTATAAAAAGCGCACTCAGGAAAAGTTTATAGAATAGTGTAGGCATAATAAATTGGCATTTTGTTTGTTACAGCAACATGCACTGCTATATCCAACAATATGCCAGAGTACACTGTAGTGATAATGCTACCAAGAATGCGTGATTCTAAGTCAACTAGACCAGACAACAGGAAAAGGAAATCATGAAGGACAGTGATGAAAAAGAGCTAGTTAAGTGTGGGAAAATGAAAGGACAAATATTCCTACTGAACATGCCTGTGCGAATTCAGGAAAGAGGCCTTGGTTTCTACCAATATATAACATCACCTGCCTTAAAAAGCAGAAAATTATTCTGCAAAAAATTGAGGAACATCTCTGAATTGTTTTCATTCAGATAACAGAAATAGTGAACAGTTTATCACTTCAACATAAAAACTAAAACTTGATAAATTTAAAACGTAAGGGCTGCGTCGATAGCAGAGCAGATAGGGCATTTACCTTGCATGCAACAAACCCGGGTCCCATTCTCAGTATTCCATGTGGTCCCCTGAGCACTGCCAGGAGTAATTCCTCAGTGCAAAGCCAGGAGTACCCTCCTGTGCATTGCCGGGTGTGAACCAAAAAGCAGAAAAAAATAGTCAGACTTTTACATCAAAAATTCACTTTTAATCTACAAGCATATGTATAATTCTATTTTCATTAAAAAGTGATAGTAAATTATTTGAATTATCCAGGAATTGTGATTTTGTGTACACATTTTGTGTAAATATTTAGTGTACATATTTCATGAACTCAATTAATGATATAAGCTTTAGGAAAAAGACCAAAATTACTACTCTTTTGTAAAAACACATATCTTCTCATTAACATGTAAATATTAGAATTAGTTGCAGTATAGATGTACCAAAGTTTCTTGAGTCAGAAAGAGAGAGACAGACGTAGAAATATTGCACCATCTGTGGAATATAGAATAACAGAGTGGGAGACTAACACCCAAGAATTGTAGAAATAAGTACCAGGAGGTTGACTCCATGGCTTGGAGGCCGGCCTCACATTCTGGGGAAAGGGCAACTCAAAGAAGGGATCACCAACTATAATGTAGTCGAAGGCCATGTGGGGGAAGGGAGTTGCGGGCTGAATGAGGGCTAGAGACTGAGCACAGTGGCCACTCAACACCTTTATTGCAAACCACAACAGTTAATTAGAGAGAGAGAACAGAAGGGACTGCCCTGCCACAGTGGCAGGGTGGGGTGGGGGGAGATGGGATTGGGGAGGGTGGGAGGGAGGCTGGGTTTACTGGTGGTGGAGAATGTCACTGGTGAAGGGATGGGTTCCCGAACTTTGTATGAGGGAAGCATAAGCACAAAAGTGTATAAATCTGTAACTGTACCCTCATGGTGATTCACTAATTAAAAATAAATAAATTTAAAAAAAAAGAATTAGTTGCAGTATACCCAATTCTTGACTACAGAACTAAGAAAAAAGAATATTAATAAAGTTACAAAACGTTGTTCAAAGTAGTACCCATTAATAATTATTTTTTATTTAATTAAATTGAAACCAGGAAACTGAAGTAAATACTCTTTCTTTCTGGATCATTCATATCACCATTATTTTATAATTCACACTAATATATTTAGTTGCTATAAGTTTTCTTAGTATTCAGTATTTTTCTAATGAGTTTTTTAATAGAAATGAAAATATCTGACTAATAGAAGTAGAAAAGATGACACTCTGAAGTACATTTAACCCCAAATTCTAAGATGCTTAAATTATAAAATTCATATTGGACATTGTTTTTCATTATACTCTTGCTTAGGTGCAATTTTTTCCTGCATTTCCCTACCATCTTTAAGAGTAATATGAATGGGAAGTTTTACAGTTTTCTTATACAATTTTAATTTAAACTGCAGAATCCCTTATGATCTTATTATCTAGACATCAGGTAAATTTAATCATAATTTTGTGATTCACATTCAAATATGCAGCATAATATGGTAAGATAAGATGGTTGAAAATTATTTGTTATAATCATCAGTTAATTTAGAGAAGATTTTTTATTCAGGCACTGTGATTTACAATGCTCTTAATTATTGAGCTTTAGGCTTACAATATTTCAAGTCTAAACACACCACCAATGTCAGTGTCCCTCCAACAATATCCCAAGGTTCCCTTCTACCCCTATCTTCTGTCCCTCCTCTCTAGAAAACTTTTTTGGTCTCAATTATTATAGTTTGGGACACATGTTTACAAAATGGTTAACTCTTATGACTTTGATGTATACCTCACATTTACACCACGAAAGACTGTGTCAGACCAGATTTTTTAAATGGCAGAAAAACATTTTCATTTAAAAACCCAGAAAATACTCCAGATTTAAAATTATTGTCAGTGTCTAGTTCTCCATAAGTATGTTATGAAAATAAAAACAGGACTCAAATTCTTCACAAATTTTGTAACACAGGTGTTGGATTATAGTTACCATAAAATATTTAGGGTAAAAAGAATGTAATTGCCAATAATTAATGAGGGCTTATTATGACAATTGTAGTATTTTCATAACTTTACACATACTATGTAATTTTCAAATTTTCATATGGAAGTGATCAACTTTATTGATGAGAAAATGACTTTCTGAGAGGTTAAGAGTTTTTAAAAAATCACTGTAGTCATGTCACCAAGACGGGCCAATAGAAAGTGCCACAAACACGGTAACAAAATAAGCAGTCAGACTGGAGAAATAGTACAGCACTTGCTGTCCATGGGGCTGACAAAAATTTAATTGCCAGCACCCCGTGTGGTCCCCTAACCATGCCAGGTGTAATCCCTGAGGATAGAACCAGGAGTAAGCCCTGAGTATGACCAGGTATGGCCCTAAAACCAATATAAATTAAAAGGAGGAAGTCCCGTTGACCACATAGAAAAGTAAGCCAAGCCTAGAGCACAATTTATGCTGTGTATTTAATTCCTTATATCAGTATTTTTTACCCATTAATTGTATAGGTTTTTAAGGATCATGGACTATTGTAATTTAAGTGTTTGTGTTCCTGAAATGGAACATAGTAAGCATTTGAAAAGTGTTGATTACTTATTTTTATAAAAATTTCTGTTCATGTCTCCCTTTTATACATTGCTTAGAATATCTAATAGCCTTAACTAAAAAGAAAGTAATTTTATGCTGAATATACCCCCCAAACAAATAAATAAATATCTATGATATTAAGTTATACTCCTTATGAAATGGAAAAAATAAAATATCTTTATGATTTCTTTATTAAAGGACATAGAAGCATATTATTGTAAAAAAATAAATTATTTTTACATGGTCTAAATCATTTACATTATGTTTACTCAAAAATTTTAAATGGAAATATATTTTTAAATAAGTTGTTTCAGTTCAGAAAGTATGGAGTATGTGTATATTATTCTAGATATGATATATGACAATAATAAGTATCTAACTTCACTATTGTAAATTTTTCTTGTGATTGATATTAAATAATCAGGTAATTGAGTCACATACATTTTCCTTGTATAAAGATAGTACCAGAGTTTAAGATCTTCTTGCAAGCACCTGACCTCCCCAGTTCAATCCCCAGTCCTCTCTCTCCTCATTACTGACAAGAATGAACCTCAGGCACAGGGACAGGATTAATCCCTAGCCACCACAAGGTGCAGCCCCAAATACACCCTAAATTTGTTCAGAAAACAGACATATTAACAAAAACATTTACATGACTATTTTGTAAACACGTTTGTCAATTTCAGATATTGTAGCATAGTTTCCCTCAGTTCTACGAAGAATCTTGATTGAACTGTCTTGCACGGAAATATATTTAGAATATATTGCACCAGTAAAGAAATTCTCTCCACTATAAATAATATGGGATTCCACGTGGAATCCCATCAACGGCCAGCATTCAGAGACTTAAAAGCAAGCTCCCAGAAGAGAGTGATGCAGAGTCTCTTGCCCAAGTGCCTGACTGTCTTTCCCGGGGCCTCCTCAGAAGGGATGGGCTCCAGCTTCCCTCCTGACCCCGAGCAGAGCTCCCAGCAGCTGAAGACCTCCGGAGCCTATCCACAGTCATGCTCAAGGCCCCTCTCCACACATTCGGACAAGCCTCACGCATGAAGGAACTGGTAGAGTAACCTAGGTGTGCGGGACCCGGGGCTGAGACCTCCAAGGTTTCTGGGATTGAGACTGGGCCTCCTCTGCCCAGATTTCCCATTTCCCAGTAGCTAGGTGGTCACACCCAGGGACTGTCCCCAGCACTGTGGAATCCCATCAATGTGGAATCCCATCAATGGCTAGCATCCAGAGACTTAAAAGCAAGCTCCCGGAAGCACGCGGCTGCTTTGCAAAGTGGCTGCGCGATATCTTAGAGCCTACTTCTCCCTCTGGGAGAAACTGGCAAATACTGGGAGTTTCCTGCCCACATGGAAGAGCAAGGTCCCCACGGTGTATTAATATGCCAAAACCGGTAACAAGCTGGGTCTCATTCCCCTGACCCTGAAAGAGCCTCCAGTACGGCATCGTTGGAAGGACGAGTAGAGAGGCATCTAAAATCTCAGGGCTTGGACGATTGGAGACGTTACTAGACTGCTAGAGAAATTTGACGATCAATAGGATGATGATGATGATGATGATGATGATGATGATGATGATGATGATGATGATGATGATGATGATGATGATAAATAATATTGGGGTTTAACAACTGCTATATATACAGTAGCTGTGGTTTAAATTTATTACTGCTGAACATGGAAAACACATAAGATCCATAGACAATAATCATTGCTTTTAAGCAAGAAAATATGCTTTACTGTATCATTAAGGAAAATAACTGTAAGTTCCATTAAACAATTTGAGAAGCTAAACTTTAAAAGATATTTAATTTATGCAGTACGAGCAATTGCTTATAATTATTAGGGAATATCAATGTAGTGCTTGCAAAACATAACCACTTTCCACCAGTAAAATCTATCAAAACACCATCGTAATAAATGCAAATTTTAAGTGACTTAAATGAGATAGTTTTCAGAACAGGAAAAGAAGCAAATCCACATGAATTATCACTAAATCATTTTCTAGTCTAGAACAAGGTCCAGAAAACACAAGGGAGAAATGGCTAGCATATAAGGAAGAAAGAAAATTTTCAGCAGAAGAAACTGTGCTTGCTTTGTGTGTGTGAGGCCCTATATTCAATTTCTGTCAATGCAGGGAAATGAAAAGTATGGAACAGCATAAGACACTACTCTGCAATTCCGAGAGGAGTTCTATAAATAAATTAACATATGCTATTGTCAAAATTCTCTATACACTTCCAAAACCTTGCCTGGAGTTTGTATGATAGCAATTTGGATTCTGTATGCTTTTAAAGAAAACTCCCCCATCACCCTATCACTTTCTTGTCAACTGTATTTCAGACTATATATTGGAGAAATTATTATTTTAAGTGTAAGAAACAGATAGTTACTATAAAGCTTTCAAAATGCTATATTTCAGGCTACTTGCAAAAAGTAAAAATGCAAAACTCAGGCTTTCAAGTTATTTAAGCACTCTGAGCCTCCATCTCCTCATTCACTTAATGAATATAGATCGGTTCTGATCTCAGGTTGCTGAAACGAAGCCTGACTAGCAATAAACTAGGAACAATAGTATTATCTGAACAGAAAAAAAGATATACTAAGGTTTCAAAGAGTCAAAATTATGACAATAATGTTGGTTGGAGGTAAAGTAAATGTTTTGTAAATGTATTTTATTGAGTATAAACAATATAATTTATGTATAATACATGCTTTATTTTCTTCTTATTTTTCAGCATGCACCTAATTGGTCTATTGGTTTGGCAATATCATATTACTGTCAGTCCAGTTGCAGCTGTAGTAACTGACCTTTTCAATACCTCCGATGGTGGACGCTTCAAATTCCCAGACGGGGTACAAAACTGGCCAGCACTTCCAATTATAGTCATCGTTATCTTGACAATTGGTGGCAACATTCTTGTTATTATGGCAGTCAGTATGGAAAAGAAACTGCACAATGCCACAAACTACTTCCTAATGTCCCTAGCCTTTGCCGATATGCTGGTGGGACTACTTGTCATGCCAATTTCCCTGCTCGCTATCCTTTATGGTAAGTACAAATTTTATTAGTTCTCGCATTTCAGATTGTCATCAATTTGTATTAAATGTTATGGTAAGCATTCATAAAATTAGTATATGATTTGGAAAGAGAAGTAAATAATTGTGTAAAGGAAGTCATTGAAGATTTGCATCATATTTAGTGATTTCATATTCCCTATAGTGTAAAATAGATTTAGACTAGAAAGAATGATACTGAAAGTGTATATAGTTTTGAACTCCTCAAAGATCACTAACTATATATAGAAAATAGTACATCAAGGAATTTAAAAGTTACTTACATTGTTCTAAAAGAGTGAATTACCTTAATAGGCATATGACAAAGTAATCTCAGGCAATGGATTTTCTTGAGTTTGAAACCTCAAAGCATAATTATCTTATCTATACATTTTACCAGTCTACACCTTATCTGATAATTTAATTCTATTTTCTTTTTTTTTAGTAATAGCTTGGTATACATGAAGACTGATTGTATCTTTGAACTTATATGAACATAGCTGGAAGTTTGTGGGCTGTTTCTCAGTGTACACTCTTTTCTAACTATAATAGAGTACTTCTTCCTTTTCTTTTTAAGCTGGAAGGCTTTGGGAATACTTTAAAAAGGGTAGAGAGAGGAGAGAATTAATGAGTTTTTACAGATTGACACATGTCTTATATGGTAATATTTTTTCCTCTTGCTTCCTTTTCCTTTCATTATGCGTCATTTTCTAAAGGTCATATAACCATGCCCTTTTTATCTTTTTCTACCTCCAAATAATTCCTTCTCCAAGACTTTGTTGTCCTGAGCAAACTTCTAAGGAAGTCTCTAGATAAGGTTTTGTTTCTAATTTTTATTTTACCTTTTTTATTGAGTCACTGTGAGATAGACCCTTACAAAGCTGTTCATGATTAGGTTTCAGTCAGACAGTGTTCCAACACCCATCCCTCCACCAGTGTACATTTTCCCATACTTGTGTCCCCAGGTTCCTAGGCTTGGAGGTGGGGGAGGGAGGTGATGGGTAGACAAGGTTTTCAGAATTTGCATACTGATGGTCTTCCTTATGATAATTTTATATTTTTCTTAAGCGTCCTGCTACCATTCTTTATCTTTCATGTAGCTTTTCCTGAATTGCCTTTCCTCTACAAAACAGGATGTGCTGAGAGCCTAACATATAGCTCAATATGATTTGCTGTTTCTTTCTACTTCCAGATAATTTTAATGCTCTCTAAATTTTATAGTGGCATTGTGCATTTTTCTTTAATGTATGTAAATCTATATCTAATCTATAAACACACATGTATATCTTGAAAGTCACCGGGTATATCTATTTCTCCTTCTCAATTTCTTTACCTATTTACCTTTTCTAGTCTTGCCTCCTAAGTCTTCTACCCATTCTTTGTTCCTTCTGGTAATCGCTAATTGATCTTAAGTTCTCAAAGTCTTTATGTTTTTATTTATTAGTTCATTTGTTTGCTTCCTCTATATACAACATTTTAGTGAAATTATGCTATAGCTTAGCATAGACATCATGTATAGTTTTGTTGGGGTGGCTCCTTTCTGTTTGTTTTTGGACCATACCTAGTGGAGCAATAGCACAGGAAGTAGAGTGTTTGCCTTGTACGTAGCAAGCCTGGGTTCGATTCCCCCGCCCCTCTCAGATAGCCTGGCAAGCTACTGCGATGAGGGCGAGAGTATCCCGCCACATGGCAGAGCCTGGAAAGCTACCCATGGCATATTCAACATGCCAAAATCAGTAACAACAAATCTCACAATGGAGACATTACTGGTGCCCGATAGAGCAAATCGATGAGCAACGGGATGACAGTGACAGTGACAGTGACCTAGTGGAGCTATACCCGTATAAAACTGAAGTCGGTGGGCCCCCATGGTAGCTTACCTGAGGTGATGAGGAGAGATGATCACTTTCTCTTGATCCACCTCTGTCCCCGCCCCTTTAACCCAGGACTGGCTGGATAGACTAAGACAAAAAGTCTGAAAAGTGAGCCTTAGGCCTTAGCCCAGCTTACAATTTCTTTTTATTTCTTGCAGAAAGAGATTGCAGGAGTAAATAAGCAGTGAAGTAAAATAGATTTTATTTAGAAGGCTTTTAGGAAGGGGTAGGCGGGAGAGAAAGTGAGGGAATAACATGCTCAAGAGAGAACATGGGCTTCTCTCTTGAGAGAGCACCCCTACACAAATCTCATGTTTAGATATGAAAACATGAAAGTACCACATCTCAAGTGGGCCAATGCAGGCAACACATGTGCTCGGGGCACAAGCACCACATGGTCTCAGGCAGCGTATGTGAACCCCATCCTTTGTTCAAGGTGGCCTTTATAGGTTTTTCTCCAACCTGTCCTCACATGGGGCTTCTACTTAGGTAGAAGTCTGTTGCTAGGCTGGTTTCCAAGGGGTTTGAATTAGAAGTGGTCTATGGTCTTCTTTGAAATTCTTTTCCTGGCATTTTTTCCTGCTGCAGCTTCTCTTAGAGTGGGGTCCAGTCTTCTCTGGGTCTGTTACTGACACCAGAATTTATCAGGACTTGGTTACTGTGTTGACAGCCCTAGTTCTATTGGTTTTATTACATCCTAGGGATTCCGTTGCCATAGGAGCCCTTCCCTGTCTAACTGCTCACATCGAAACTATATGTAGTTTTAGACATATGGAGCTAAAACGATATTAAACTGCATAAAACAGACAAATAGATCATAAAATAAAATATATCTTCTAAAGCAATGGATGAATTGACTCTTTCACTATTTTGTTATTTCCATCCCTGTCTCATACTACATTTCTAACTTGAAGTCTATTTAAATTTTTATGTAAATATGATTACCCTTGTCTTCTTAGGCCACCTTTTACCTATATGCTGTTTTTTAAAATAAGTATTTAATTGAAGCACCATGATTTACAAAGGTGTAATTGTTTAGTGTAAGGAATATAATATTTCAGCCCAATCTCTCCACAAGTGTTAGCTTCCCTCCCTCAGTGGTTGGCTGCTCCAACGTCCCTCTCAGTACCCTCTGCCACCTTGACAGCACATTTCAAAGTTCAGTGGTTTTAGTTTAGATTTCATGTTTTCAGGGTTGTTGAGTCTGTGCTTTGAATATATAGCTATATACCCTTTTGCCACATCCCAAATATAACCAAAGCCCCAACCTCTATCACTGTTTTTCAACTGTACTTTGAGCCTATGTTTTTTTTTCCCTCTGGAGCTTAAATGCTTCTTCTGTTGTTTTCTAGTCCTCTTATGCCTTTTGACTAGAGTTCTGGCCATTGACACTCAGTGAAACTATTAACAGAATATATTTTGTTGCCATTTTCTATTTGCATCTAGGTATTATTACAGTACATCTGTTATTTTGTGCTTTTTCCTATATCAAAGTGGGGTTTCTCTGAAATTTCTTAAATATGGTTGGAAAGCTGTTTTACGGGCATTGTACTGATATAGCTGAATTCCTTTAATTATTGTTCAAAGTTCCTTAGGTCCAGGGAGATGAATGAAAGGGTTAGTGCAGATGCTTTGCATGCAAGAGGCCCAAGTTTTGTCCCTGACACCCCAAGGTGCTCCAGACACCACTGGGAGTCATTCTGAGCAACGTGCAGCGTATAGGCCCTGAGTACCACTGGGTGTAGCACTGTAGCGCTGTTGTCCCATCCCGTCTCCATTGTGAGACTTGTTGTTACTGTTTTTGGCATATCGAATACACCACGGGTAGCTTGCCAGGCTCTGCCCTGCAAGTGGGACTGAAGCAATAGCACAGCAGATAGGGCATTTGCCTTGCACGAGGCCAACCCGGGTTCGATTCCTCCCGAATTCTCAGAGAGTCCGGCAAGCTATCACTGGGTGTAGTCTTAAAATAAAAAAGCAAAAGAAAACAAAAGTTCTTTATCTTTCAGAAGTGAGTGACAAACTAGCTATTAGAGTATTGTGGGTTTTGTTTGTTTATTTGGTTTTAGATCACACCCAGATATCCTTAGGGCTTACTCTGTGCTCTGTGCTGAAGGATCACTCCTGGCAGGACTCTGGGGATCCTATGGGGATCAAACTCTGTCTGCTCAGCTCTGTATAAGGCAAGCAATTTACTTGCTATACTAGCTCTTTCACTCCAAGATTTCACTTTTTACATAATAGAGTAATATCATGTTGACAATATATAGCCTAAATTCTCTATTTAGTTATCTATTGAGGAAAACTTTAGGTTGATTATACATTGTAACTTTAGTGAATGATGACTTTATTTATGTAAGTACAATTTTTTTATAATTGAACTTTATTTTGCTTATTTTGTTTATTGAATCACTGTGAGATACAGTTACAAAGCTTTCATGTTTGAGTTTCAGTCATACAATTATCGAACACCCATCCCTCCACCAGTGCACATGTTCCACCACCAATGTCCCCAGTATCTCCCCATCCCACCCCTCCCTCAGCCTTTCTGGCAGACAATTTCCTACATACTCTCTATCTACTTTTGGGCGCTATGGTTTGCAATTCAGATACTGACAGGCCATCATGTTTGGTCCTTTGTCTACTTTCAGCACACATCTTTCATCCGGAACTATCCCTCCAACCATCATTGACTTAGTGATCACTTCTCTATCCCATCTGCCTTCGCCCCCAGCTCCGGAGGCAGGCTGCCAACTCTAGAGCAATATTCCTGACTCTGTTTGTACTGTCTTTGGGTTTCGGTCTCATATTATGTTATTTTATATTCCACAATTGTGTGCAGTCATTCTATGTCTGTTCCTCTCTTTCTGGCTCATTTTACAAGTGCAAATTTCATTTCAAATTTCTATATTGAAAAGAATTTTTTTATTAGTGAATCACCATGGGGAACAGTTACAGATTTACAAACTTTTGTGCTTCATTTCAGTCTCAAATTTCTATTTTTAAATTGTTTATATCAGTGTCTAGGGTTAGAAATTATGAGTCATATGGAATTTTTGTTTATTTTATTTTTTGAACTTAACTATTTGAAATTAAGATCACAACTATACTGAGATGGCAGCACAGAAAATATAAACCATATAAATACATGGAGATGTTACTGATGCCCACTCGAGCAAATCAATGAGCAATGGAATGACAGTGACAGTGACATATATGTTATATACTTAAATTTCTATCGAAGTGCCCATTGTTTACAAGTGGATTTATGTTTGTAAGGGTACAGTGTGATCACACCACTTCCAGCACCAAGCTCTAGTATCACTCCACCACTGCCCTGTGACTATTTCAGACTATACCACTCGCTCCTTAAAACTTCAATTATATAATAAATATAAGGATTTGTTTTCACCAGACATTGTCTTTTCTCCCTTGGTAGTTTTCTCTTTCAAACTTATTTCATTTAGCATGACCTTCTCCAGTTCCATTCATTTTGTAGCAAAAGGCAATATTTCTTTTCTTATTTTTACTGAGGGCCTCCAAAGCAGTGCTAAGGGGTTCCAGGCTCCAATCCAGGGATACTTGGCTTGGTTGTGAAAGCCCAAGGTTCAGTGCTCAGCCCTGGTGTTGTGGTGCTGCTTTGGCCAAATGGGACTGGGGCCTACTGTGACGACCTGGTATTGTTTACCTGCCACTAGTAACAAACCAATGATACTCAGGGGTGACCATGTATATAACTGACAGTGCTTCTGGGGACCATGCCTTGCGAGAGATTGAACCGAAACCAGAACATGCACAACACTCTTCTTATCTAATATGTAAGTACTACTTCATTTGTGAATGCATAGCACATCTGGTTTATCCACTCTACCTAAGAGTGCTTGGTTGTTTGTAATGTTGTCCTAATATAAAATGTTAGATATTTTTCTTTCTTCAATTTTTGAAAAGTTTAAAAAAGTTATCTTTGGAGGTTTCGTAAAAGAGGATACAATAATCAACTGAAGTTGGACATTTGTTTAGGGCAGGAATTTGTATTTTATTTCCTTGTAATTGACTTTTCAATTTTATCCTAATTTGTTTGAGAGTGAGTGGTTGTATGACTCTAAAAATTGATCTAGTCTTCTGTGTTCTAACATCTAGAGGCAAAAATTTATTTTTAATTACACAAAAAGTCTTCTGTGTAATTCTATGGCACCTGTTGTTAAAATCCGCTGTTTTTCATTTTCATTTTTATTCCAATTTATTAGATTTTTTTTCTGTCTTATTTTTTAGTGAGTTCAGCTAAGAGTTAGACAATACTGCTACTCCTTAAAAGAACCAGATCTTTGGTTTGTTTATTTTTTTTAATTGGGAGAGCCTGGCAAGCTCCCCGTGGCATTATTCGATATGCCCAAAACAGTAACAATGCTGGGTCTCATTCCCTGACCCTGAAAGAGTCTCCAGTGCGGCACCATTGGGTAGGACGCGTAAAGCCAGGCTTCTAAAATCTCAGGGCTAGGATGAATCGAGACGTTATTGAGACCACTAGAGAAAATAGACAATCAACGGAATGATGATGATGATGATGATTTTTTTTTTATATTTTAAATTACCGATGGACTGGAGTGATAGCACAGCGAGTAGGACATTTGCCTTGCATGCGGCCAACCAGGGATTGATTGATTCTTCCATCCCTATTGGAGAGCACAGCAAGATACTGAGAGTATCCCGCCTGCACGGCAGAGCCTGGCAAGCTACCCGTGGCATATTTGATATGCCAAAAGCAGTAACGACAAGTCTCACAAGGGAGATGTTACCAGTGGCTGCTCAAGCAAATCTATGAACAACAGAACAACAGAGCTATAGTGCTTTAAATTTCCATTTATCTTGCATCACTAATTTGCTTTGGAGATGGACTGGAGCAATAGCACAACAGGTAGAGCTTATGCCTTGCACGTGGCCAACCCTGGTTCAATTCCTCTGTCCCTCTCAGAGAGCCCTGCAAGCTACTGAGAGTATCCTGCCCGCACGGCAGAGCCTGGCAAGCTACCCATGGCATATTTGATACCCCAAAAACAGTAACAACAAGTATCACAATGGAGACATTACTGGTGCCTGCTCAAGCAAATCGATGAACAAAGCAACAACAGTGCTACAGTGCTATTTTGCTTTTGGGGTTATACCCAGTGGTTTGGGATTATACCCAGTGGTGCTCAGGGATCATCTCCAACTTGGTTCTGAGGGCTCACTTCCAGTGCCATTCAGCAAATGATGTGGTGACAGGAATTCAATTGAGGATTGCTACATATAAAATACTCTAAATTTTATTATTTTTATTATTTTCTCTTAATTTTATTTTTTTAAGTCTCTCTCTGGATGTTGGCCGTTGATGGGATGTTTTATCTCTTGCCCGCATGCCTGGCTATCTTTCCCGGGGCCCCTCAGAGGGGATGGGCTCCAGCTTACCTCCCCACCCTGAGCAGAGCTCCCGGTGGCCGAAGACCACCAGAACCTAGCTGAAGCCATGCTGGAGGCCCCTCTCTACATGTTCGGACAGGCCTCATGCATGAAGGTACCAGCAGAGGAACCCAGGTGTGTGTAATCCCATCAACGGCCAACATCCAGAGAGAGACTTAAAAGCAAGTCTCAGAAGCGATATCTTTAGCCTACTTCTCCCTCTGGGAGAAACTGGCAATCCTCTGAGAGTTTCCTGCCCACATGGGACAGCCTTGCAAGCTTCCCATGGTGTATTCATATGCAAAATCCAGTAACAAGCTGGATCTCATTCCCCTGACCCTGAAGAGCTCCCAGTGCAACATCATTAGGAGGGACGAATCGAGATAGACTTCTAAGATCTCAGGGAAAGGACGAAATGAGATGTTACTGAGCCCGCCCGAGAAATCGGTGATTAACGGGATTTCGTGATCGCTATCACGTGAATTTTATTTTTTTTCTACCGACTCAGGGTTTTATTTGTTCTTTCTCTAGTCCATCCTTAAGTGTGAAGCTAAATTGTGATTTGAAATTTTACTTCTATAGTTATGTAAGGCTATATTGTTAAGTTCCCTCTGTGTAGTACTTTTGCTGTGCTTTACATGCTCTAATTGCTTGTTCCTTTATTTTTGTGTTTCCGGAGATATATTTTTTAATTTCCACTGGGGCTTCTTCATTGACCCAAGATATTCAATAGCACACTATTTGGTTTGCAAGTTTTTGCTCTTATTCAGTTTTATTTTCTGCTTTATTTATATCTTCTACTAATATTATGCTACTATAGGTATTTCTCTTCAGGTCTGTTAGTGGTCATTTTATATTTTTAATTCTCCTTCACTTGGAGCATACATGATAATGAGTGTTAAATTCTCTTGATATGTTAAGGTCTTAATCATTGTAAAATAGCCATTTGTGTCTCATTACTGTTTTTAATTCAAAATCTATTTTGTTGAGGTATGTCTATTTATATATTCTGTATTTCATTTTTATAATTTTTCTTTTAGTTACCATGTTTTGCAATTTTGTGATGCAATCAATGGTAGGGTTTCATGAATGTAGCATTTCAACACCACACCCCACACTGGAGTGTCCATATTCCACCATAACCATTGTGTCAGGGTCCTCCTCATTCCCTGTTATCCCCCTTCCCCCACCTTATCCCTCCTCATTCCCACCTTATCTCACCATTATCTTCCAGATACACTGATATCGTAATTTAAGTCCTCTAGATTATTTTTTAGAATATTTTCCTTAAGGCCTTTTTCCCCCTGCAATGCTTTTTTTAGTTTACCATTTGACCCCATAATTGTTCTCTAACTTTTACCTAGAGCCTATATTTACCAAATGAAACTCAAGTATGTACCCTATATATAAAATATATATGTTGTATATGTCAATCCATGTACATCTAAGCGCATTTCTGTGCTGTGTATTCAATCTAAAGGGTGAAAATTTAAGTAAATAATTATTATATAGTTGAAAGTCTTATTTTATCTAAGGTACAAAAGAGCAATTTTGAAACTACTTCTTTTGTTTCCCAGGATTGTATATATGCATAAGAATCTTAAGGTAATAAAAACCAAATTTCTTACTGCTACATTAGGAGTCAAAAACTTGGAAAGTAAAAGCAAATAATAAATGCATAATAGTGGAAATATTTACTTCAATGTGAATTCTTGGAGATGACAGATAACTGTAGATAGAGTATATACGTATTTATACATATAGTTTTATAAAACAGTATAGATAAACATTTTTACATGTACACTTAAAACTATTTCATAGTTTTCTACTGAGAAGTTCTAGTAGCAATTTCACATGTATAATAATCAGCACAAATGGTGATAGATATTATTTTGAGAAATGGCTGGCTTAGACATGGGGTAACTATTATAACATGGAATTTGATCATAATGTATTTCAAACTGTAGAATGCTAAAAGAATTGTAAAAGATACAGAACTATATTAACAGGTTCCCCTTGACTTTATGGCAACATTAAAATTAAAACAGTTAATTTAGAGTTTTCTTAATAGAGTTATTAGTAAAATTAATAGATAACAACAAAAATGTATCCACTAAAGGCTATCACTTTTAAAACATTATTTCAATAGCATACCTTGGAAAATTTATTTTACTTCATGATACCTTGGAAAAAACCAAAAGGAGTTATTTATGGACTTAAAACAGTAAAGAAAATGCAGAACTATTTTGAAGAAAGCAAAACTTAAAAAAATAATCTATAAGAGAGTCTCTATTTTTTTTATCTCCCTCTTTTTTAAATCAGGATTTTCTTAAGAGTAATGAAGTCAGTAGAGCCCCTATGGGTGACTTATGTAAAGCAGAGAGTAAAGAGATGGCCACTTTCTCTGGATCCACCTCTGACACCCTGGGACCAACTGGGAAGAGTAAGATAGATACAGTCTACAATAAGTCCCTGCATGGTACGGACCAGATTCATGCGAACCCCACTAGGTAGCTTTCAAGCCACACTTGATGTCCACATGTCCTTCATGGCATGGGAATTAATCCACATCACCCAATTTCTCTGGGAGTTGTGGACTCAGGCTGGAGTGAGGAATTGCTCTTTGCAGAAAAGAAAAACCAGGGGGCCGGAGCGATAGCACAGCGGGTAGGGCGTTTGCCTTGCACGCGGCCAACCCGGGTTCGATCCCCGGCATCCCATATGGTCCCCCAAGCACCGCCAGGAGTAGTTCCTGAGTGCAAAGCCAGGAGTAACCCCTGAGCATCGCTGGGTGTGACCCAAAAAGCAAAAAAAAAAAAAAAAAAAGAAAAGAAAAGAATAACCAGTCCTAGGCCTTGCCCAGGCCTTCTGGTTGCTTGTCCTTCCCACAGGAAAGAGTTCCAGCAGTAGATGAGCAGTGAAGAAAAATAACTTTTATTTGGAGGCTTTTTGAGGAAGGAAAAGGAGAAAGAGAGAGAAATGTGTTCAAGAGAGAATGCAGGCTTCTCCATAGGGGGAGAGAGCCCCAGTACACACTCAAGAGAGGAGATGCAGGTAACACATGTGCTTGGCCCCATGGGCAAAAGCAACAATGGGCTAGCATATGCATAGCATAAATATATGCACACGCTTCTTTTGCTCAAGTTGGTTTCTATAGGGTTTCTCCAAGCTGCCCCACGTTGGGCTTTCTAACTAGATAAGAGTCTGTTGCTAGGGTGGTTGTCAAGATGGTAGAATTGAGAAATTGGGGTGGTCTTCTTTGAAGACTCCTTTTCTTAACCTTTGTTCCTATTGGTGCTTCTCTTGGACGGTGGGTCTAACCTTCTCTGTTATGGGATAGATCCAGTTAAAGATCTATCGGTCCTTAGTTCCTGAGCTCTGGGGTGGGTCCAGACAGTCTTAGGGCTAGGAGGTTATTACTTCCCAGGAATTCCATTGCCCTGAGGGGCCTTCCCTGCCTAGCTGCCTACATCACTAAACCAATCACATACCTATGTAGTGGTAGTGGGGCTGGAGCGATGGTACTGCAGGTAGGGCATTTGCCTTGCACGTAGCCAACCTGGGCCAACCCCTCTCAGAGAGCCTGGCAAGCTACCAAGAGTATCCTGCCTGCACAGCAGAGCCTGGCAAGCTATCCATGGTGTATTTGATATGCCAAAAACAGTAACAACAAATCTCACAATGGAGACATTACTGGTGCCTGCTCGAGCAAATCAATGAGCAACAGGATGACAATGATACAATGATCCAGTGATCCAGTGATGTAGTGGTAGTACTAGCTAAAACTTGCAAAAATCATTGTGTCTACAGTAACCAAAAAAATGGGCACCTATAGTCTCCTACGTGTAATTAAAATATACTTTTCCTTTTTCTTTTTGACTTCTGGCTTTATCCAGAGGTGTGTCTCTATTTAGACAACTGTCCTTTGATTCTAGGAAGTGTATACCAATAAGAGAGGTCTCAAATCAGTAATCTAAACTTATCTAGAAAATGAAAATCGGATAAAACCAGTGCAAAAATGTGAAAGAAAGGGTCGGGCCAGAGAGGTAGTAATGCTGGTCAAGCAGAATTGCCATGCATGTGACCAAACCAGGTTTTATCCCTGGTACTCCATATGATCCCCAGAGCCTACTAAAGTATTCCCTGAGTACAAAGCCAGAAGAAAGCCTTGAGCACTGTGGACTTGTGGAGCGCAGACCAAAGAAAAAAGATGGGAGGGAATAACAAAGTTCAGAATAGATATTGGTGAGATTAGAATTTATCAAGTAACAGAGGAAAATAGAAACCTTTTTCAAAAGTTGATTCTCTTTTATGGGGGATTGGAGCTCCATTGCACTGGACCTGATCGTTTGAAGCTTGGGCCTAGTAGGGCAGTGCTGATCAGGTTAGCCAGTGTTTGGGGACCAGTAAGGTCATACTAAACAGTTCTGGGGAGCCATTCAATACCAGAGATTGAATTAGTGCCTGACATGCACACATGCACACACACATACACGCAAATACATACACGTATATACCATATGTATTCTAGCATTTGAGTAGCACTGTAGCACTGTCATCCCATTGTTCATCAATTTGCTCAAGTGAGCACCAGTAACATCTTCATTGTGAGACTTGTTGTTACTGTTTTTCGCATATTGAATGCACCACTGGTAGCTTGCCAGGCTCTGTCGTGCAGAGGGGATACTCTCGGTAGCTTGCTGGCCTCTACAAGAAGGATGGAGGAATCGAACCCGGGTTAGCCACTTTTGAGTATCTCCCTGATCTCAAACACTGAGTGTTTTACATGTTTGATTATTATAATAAACCTCTAGCTAGATGGATCAAGAAAGAAGGAAAACTCAAATTACCAGTATTAGTTATGTAAGAGAAGACATTACTTTAGAATTTACAGATACCCAAATATAACAGTATGCTATAGAAATTTGGCCTATAATTTATATGAAAAAGATTGCTTTTCCTAAAGATATAGTAGTAAAATTCAGTTATAAACAGTATTTCAGTTGAATAGCTATATTAATATAACTTCCAAAATAAATTCACCAGACACAAATAACTTAACTGGTAAATTGCATCAAACGTTTCAGGGAAAAATATAAATTCTATTTATTGTCTCCACAGACTGAAGCAAAATAAATATATTTCATGTCACATTATGAGAATTATACTGATGAAATAATCATTTTCATTGCAATAACAATTAGAGAAGAGTATGCTTTGTTAGTATATATAAATATATATAAAAACCTTAATAAGATAATAACATCAAATACAGAAATTTACAAGAAGGTTAATATGCTTTGACACAACTCATCTATGATTCATAAATTAATGTGATTCATCATAATAATTGATAAAGAAAAATGAAGTCCTATGATGATATCAGTTATGAACTGGTGGGTACACAAAAGCATTTTATATAAGTCAACATTCTAAAGTAAAATAGGAATACAAAGGAAGTTCTTCAGTTTGGTATATGAGATATACAGTATTTTTAAACTAGCATAATAATCCATGGTGATAAATTGGTTGAGTTTAAATAAAGATCAAGTTATCCATTCTCACCGCTTTTATACAACATTAAACTATAAATCTTAGTGAAATAAAAATTAATGGAATATTGCATATTAAATGGAAGAAAGTAAAGTTTCTATTCAAGTATAGTGTGATCATTTACATAGAAAATAATTAGCACTCTATCACAGAACATGTCATTAAAATGGTCAAAAAATGGAGAGATAGTACAGAAATTAAGGTGCTTGTCTTGCATATAAGCTACTGTGGTTGGTTTCCCCTATACCACATATGGTGAATGACTCACTCAGCAAAACACTGGCACTAATGAACCAGGAGTAAGCCTGAACACGTCTGGTTGTAGCTCAATAAACAAAAACAATAAATAATTACAAAATTTTCCAAATGTTCCTTGTCTCATGGTATTTGTCTTATATAATCTCTATCCCTCCTATATAAGCTGGACTTAGCACTAAATTAATTGTATATCACTTCTGAGATTTGATTGAAAAGACTACAGTTTCCTTTTGTTTACTTTTTCTCACTTGATGGAATTTTATTTGTCCTGCTTGCTTACTAGCTCTGATGAAACAAACTATGATATAGCTTATCAGTAGAGAGGTTTGTCTTGAACAGAAACTGAAGGAAAGTTCAACTAATACTTTCCCCTGTGGGACCTTGAAGACTGCAACAGAATATCTTGATTGCAGCTTATAAAAATATGTAAGGGAGAGGATGTGTTGTAGATTCCTGAAACCAGAAACTAAGTAATAACATACATTCTTTTAAGGAACAAAATTTACAGTTAATTTATTATAGGCCTGCAAATAACTTGGACAGCTAATAAATGAGTGTAGAAGGTTTATAAAATGCAATTCCCTATGTATAAGCAACTTGTATTCCTATATACCAGCAATGGAAATTCGAATCAAAAAGAGAATTGCATACAACATCTAAACATGAAAGTTTCAAGCCAGAGAGTGAGTATAGTGGTTTGCCTTGTACACAGGTGACCTGGATTCAGTAGTACCACATATGATCCGTGGAAAATCCCTGAGCCCAAACCCAGGAGCAATCATCATACACCATTGGGTGTGGTCCCAAACAAATAAAAATCACAACCTTCATGAAAATATAATGAAATATGTGTAATAGTGGTATGCTGGGAACTTCAAAACACTGGTTAAATAAATCAGAGACAAATAAATAGAGAGATGCACCATGACTATGAATTTGAAGATCGGTATTTAAACTGATGCCAATTATTTTCCAAATTTTCTGTAGATTCAACACAATCCCCCCCACAAAAAGATCCCAGATACTTTTAAGAAATCAACAAGCCATCTTAAATTTTGTGTACCAAGTCAAGGGAAGAGGCAAAAATTTTTGAGAAAGAGCAAAATTTGAGAACATATTGTACTCAATTTTAAGACATTGACAAATTACAGATCAAGGCAAGTTGTAGTGATGAAGACAAAATACCCTTTTCAGAAGAATAAAAATATCCAAAAAAGGATCCAAAAATAGATAAATATGGTCAATTAATTTTGACAATGTTTCAAATCTATTTCAATGGAGAAAGAATGCTCTTCAATAAATATTGCCAGAAACGTTGGACATCTGTATGCAAAAAATAAATGTCAGTCTATTTCACACTTTGTACGAAAATCAACTTAAAATAAAATATAGAACTAAATGTAAGATGTAAAACTATAAAAGATCTAGAAGAAGAGGTCATTATAAGTGAATTTTGGTATCTTTGCCATATTGTGTTAGTCCAAGAATTCTTAGCTATGATACCAAAAGTATGACCTATAGAAGTATGGATAGGCTAGTCATCAATATTTAAAAATTTGGGGCTGGAGAAATAGTATAAAGGGTCGGGCACAGTTCTTGCATGTGATTAACCTGGCTTTGATTCTTGGCCCCACATATCTTCCCCTGAACCCCACCAGGAGTTATCCATGAATGCAGAGTCAGAGTTAGTTGTGAGTATTGTGGGTGTGGCCCCCAAAACAAACAAACAAAATTAAAAAATTTGACTCTTCAAAAACAGCATTGGGTGAATGGAAAGAGAAATAATGGCTATGCAGAGAATGCAACAATAACAAGTCACAAAGCAAAATAATTTGTACACAGAATTAAAAAAAACCCTCAGACTCAAAAAAGAGAAGAGAACAGAGTAGGGCATAGACTCAAATAGTAGAACACATGCCTGTATGTGTGGCTGGGTTGGGCGTGGGAAGACTTGATCCCTATGCTTCCAAGCACCAATGCATTGAGCCTTAGCACCCAGCACTACAATAAAAATGAATCAAGAAAATAAGGTAAAGAAGGAAAATAAAGTCTAATCTTAAAAAGCAAATAATACAGACGTTTCACCAAAGATGGCATGTTGAAGCCTGAAAAAATGATAAGATGTTCAAAATCCCTTTGCGGTAATTAGACACCAGAATAGCAAATAATGTGTCTTTTAGGAAAACAAATATACAATTGCTAACTTTAAATATGTTTTTGTAAGAAATTAAATGCAACTTCAATTATGCCTTTATTACTGCACAATATTTCATTGTGTATGTTTTCACTCATGGAGCTATTACTTACACATTAAAGGTGGATCATAAGTACAAGTGTTTAATGCCATATAGCCAACAGTCCCCGAGTTTCAAGTTATATGATACTAAAGACTTCATTTTTTTCAATACTGCTGCAATATTTTCTTCTTTCTTTCTTTTTTTTGGGGGGGGATTTGGGTCACACCTGGCGATGCACAGAGGATACTCCTGGCTCATGCACTCAGGGATTACTCCTGCTGTGCTCAGGGGACCATACGGGATGCTGGGAATTTAACCCAGGTCCGCCGCGTGCAAGGCAAACGCCCTATCCGCCGTGCTATCACTCCAGCTCCCATATTCTCTTCTTCCAGTTTTCATTTTATTTTCTTCTTTCAGTTTTCATTGAGGCACCATGATTTACAATACTGTTAATGGAATTTCAGGCTTATGATGTTCCAATTTCACACCTTCCACAAAAGTGCCTGTGTCCTTCCTCTAGTGTCTCAAGGTCTCCTCCCTCTCCTTCACCCCACTCCTTTGGCAGAATGTTTACTGTACCCTGTAGTTTGTGGGTGTGCAACTATTTGAAGACAATTTAATAAAAACAAGCTTATGGCTTAGGGGGCTTGAATGCACTAATTTTACTTTGAGAGTTGGGCAGTTTTTTTCTGAGTTATGTACCTATGTGTAAGTGTCATTACTTCACTGAAATAACACCGTCAAAGGCAGTCAAATGTGAGTTATTTTTATGCAGCATCATTGCATTTCAATGGACAATGAATTCTTGAAAAAAATTGATGATTTTACCTTTGTTAAATCATACTTGAAACATTGCCCTACTATTGTTCAAATTATTTCTTGTTTTATGACTTTCTTCCTACACCTACAGTGTAGGAAGTATTCTCCTTTGTCCTGTGTCCAATACACAAAAAATCAAATGTCTGCCCAGAAGAAGATTCAGGAACTAGAACAAAGTTTAGTGTTAAAATAATATGTATTTAGAGCTGGAGCTATAGCACAGCGGGTAGGGTGTTTGCCTTGCACGCGACCGACCCGGGTTCGATTCCCAGCATCCCATATGGTCCCCTGAGTACCGCCAGGAGTAATTCCTGAGTGCATGAGCCAGGAGTAACCCCTGTGCATTGCCGGGTGTGACCCCAAAAAATATATTATGTATTTGAAGCCAGAGTAATAGTACAGTGAGTAGAGTTTTGCCTTGCACGTGACCAGTCTGGGTCAGCATCCGGCACCCCATATGGTATCTGGTGCCCTGCCAAGAGTAATCCCGGAGCACAGAGCACAGAGTAGGCCCCAAATCAAAGACAAAAATCTGTATAACCTTGTATAGTTCATGTAGTTGCATATGCAACACTCCAATTAAACTATTATTTCCACAAGTTCACATGGTTAGAACATGGATGGCAGAATCAAGGTTATCATCTAGATATAACTGATTCGATCTATATTAATTTGAGTTTTAACTATGTCATTTGACAGGGAAGAAACCAAATTTTTTGAATTTTTTTCCAGTGGGAGGGATAAGGTAGATTAAGAGAAAACTGGAAAGCAAAGTTTTCCTTGAGGATGTCAAGACTTGTATGTTGGTTTGAGAGAACATCCCAAGGCATGGTTGGAAACTAATGGGGTTCTGAGACTTAGTTCAATGTTTCAAATATTCATTTAATGCATTCGACCTTCGAATGTAGAAATATTTATATTATCCTTGTTTCCATAAGTATGTAATTTGTCTTTGAAATATTGACCTTCCATAATGATTTCAGGTCAATGGTTTAAAATAAGGGTATTATTATAAATGTCTTCTTCCTTTGAAAATTCTGCTGACTCAAAACTTCTGGAAAGATTTGTTATAATAATGAGGACTTTGTTCTTAGAATACAGATTTTAAAGGACATATAATTAATAGGTTGTAAGTAATTAATGTGCACATACACACTCAGAAATTCGGCAGTTAACATTTTATTTCCAACTTTCCATTTTTCTTCAGTTATTTTATTCAATTCTCACTCCCAATCTGTTTTTATTTTAAAAACAGAACCAATTTCAAAATGATTATGAAAAAAAGCTTAAAGACATCAAATGGAAATTACAATAGTTACATATTTTTTTAATTTATAATAGAAATGATTGTACACTATTAAATTTGACCGATTTCAATAACATTATAACATAATGATCTGAGAACACTTAGAATTTAGATATGTATGCTAGGACTAATTTACCTGAAATAAAGACATTTAAGTCAAACATTTTATCCTGGCTAGAATTGTTATTTTAGCACAGCGAGGCTATGCACAAATGAGAATGATAAACAAATGTATTTGAAAGTTCGTAACGTAGTCTGAAAATCTTAGGTATCTTTTATCCAGTAAGCAGAAATTTTACTTATTTTTCTTTTTTGTGGGGGTTTTTTGTTTATGTGTTTTTTTTAGCCAAACCCGGTGGTATCCAGGGCTTACACCTGTTTCTGTGCTCAGGGAGCACTTCTGGTAGGTGCTGGGGACCTTATGGGTTGCCTGAGATCCAGCCAGGATAGGCCGCATGCAAGGCTAGTGCCTACCTGTTGTTCTGTCTCTCCAAACCCTAAACTTTTATTTAAGGATTAATTTTTCTTTGTTATTTTTATACTTATAGAACCTCTTTAAAATTACATAAAAATGTTCTCTAGATGTCTTTCAACTCTATCAAAAGAAAGGATCATGCTCTGTGGCCCACTGTACCAGAATTTTAAATCTCTCTGAACAGAACTGATTAAAGCAAATATGCATAGGAACACTATAAACAAAGCAGCTGCCAAATATAAATTAAGCTCTGTGAGTAAGCTCTGCATACAAATTGACAAAATGCTTGAATCACATTATTTCTTTCTAAATAGAAAACAGTAAAATCACAAACACTCTTATTTATCATCCAGTAGGATCTCACTACAAGTGTTCCCATTCCTGGTACCACTTTATCTCCTGCTCTTTTCCCCACTAGCTACTGATAGACTCCTTTGCCCACAATTTAACCTTAGAAACCAAAAAGATAATTTCAAAGAACCTGTAAGAGGGTCCAAGTAGTCTTGGATCATCCTCTTTTTTTTTGCTTTTTGGGCCACACCTGGTGATGTTACTGGTGCCCACTCGAGCAAATCGATGAGCAATGGGATGACAGTGATACAGTGACAGTGAACTTTATACTACCTGTACCATAAACTATAATGACCAAAAGGAAGGAGACAGAGATGATCAGAGAGAGAGCAAAAGGGAGAGAAAGGGAAAGAGAGAGAGACAAGTAAGTTCCTGCTGTAGAGGCAGGATTTGGGTGGGGTGGTGGAAAGAGGGACTGGTGAAGGAATAGTTGTTAGACATTGTATGACTGAAACCCAACCATGGTCAACTTTGTAACTGTTTATCTCACTGTGATTTAATTAATTTTTTAAATTTCTATACAAATTTTAATGCTAGTGATTAAAGTATGTAGAATAAAATACTGATTTATTTAAATCAACATACAAATTAAATGATATACACATTAAGTTATTCGTTTATTTTAATTTTTAAATGTACCTTTTTTCATAGTCTCAGAAAGCAAATTAACAGTGATAACTAATGTCTAACAAAAATATTTTGTTATAAAAGTTTTTGAAACCTCTTTAGGTCTTTCCAAAATAGTTTGTGGATTTTGGGGGAGGTCAGAATGATATTACCATGGGTAGGGTGCTTGCCTTGTACATGGCCAACCTGAATTAAATCCTTCGCATTACATATGGTTGCCTGAGCAGTGTCATGAGTGATTCCTGAGTGTAATGTCAGAAGTAAGTCCTAGCTTACACCAGGGTGTGAGCTCCAAAAAAAAAACAAACCAAAAATGATTTTTTTAAAAAGGTGGTGTTTCTGTTTTTATTTTTATTTTATTTTTTTAAAATTTTAATCTTTTATTGAATCACCATGTGGAAAGTAATCAAAGTAAAGTGAAAGTAAAGTGAAATTTACCAGTTACACATGCGGGGTGGGGGGCTGGGGAGGTGGGGGGAAGGGGGGAGGTATACCGTGATTCTTGGTGGTGGAATATGTGCACTGGTGAAGGGATGGGTGTTTGAGCATTGTATAACTGAGACTTAAACCTGAAACCTTTGTAACTTTCCACATGGAAACCAAAAATGATTTTAAAAAATGTAATATAGCCAGACACTTTGCTGTATTGGTTTGCTGTATCTTAGAGCTTTTAAGTGGATAATTTGACTTTGGCTTTTCCAATTTGTATCACATTAATTTCCTTTTCTCTCCTGACTGATGTTGCCAAGACATATAGTACAATGTTGAATAAGAGTGTGGACAGTGGATATCCTTGTCTTGTCTCTGGTTTTTCAACATTAAGAGTAATATTGGCAATGGACTTTTTATAGATAGCTGATACTAACTTGAGGAAGATTCCTCCACCTCTATATTATTGAGGATTTTTATCATAAATGAATGTTGAACCTTGTCAAAAGCTTTCTCTGAATCAATTGATATTATAACAAGATATTTATCTTTTTTAAAATTTATTTTATTGAATCACCATGTGGAAAGTTACAAAGTTCTCAGGCTTATGTCTCAGTTATACAATGCTCAAACACCTGTCCTTTCACCAGTGCACATATTCCACCACCAAAAATAAAAACAACCCAGTATACCCCCCACCACCCAACCCCCCCGCATAACTGATAAATTTCACTTCCTTTTCTCTTTAACTTGATTACATTCCATATTTTAACACAAAACTCACTATTGTTGTTGGAGTTTCAACACAGAACTCGCTATTCTTGTTGGAATTTATCCCCCAAGAATACGGCCCTATTGACAGGGAAACATTTGATAATTAGTTTTTCACTGATGAGAATGAAGAGATATAAAGTCTTTAACTGATGTCATGCATTATGTTAATTGCTTGTGTTCGATTCCTCTGTCCCTCTCAGCAAGCCCGGCAAGCTACCAAGAGTATCGTGCCCACAAGGCAGAGCCTGGGAAGCTACCTGTGGTGTATTCAATATGCCAAAAACAGTTAACAATAAGTCTCACAATGAAACGGTACTGGTGCCCGCTTGAGCAAATCGATGAGAAACGGGTTGACTGTGACTGTGATATTGAATCATGCATGCATCCCTAGATTTTTTTTTATATATATTTTTTTCTTTTTGGGTCACACCCAGCGATGCTCAGGGGTTACTCCTGGCTTTTCACTCAGGAATTACTCCTGGCAGTGCTTGGGGGACCATATGGGATGCCGGGGATCGAACCCGGGTCGGCCACGTGCAAGGCAAACACCCTACCCGCTGTGCTATCACTCCGGCCCCTGCATCCCTAGATTAATCCCACTTGATCATAGTGTAGGATTCTTGTGATGGGCTGTTGAATTTGGTTTCCTAAGATTTTGTTGAAGATATTTGCATAGTCTGAAGTTTTCTTTTTGGGTAATATCTCTGTCAGGTTTGGGTATTAATGTTAGCTTCATAGAAGGTATTAGGAGGATTCGTGTTTTGTCAATATTTTGGAAAAGCCTAAGGATCAGCAGTAGTAAGTCTTCTCTGATGGTTTGAAAAAAATTACTCATAGACTAATCTGGGTCAGGATTTTTATTCTTGGGGAAATTGTTAATTACTGTTTCAATTTCCTTGCTTGTGATTGGCCTGCATAGGCTGTCTACTTCCTTCTCATTCAGTTTTGGGGGATTCTATGGGTCAGTAGAGCAATATGTCTAGCTAATATGACAATACACAAAAACTGGTTTTATTCCTACATACAAATAATGAATCAGAGGAGAAAGACATCAAAATATCTATCCCATTTAAAATAGTGTCTAAAAACATCAGGTACCTAGGACCCAACCTAACAAAAGACGTTAGTGACCTCTACCATGAAAACTTTCAAACACTCAAGATAGAGATTGAAGATCTTAGGAAATGGAAAAACATTTCATACTCATGGATTAGAAGAATAAAAATTGTCAAAATGACTATCTTGCCCAACCTACTATATAGATTCAATGCAATTTCTATCCAAATTCAGACAACATTTTTCAAGGACTTAGAAGAGTCAATTATAAAGTTTGTGTGGAACCATAAAGTATCATGTATAGTGAAAATCATAGTGAAAAACAGGAAACTAGGAGGCATCTCACTGTCTAACTTAAATCTATACAATACAGCCATAGCGATCAAAACATGTTACTGGAATGAAGAAAGACTCTCTGACCAATGGATAAAAATAGGGTATCCAAGGATTGTAAAAAACTAAAGCCCGCCGAGGGGCGAGTGTACTCGAGGGCTCTCCGGGCGGCTCTGTCTCACCACCCGCGTTCGGTGCTCTGGAACCGCAGTGTGTGGATTGGATCGGGACGGCCGGTGGTCAAGGACAGGCGAAGGAAGAACGAGGACCAAGCTAGTTGCTGATTAGTTACCGTTTATTCAATCTTCAATCTTTCTCATCTCCCGCACTCCCAGCTCCGGCCTCTCTCTGGATCTACTGCTCAACTGCTGCTTCTCTCTGGCTTCTCTCTCTCCTCCTCCTTGTCTCTCCCACCTTGCCCTCTAGGCTACAACCAGCCAGGTAGCCAAATTAACATAAGAAAGCCCTTCCTGAGGGCAGGGCATTCCAAAGCCCTAGGTTTTTTTCTTTTCCTTAGTCCAGGAACTTATTAACATCTTAATACTAGTTATTTTTGTATGGACATAGCAAGGGATACATTGAGGCTTGCAAGGCAGCTCTCCTGGCAACATCTTGCCACAGGCTCAGACCACAGCACTCAGGCCAGATTAATCATTCCTCACCCTAGCAGGGTCCAAATCTAGTATCACTGTTTGGATCATGACAGCATTTGTCCATGATCAAGCTCTTAACTTATAGTTAAGCATTAGGCACTTTGGCCAGGCCCATCTCGATGCCAGGGTAGCACACAACTCACCGCTTGCCCTGGGTCCTTCTTGTCCCACGTCGGGACCGTGCTTTGGGGGTGCTAGGAAGTAAGGGCAGCTGAGGCTTAGGTCAAGAGAACAGATGCCCTGGAGGAAAATATCATGTAGAGTCAAATGACTCCCAGGTTACAAAAGCATAACATTTGTTAAGTCTTCCTGTGTCCATACAAAAAGGACTTGCTCTGAATAAACTATGCAAAGGACTCAAGGAGAAGAGAAAAACATTATTTACAAGTCAACAGAACACTAAGAAAGAAGCTACAAATAAACAGAGGAATAGGAGCACTGTAACGGGAGTAACCCAATAAACCTAAACTACGTGAGGCTATGTTATCCTACAAAGGATAAACCCTCATATATATGGTCTGGTAATATTTGACAAAGAAACTGAAAGCATGAGATGGAATAAAGACATCCCTTTTAACAAATGTTGAGAGAATTGGATAACCACATTCAAGAACTAAAATCTGGATCCATATCTCACACCTCACTCAAGAGTGAACTCAAAATGCATTAAAGACCTAGAGATTAGAGCTGAATCTATATAGTATGTTACATATAGATAAAAATAGAGGCAAATTTTTCCAAGTCTTAGACCTCAAAGAAGTCATCAATTATATGAATCCACTGGCAAAGACTACAGAACCAAAACTAAAACCAAAAGGACTACATCAAAATCAAAAACATCTGTATGGCATAATAAAAACAAGCTCAAAATAAATTAGAACTGAATTGGAGGAAATAGTTACACTCAACACATCATATAGAGTTGATTTCCAGGATATATAAAGTACACACAAAGATTAAAAAAATCTAAGAGTCATCACAAAATGGGGTAGGCAATGAACAGACACTTATCTGAGGAAGACCAATGGACAGCCAAATGCACATGCAAAAATACTCATCATCACCACTTGTTATTAGGGAAATCCAAATCAAGACAACAATGAGATATCATCTTAGACCAGTGAGAATGGCACATATAAAAAATAATCAGAACAATCTCTGTTGCTGGGGATAGGACGAAAAAAGAACCTTCTCTGGTAGCCTTAGGACTTCAGGCCAGGTGCACTGACAGACACTGGAGAGCACTCTTTGTGTTGGTCTACCAGGTAGATCCCCAATCTAGATGACCTCAAAGAGTGCAGGTGCGAAGTGAAGCTGAGGGGCTGGCATTTCTTCACCATTCTTTCATTCATCCTACACATAAAACTACATCCTAACTTAGGTTCCTAACCCCATAAAAACACACAGATAACAACCCTAAAGAGCAAAGGTCATGATGGTAAAAGCTACGCAGAAAAACACCAGGCTTAGTGAGTGAAGAAGCTAGAGCAAGTGATCCAATGAATAATAGTGGGCTATATAACTTCTTTGGTAAGGAATTTAGAATGGAACTATTAAGGATGAATAAGGAAACTGGATGCTCATGGAGATTATCATGAGTGAAATTAGTCAGAAAGAGAGGGACAGACATAGAATGATTGCACTCATTTGCGGAATATAAAATAATATGAGACTGTCACCTAGGACAGTAGACACAAGGGCCAGGAATATTGCTCCGTAGTTGGAAGCCTGACTCATAAGCTGAGGGAGAAGGCAGCTGGAATAAAGAAGGCATCATAAGTGGTGGTAGGAGTGATCATTCGGGAGGGGAGATGTGTGTTGAAAGTAGATAAAGGACCAAATGTGATAGCCTCTCAGTATCTATATTGCAAACCATAAAACCCCAAAGGAGAAGAAAGTATGGGGGAAATTGACTGACATGGAGATAGGGGGAGGGTTGGGATGAGGGAGAATACTGGGGACATTGGTGGTGGAAAATGTGCACTGGTAGAGGGTTGGGCGTTCTATCATTGTATGACTGACACTCAAACATGAAAGCTTTGTAACCGTTTCTCACGGTGATTCAATTAAATAAATTTTTAAAAAAGGAATTCTTGAGCAAAACAAAACCATGGAACACACTACCATCAAAATACAGGAGGGTATGAGAGCAGAATTAAGGAGATGCCAAGAGGAACAACATAAAAATCATTGGAGTACCAGAGTGGCAGGAAGAAAACCCTGATGAGGAAGCAACTGTCAAAGCTATCATTGCTGAGAAGTTTTCGGAGCTGAAGAGTGCATGTACCCAAATTCAGGAGGCCTAACATGTACAATCTAAAAGAAACCCAAGGGACTGAAGCAATAGTACAGCGGGTAGGGCATTTGCCTTGCAAGCGGCCCATCTGGGTTCAATTCCCAGCATCCTATATGGTCCCCCAAGAACATCCAGGAGTAATTCCTGGGTTCTGAGCCAGGAGTAACCCCTGAACATTGCCAGGTGTGACCCCAAAAAGAAAAATAATAAAAATAAAAGAAATCCAAATAATAATACCCAAGACACACCCTAATCAGAATGATAAAAACCATAGAAATAGAATATTGAAAGCAGAAAGATAAAAGAAGGCAGTAGTTATAATGGAGTATCCCTAAGATTCACCACAAACTTATCAGATGGAACCCTATCAGTGAACAAATAGTGGGGGGATATAGTGAACAAACTTAATGAAATGAATGCCTCACCAAGAATATATTACCCAGCCAGACTCTCATTAATAATTGAAGGAACAATGCATAACTTCACAGATAAAGAAAAACTAAGGCACTTCATAGAAACAAACCAATGTTATAAGAAGAAACACATGGGTAATTTTAAGATAAGTAAAGTCCCACAGGTATAACAACCTTCTAAATAATGATGGCACAAATCACATCACAATAACCTCTTTCCAAGTCAATGAATGAAATGCACCAATCAAAAGTCACAGAGTGGCAGGCTGGAATAGAAAATTAAACCCAATATTCTTCTGCCTACCAGAAATATATGTGAACCATGAAATCAAACACAGGCTCAAAGTCAACAGTTGGGAAACAATTGTCCAAGCAAGCAAACCCTTTACAAAAGCTGGGGTGGTCATACTAGTATCAGACCACAGAGAATTCAGGCTGAAAAAGGTTCTAAGAGACAGTGAAGGTCATTTCTTAATGATTAAAGGATCAACACACAGGAAAAGCTCACACTCCTAAATGTATATGAACCTAACAAGGGGCCAGAAAAATACATGAAACAACTGCTAATAGACTTGAAGAAAGACATTGATAGAAACATAGTAGTAGTTAGAGATTTCAACACTGCTCTGTTACCTCTCAATAGTTCTATCAGACTAAAGCTCAGCAAGGAATTACTTTATTTGAGGGAAGAAATGGAAGAGAGCAGGTTAAAGTTGAATACATATTCTTCTCCAGTTGCACATAGGACATTCTCCAAAATAAACCACACACTGGGCTAAAAACATAACTCCATAAAATTAAGAGGATAAAAATTATACCAACTATCCTTTCAGACCATAATGCACTGAAAATGGAAATGTATCACACAGAGAAATGGAGAATCAAATCAAACATCTGAAAAGTAAACAGCTCACTAATGAGTAACCAGTTGGTTAGTGAAGTAACCAAATAGAAAATCTAAAGGTTCCTGGAAACAAATGAAAATGAGGACACTAGCTACCAGAACTTATGAGATACATCAAAAGCAGTGTATAAGAGGAGAGTTTGTAGCTCTGCAAGTGTTCGTCAGGAAGGAAGAATGAAAGGGTCCACATCAATAACTTAAACTCACAGCTTACAATCTTGTAAAATAGTCAACGAAAGGAGTTCAAACCAGGCAGGAGGAAGGAAATAATAAAACTTACAGCAGAAATGAATGAGCTTAAATAAAAAATAATAATCCGAAAGATCAGTGAAACCTAAAACTGGTTCATTGAGAAAATAAACAAGAGCAAAAAGCCAATAGTGAGACTCACAATGGAACAGAAGGAAAGGAACCTAATAAACTATATCAGAAATGTGAAGCGGGACATCAAAACAGAAACTGTAGAAATCCATAGGATCATCAAAGAGGAAATTGGAATGGTAACCAAAAGTCTTCCCAAAAACAAAAGCCCAGGCCCAATGGATTCACTAGTAAATTCTTTCAGAACTTTAAAGAGGATCCATTTCAAGCTTTTCCATGAAATTGGAGAAACAGAAACACTTTCAAACAGTTTTTATGAGACAAATATCACATTAATTGCCAAATCAGACAGAAACTTCACAGTAAAAGAAAATCTCAGACTGGTATGCCTGATGAACACAGATACAAAGATTCTCAACAAAATTCTAGCAAATAAAATCCCAACAACTCATCAAAAAGATCATGCACCATCACCAAATGGGATTCATCCCAGGGATGCAAGGATAGTTTACCATTCACAAGTCAATCAACATAAAACACCATACCAATAACCAAAAAAAAGATAAAAACCATAAGCTCATATCAATAGATGCAGAAAAATATTTGTTACTCTTTTTTAATGAATCACAGTGAGACAGTTACAGACTTACAAACTTTCTTGATTAGAATTTAGTCATACAATTATCGAGTACCCATCCCTTCACCAGTGCCCATTCTCCACCAATGTTCCTAGTATCCCCCCCAACCACTCCACCAATCCTGCCCCCTCCCACCTCCCGCCCCTGTGGCAGGCACATTGCCTTTTATTCTCTCTCTCCTTTTGGGTGTCATGGTTTGCAATACAGATACTAATTGGCCATCATGTTTGGTCCATAGTCTACTTTCAGCACGCATCTCCCATGCAAAGCTTGCCCTCTAAGCATCAGTTATGTAGTGGTCCCTTCTTTATCCCAGCTGCCTTTTCCCCAAGCATGTGAGGCTGGCTTCCAAGCTGTGAAGACATCCTCCTGGCCCTCATCTCTACTATCCTTTGGTGTGAGTCTCCCATTATATTCTTTACTGTCAGCACTATCAGCACTGTCATCCCGTCGTTCATCAATTTGCTTGAGCAGGCACCAATAATGTCTCCATTGTGAGTCTTGTTTCTGTTTTTGGTATATCAAATGCGCCACAGGTAGCTTTCTAGGCTCTGTCGTTTCTATATTCCACAAATGAGTGGAGTCATTCTATGTCTGTTCCTCTCTCTCTGATTCATTTGACTTAGCATGATACTCTTCATGTCAATACACTTATATACAAATTTCATAATTTCATCTTTTCTAACAGTTGCATATTTTTCCATTATGTAAATCTACCAGAACCTGATAAAAAAAAACCCTAGTGTCCAAGAGCAGGAAAAGATTTGGACATATTCAGCACTCATTCATGATAAAAAAAAAAAAACTTCCAACAAAATGGGATTTGAAGAAAGTTTCCTCAACATAGTGAAAGCCATCTATCACAGCCCACAGAAAACATTATTCTCAATGAGGAAAAACTAAAACACTTAACTCTAAGACTGGGGACAAGACAAGGTTGCCCACTCTCACCACTTCAGTACTTGCCATAATAGTTAGGGTAAAAAAGATATTACAGCATCCAGAGAGGAAAGGAATAAATCAAGTTCTCACTATTTGCAGATAACATTATACATACTTATATACAATATTGTATATATAGAATGATGACTATACTTAGAGACCTTAAAATCTCTACCAAAAATTTCCTAGAAAGAACAGATTTGTATAGTAGAGTGGCAGGTTACAAAATCAATACCCAAATGTCAATGGTTTTCCCATACGCAAATAATGAACTAGAAGAAAATGATATAAAAAACCCCATTCATAATTGTGCCAGAGAAAATCAAGTACCTTGGAATTACCTAAACTAAGGAGGTAAAGGACTTGTACAAATAACTGCACTACTTCAAGAAATAAAGGAGGGGCCAGACCTCGCCCACAAACCACAGATCTAACTTCTCATACCAGGTGTGTGGACCTCAACAGCCACCATACTCCTATACCCGAGTCTGAAACCCAAATCCCACCCAAAAGAAAGACCCAGCTCCCAGAATCTGAGCCAGGAACATCTGGTGCTGGGAAATTACACTGGTAGAGGGATGGGTGCTGCAACATTGTATCACTGAGACGCAATCATGAATAATTTTGTAATGCTCTATCTCACAGTGATTCAGTAAAAAAAATTAATTTAAAATAAATAAAATTTTTAAATAAATAATAAAAGTAAAGATAAATTATAAATACATTCTAATAAAAATAAACTTATAAATTCTCAAATACCCTTTTAAAATTTGAAACTCACTTATAAGTATCAGTAACTCTTAGTGCAATTTAGCGCTCATATTTCATGTTATTGTGTACAGGCATATTGAGCATGGTATCAGATTGTTATTCATGAAAACTTAAAGAAAAAGAAATCCTCACCTACTCTCTCTGGTGGGAATGTTGTCTGAACCAACCACTATGGAAAACAGTATGAAGGATAATCGGTAAACTCAGAGTTGAGCGCCATATGATCCAGAAAATCCACTCTTGGGTATCTATCCCCAGGACAGAAAAATGTATGCACACCATCATTCATTGCTGGAAAATAGATAAGGTTTGGAATTAACCCAGATGTCTAAAAACAGATAAGTAGATCATGAATATGTGCATATAAGAAGATCATGAACAAGATCTTGAAGTAGATCAAGTAGATCATGAATATAAATTATATAAAACAGAATACTGTAAGGAATTATGAAATTCTGTAATTTGCAGCGAAATCGGTGAAACTGAAAATCATCATGTTAAATGAAGTAAGCCAGAATCAGGATAAACACAGGATTATATCATTAATAAGTGGTATTTAGAATAACTGGATGAAAGAGTAAAGTGTTTTATAGGGTGATATATTGATCAACCTTGACCTCAGAGTTTAGGGAGGCAAGGAAATTGTGGAGGTTAGGGAGAAAAGAAACAAATGAACAGCAACGGGAGCCAGGTCAGGGGAGTCAGAAACAAAGGTGGTGTTAGGAATAATAGAAACAATCAGCAAACCATAGAGTCAACTACACTGAAATCAAGAGATCCAAAGTTTAACAACCAAACTTGGAAAGGGGCCTGTCAAGAGAGCAAAGTGGGGGAGGGGAGGTTGGGTATGGGACAAAACATGGGAAAATTGGTGGAGGGTAGTTTATACTAATGGTGAGATCAGTGCTGTCTAGAATTCAATTATAAACACTTTGTAAATCACAGTTCTCAAAAAAAGTGGACAAGAGACATATTGAATATATTATCTGTTTATGCAATATAGCAAATGAAATTGATGAACAGAAAACATTCAGATACATATAATTTTATTTATAATATATAGCCACATAAAAAACAGAAGAAACTCTAAATTGTCAGAAAAATTAATACATAGTTAATAAACACACAAATAATACAGAGAACATATTTTAATCAAATTCAATACTAATTACTGCATTAATACCATAATTAATATTGGTTAGCACTGTAGTCGAAAATTTTTAACTTATTTTCCCATCACAAAAGGAGATCAGAGTGATTAATACAGAGTTAAAGCATTTGTCTTGTGTGAGACCAAGCCCAGAATCATTCCAAGAACCACATACGGTTCCTCAAGCCTCACCAGGAGTGACCTCTGAAAGCAGAGTTGGGAGTAAGCCATGAGCATCACAAAGAGTGGCCCTAAACAACAGAAAAAGTATTAAAAACATTTATTTAGTCTTTATTTCAATTATGTCTCCACTTTTCTTTTGCCTGACAGGGACAATTTGACCTTAGAGATACAGAACTATAATAAAGAATCAAGGGCCGGAACAATAGTACAGCGGGTAGGACGTTTGCCTTGCATGCGGCTGACCCGGGTTCGATCCCCGGCATCCCATATGGTCCCCCAAGCACCGCCAGGAGTAATTCCTGAGTGCAGAGCCAGGAGTAACCCCTGAGCATCGCTGGGTGAGACCCAAACAGCAAAAAAAAATTAAAAATAGAGAATCAAGTTCAATAATTTGTGAGAGGGAATTTGGGACCACACCAGAAGGTGCTTAGGAGATGCTACCAGCTCAGTGCATGGATTGTTGAAAGAGCTATTTGGGGAACCAAGTGATAAATAGGAGTGAACGCTGTCCTTATGCAAAAGATGCACTCCAGCCCTGCAAACTATCTGTTTGCTCCCCAAGTTTAACACATTTTAACATTCACAAAATACTGACAAAGTTCTCCTATGTTCTTGAACATACAAAAATAACTTTTTACAAACATAATTTTCATTTTCAGTGACAGTAATTAAAATACTCATGCATTTATTTGCAAATATTTATAATTTTCAAAATTAAGGATACTAATTTCCTACTTCCTGGTGTTGAGAGTTGAAATTAAATTCATTACTGCTCAGGCCAGGGAGATAGCTCAAAAAGTTAGAACCCTTTATCTGAGTCCTGGCACAATATGACCCCTTCAGCATATCCTGGGAGCAAACCCTGAGTAACAAGTCAGGAGTAGTCTCCATGTATCTCCAGTTATGACCCCAAAATCTAGGTGTCCATATATTTTTTTCTCTTGTTCTTTATATATTTATACAAGGTTCGGCTACTTGTGAAGTCTTTCAGAATGTGAGATCAGCTCCATTGATTTCTATCCTTTCCTCCCCTTGAGACAAATTTTCAATTTCGGCCATCCTCTTTTTTTTAGCAGCTTCTTTTAGATAGGTGTTGGAGACTACCGTTTGTGTGTATAATCACATACTATGCCAAGAGTAGGGCTCAAGCTACATGGCATGCAGTGTCCTGATGTTTTTTTAATTTGGTTTTCTCCTTGCTTGTTAAGAGTCAACACACTAAGCTGTAACCATTGAAACTTCATAATGTGCCTGTCAAGTTGACAGGTGGGGATGGAGTGGGGTTTGGAGTGGAGGTGGGGAGGTAATATAGAAACACTGGTGGAGGGCAGTTGACAATGATGGTGGGATGTGTTGGAATATTTTATCCCTAAAACTCAGTCATAAATAACTTTGTAAATCTAAGTTCCTTTTAAAAAATGAAAAAAAAGACTCAGTATTCATAGGTACTCAAAATTAATATATGTATGCATACAAACATTGATTATATATTTTAAAACAACTGCTTGGCATGAAAAGTATGTTCTTTAATATAATAAATGAAGATATCTTTTTAAAAAACTCAATTTGAATATGTATCTGAAAGTTTAAAATAATTCTTTCCTTCCATTTTCTTTAACCAAGTTCCCAAGAAACTAAGCAGTACTTAAATTCACACAGAGATCATTACACTAATAGACCCTAGCTAATCAAACTCAACCCCTTGAGTTGTTTCTAGATTATTATTTATCTGTACAAAGTCAATATTATATGAAATATAATTATGCTTTTTGTACCATTCTTACACTGTAGCCTGCTTAATCTCTTTCACAATTCATTAATTTACAACTTTCTGGCTTACTTTACTGTATCTTGTCTTTTGTCAACTCATTCCAGTTCTTCTTGAATTGATTAAACGGGAATCAGTTTAAATCATTCATTCATAATACATCAGATATCTTGCTAGACAATCGAAATACTGCGGGAAAACAAGATAGACAATAACTTTATGTAATTTGCAATCTGGTTAGGAAGGTAGAGGAAAAATTGAGCATCCTCATTTCAGAAACTTACAGTCATTCACAAGACATTAGGAATAAGGAGGGGGAATCCTTGCACCTTATTAAATTTACCATATAGAATTAAGCCAACTGAAATCCTCTTTCTAATAGCCATCGTTACTATTTGATCATTGACATTGAATCACTGTCATCCCGTTGCTCATCTATTTGCTTGATCGGGCACCAGTAATGTCTCTATTGTGAAACTTGTTACTGTTTTTTTTTTAATTTTTATTAGTGAATCACCGTGAGGTACAGTTACAAACTTATGAACTTTCATGATTGCATTTCATTTACATCCCTACACCAGTGCCCATTCTCCTCCACCAATGTTCCCAGTATCCCTCCCTCCACCCCACCAGCCCCATCCCAACCCCCACCATCCCACCCTGCCTCTACAGCAAGGAATTCCCTTTTGTTCTCTCTCCTGTTGGATGTTGTAGTTTGCAATAAAGGTATTGAGTGGCCATCATGTTCGGTCTATAGTCTACTTTCAGCACGCAGCTTTCAACCTGAGTGGGTCCTCTCAGCATTCTCTACTTGGTGTTCCCTTCTCTGTCTCAGCTGCCTTTTCCCCCAGCATGTGAGGCCAGTTTCCAAGCTGTGGGGCAGACCTCCTGGTTCTTATCTCTGCTACTCTTGGTTGTTAGTCTCCCATTCTGCTATTTTATATTCCACAGATGAGTGCGATCTTTCTAGGTCTTTGGCGTATCAAATACGCCACAGGGAGCTTGTCAGGCTCTGCTGTGCAGGAGAGATACTCTTGGTAGCTTGCCGGGTCTCCTGCTGAAAAAGAATTATAATTCATTTGGAAATCTTCAACAAAACATATCTAGAGATCTTGGAGGGAGATAAAGACCCCCTTTACCACTTTCATGCAACCTATGAAGTGAAATATCCGTATGCAACATATTCTGTTATTTCTTTTGAAAATGCACTGGTATAGGGGCAGAGCAATAGTACATTTGGTGTGGCATTTGCCTTGCACACAGCCAGTCTGGGTCCAATCCTCAGTATCCCATATGGTTTCCCAAACTCATCAGGAGTGATTCCTGAGGACAGAGCTAGGAGTAACCCTTAAGCATCACAAGGTGTGATATGCCCTCCCAATAAAAAACAAAACAAATGCACTTGTATTTAGCAAACTCTATTTTCATTGGGATAGATAAAATACTTTTCAAAACTGAAAAATTACACAAGTTATGTATAAGCATTTTAGTGAATTAAAAAATTTAAGGTATAACTAATTTTAAGAGTTTTTTGGGGGGGAGCATTCACATACAGTGGTTCTGGAAACTTCCATTTTCATGCTTGGGGATTATTCCCCAGTGAAAACTGGGGTGCCATACTGTACCTGGCATTGAACACTGGACTCTCACATGCAAAGTAAGCATCCCAGCCCTTTGATTCATCACCTTAGATTTCTAAAAATGTATTTTTTATTTATTTTACTATTTTATGTTACTACAGCATGCCTAGTTGTAATGTAAGCCCCCAATTTTGATCCATTGAAGAAATATGCCAGGATTCATCTGCAAGTACTCACCAATCTGCTGATCAAAAATTAGTCTGGAACTACAATTCCCATGGAAGTTACAAGACTGTGGTTATCAAATATATCACAGGATTGTTACCTGTGAAGGAAATTGACCAACTCAGTTTGTTAATGGGAATTTGGATGAATTTAAGGACTGGAATATAATTTAACTTGTTGGCTAGTAATTCAAAAGGTACTAGAGTACAATCAGCACATTTCATTGTAACATTTAAAATAGTTATAAAATAGGTATAATTAAGTCAAAGCATACTATTTCCTAGGCATTACACAAAGTTTTCCATGTGTTAACTCATTCCATCCTCACAAAATATTATTTATGATTTTCTTATTTGATTGACAAACTATCCTTAGAGAAGTTAAATAATGTTCCTAAGGCTTATCAATTGGACTTATCAATTATTAATGTTCCTAAGACTAAAATTGAACTCATCAATTGCAAAATTTATTTTTAAACACAGGTTAGCAAAAACAAAATCACTCATTTAGCATTTGCTTCATGTTACATTTCACTTGAACATTCCTTCCAATAACATTACTTAAAAACAGAGTTTTTTTAAAAAATAATGTTAAGAATAACATTATTTAAAAACAGAGCTTCTAAATTAGCCAGCTGCTTTCCTACAAAATATCACTGAATGTTATATAAATAAAGTAAGGGTTTTTGTAATTCATTTAAAGTGAAACATATACTTATGAGTAAACTCTCCCTTTATTTTAATTTTCATCTTTATTTATTTTAATTGTTCTTTAAACTATAGTTAAAAATTATCCAAAAATATCTAAAGGAATTGTTCTAGACTCCATTTTCAAAATGAATCCATTTTTTAATTTGTGTTATGGTACCACATTTCTAGATAGATGGTATATTGCCCCTAAGACATTAATATTTAATGTTTTCCTGAATAAAAGGTCATGAATTGGCATCTCTTTGATTTTTGCTTACAGGTAAGTTTTTATTGTCTCGCCGATGATTCTTAATCATTGTAAATATTATTCAATTGTATATGAATTCCAGTTTTGCAATGTTTTCTACCATTCCGTATTTTATTATACCTAGCTGTCTTACTCATTGAGATGATCTTCTTGGTCCCAAAAAATATTTCACAACTTGTGGTCACAAAAGGGAAAATGTTGATACTGGTTTTTTATTTCAGATGCTAAAATATAAACTATAATAGTTATTATTGTCTGAAGAAAAGTGCATATCTCCTACCAAAGTACTTTGAGAAGGTCCCAAGAGTTGTTCCACTTGTGATGAGAAAGAAATAAATTCATTTGCATCATGCAATGACACACCATCCTGGGCTTTAATTGAGTACATAATGTATCCACAATTACATGCTACCATATTGTATCAGCTGGTCATTCATCATCTTTCATTGAGCATCTGTCATCTGTCACTGGGCATGCGTCATTATATGCAGGGCATCTGCTGAGTACCGCCATGTCTGTTGGGCATCCACAATCTCCCACCAGGCATTGTGGTCTCTTCTGATGCTCTGCCATTTCATCACCCGTGCCTTCCATGAAAATGCTGCTTACCTGTCTTGGATGTTGTCACTTGATGCTGCCTAAACTGCAAACCCTCAAGATACCACATGGTGCTGCACTTGCTTCAATCATTAGTGTACTTAATGTTTCTTGCAAAAGTCTGGACTGTGTGCCTTCGTAATTGTTGCACGTTGCTATATAATGAAGCAATGCTTGTCCCTGACTCTTCACAAAATCCTCCTGTGAAATAATAGTTTTCCTTTCAATTTATCCTTGTCTCCAAAGGCATTCTATGAATATGGTCTAGATTCTATTTGCAGATGTCTAATTAATATTCGATGGCATCCACACAAAAATTTTCCTCTAGAACAATAAGCAGTGGTCCAGTCTGTTTTGTACTTTTATAAATGCCTGGAATTTACACACTCTATCTAGTTATTTTAAATGAGTAAAAAAGAACTCTTTTCTTTTTTTTTGAGATAGAACAATTTTTGCAAGTTTTCTTTTACTGAAGTCGTTTTTATAATTCCATTAGTCTTTTAGTTGTAACAAGTAATATAAAATAAATTATTGTGTTCCTGTTAAGGGCACAGTCTTGGGGGGGGTTGGAAAAATGAAGAGGGAAGGTTTCTTTCCTGGCGAGATGATTGTTGGAACAACAACTGTTGTATTAAGAAAAACTTTGTAAACATGAAAATTAAAAGAAATATAGTAGTAATTGTTGGTGGTGATATTGCTGTATTGTAAAGTGTCTACTTTATTTCCCATAGAACCTGAAACGCTATATTTCCACCAACTGTTGATAAGGGTTCTTTTATCCTCATATCTACATCAGATTGATTTTGTTCTTTTTGTGTGTGTGGATTGGAGCATAGCACAGCGGGTAGGGCATTTGCCTTGTACATGGCAGACCCAGGTTCGATTCCTCCAAACTTCTCAGAGAGCCCGGCAAGCTACTGAGAGTATCCCGCCAGCACAGCAGAGCCTGGCAAGCTACCCGTGGCATATTTGATATGCAAAAAACAGTAACAATAAGTCTCACAATGGAGATGTTACTGGTGCCCACTCTAGCAAACCGATGAACAATGGGATGACAGTGCTGCAGTGCTTTTTATGTGTACTCAACTTACTATTGTGAGTTGATATCTTATTTTATTTTATTGTTTTTTTTTAGTGAGTCACAGTGAGGGTACAGTTACAGATTCACACCTTTTTGTGCTTTTTTTTCCCTCATGCAATGTTCGAGAGCCCATCCCTCCACCAGTGTCCATTCTCCACCACCAATGAACCCAGTATCCCTCCCACCCACCCCCCAATCCCATCCCCCCCCCGCCTCTGTGGCAGGGCATTCCAATTTGTTCTCTATCTCTCTCCTTTTGGGTGTTGTGGTTTGCAACAGGGGCATTGAGTGACCATAGTGAAAGAACTCTTTTCTATTGCATATCAATTCATAAAACTATATACCTGGGATTTCCAACTCCACAAAATTATCTGCGAATTTTTAATTTTTGGTTATAATTTCTTATCCCAATATTCTATTTTCCTTTCCAAATGCACATGATCATGTTACCAGATCTAGTATAAAATTATTTTTCGTTAAATTTAACTTTTTTAATAAAACACCATGATTTACATTGTTAGTCATAGTTTAATTTTAGGCACACCATATTCTAGCAACAATCCCACCACCATGGTCAACTTTCCCCAATGATATCCCAAGATTTCTTCCTACCCCCCTCCAATTTCTAGCGTGCCTCCTTGACAGGCACAGTTATAACTTTGGTTATTATGGTTGGAACTCTTGCTTTCATTGTTGTTGTTACTGCTGTTTGGATATATAGGGATATATAGTAATACCCCTCCTTTTTAATCATATAAGTTTCAATTATAAGCATAAAATGGAAGCATAATGCTTAGTTACTTATAGAAAATAACAGTGGCATGTGTTAATATAGTCTGAAGATTCTGGTTTTTGATATTATTTCTGAAATTCGCTACCTCTAGTCATACTTAAAACTTTATTTTTATTCTTTATTCACTAGAAATATTCAATCTTTGCAAATCAATTACTGATTTATTTTTCAAAATTTCAAGAATAAATTCATAATTAATTTTTAGTTTAACATTCCAGTTTTCCTTGCAAAATCACTGTATTACTCTCATATAAACAACACTGTCTAAGCCAGATTTTCTTACCATGTTTCCTTCCTATGGCCTCTCTATTCTACTAGTTGACCCCTAGCATGCTGTGTCCTCCACATTTACACAATTTGTAACTTTGGCCCCCTTAGAATATCCTGAGGGCCCTCCTTTGATAATTGCTGGCTTAAGTACAGGATACCTAGTAGCATTTAACCAAATCCTTATTGAGCATCAGAGCCTGATGGTCTAACAGAAGATGATATCAACATAATTTATACAGCTAATTTTAGTTAAGCATTGTGTGGGAAGGAGCACATTATTTCTCAACCCTCTTATGTTAAATTATTAGGTTTTTGATAATTCATTTTGTGAAAGGCAGTTAGCAGGAGAAAATGTTTATTATACATATATAAGGAGACCAACATGCAAAAAGAAATAAGAAATATTTCCAGGTGGTTAGACCTGGGAACTTATTTACCATGTTAACAAAGAACAATCAATTATGTGGTAGTGATAAGAAAGACAAGACAAAAAGAAAAATGTCTTGGCTATTTATGGGTCATAAGTTTTGTGAATGTAAATATATAGGATGAATTTACATAATATAAGAATTATTTTAATAATAACATTTGTTATGTAGAATCAGTGTTATGTAGTCTGAAGGAGTAAGTGGCCTATCATCTGTGACTAAAATTAATTTTCCTTTTCCAAGTATGAAAGAAGAAAACACCCCCAGAAAAATGTGTCACCTCTGTTTAGGAAGCAAAAGTATACTTTACCTAGACATGTTATTTCTCTGTTACCTTTGATTTAAAATAATTCTGCCTAAATGGCATATTTTGGAGTGATGCAATAAGATTTCTTTCAGTATATACTGTCTCCTACTACATTTATTCCACATAACCAACTGGCAGGTATACTTTACATTTTCCTCACTTTAGAGATTAGGAAAACTGAAACATGCAATTGTGCCTGATTTTAGAGTCTCAGAAGGTTGATAACAATTTTCATTTAGATTAATTATATTAAGGCCTCATTTCCCCACTGAATTATACTGTCTCTTTAACTGTTTAATTGAATAAGCATTAATTACATAGCTACAAACCTATTCAGGATTGAGTTTCAGGTGTACAGTGTTCCAGCACCAATCCCTTAATCACAGTCATATTTCTGCCATCAATCCGTGAAAAATGCGGAATGTATTATGTTCCTGAAGAGTTAAAACAAATGCTTATTCTTACTTTCTATTCTTATATGGTTCTAGAAATATAATAAAGCTACTGAAAAAAATCTCTTGCATTTTCAGGAATAATTTCTCCAAGACATAAAAATATAATAATAGTTAATAGATACTGTATATTTACTAGTGTTGTACACAAACCTAGTTGATAATCTTCCTAAGCCATAACATTTATCAGTGAAAATTCATTTCAATACCTATCAGATTCTGTTAAGAACTTTAAGACAGAATTTGAAGACCTAGGCTTCAATCCCTGTTTCCATGAAATTACAAAATAGAATTAAGGACAAGTAATGATACATCTTCAAAGAGTTAAAAAAATTATGTTCATATTGCTCAAAAAGGTGAAAACAAAATAGATGAGTAAAGATACAGAAAGCACATTAGCATTCAATAAAATGTTCTTCATCTGAAAAACTTTGTCTTTCAAAGAGAGAAACTATTTTATTATTAGAGATATATAAGGAATTTCTATTTTAAATGAGAAATTGGACTAGATACTTATTTTTATTGTATGATTTTAAGGTTACATAATCATGTTACTGATATAATCATTCAATGATATCATTTGGAATAAATTACTTTGAGTTTGAAATTATCGATATGAAGGTAGAAGAACAGTGACTTTGTGAATTATATATAGGGAGGTGAAGAATTCTATTTAATACAACAGGCTCCATTTAAAACATGGTTTATTATGCTAATGATCTTTATAGCCAATTCAATTAATCCTGGTAAAATACCTTACAGGCAAACTTACTCATAAATTTTATATTACTGTTACTAACTCAGAAGGTATTCTATCTTTTGCTGCCCTCTATATAGACATGAAAGAAAATTTACTCAAAAAATGAACTGCATACCCATTGCCGTTAATCTTAAACATTATGAAATAAATAAAATCTCAATGACATTCAGTCATGTTAGAATATTTCTCACCTGTGAATTTTAATTGTTCTTATTTATAACTATAAACTTTAAACACGGTGCTAGAACCTTGTAGTTTCTAGGTTCTTGGACAACTTATTGGAAGGTGATTCTTTTTTTCTTCCTCACTCTACTATATTTCATGAGAGTTGGAATTTATTTTGTGTTCTAAAGAAAAGATATCCAGCATTTTAATATTTGGGAACTCTATTTTTTTCTCAGTCAAAAAAATTCAAGTTGTTATCAACTGTTCACCAACTCCCCCAACCTCACTTGATGAATTGCTTTTACATGACTTTATGCCATTTTCCTTTTAATAAGAACATTGAACAAATACTTAAGGTTAAATGAAATATTATTCAGCCTAGTTTGTCCTCACTGAGAAATATTTAGCAAAATAAATAGCAGAGACAGGATTTTCAACACCAGTCCACTTGTTGTTGCTTTTATCCCAATTGAATAATACATTGAGACGTATTTTGGGGTGTTTGTGAAAGTCTGCCCAATTACATATAGATTCACAGAATCTGTGGATTTTAATACTATTCAGAATGAAACAAGAAAACGGTAAAATAGGTCGAGAGAGATAGCATTGGAGATAACGTTGACCTTGTATGTAGCTAACACTGATTTTATTCCTGGCACCACATATGGTCTACCATGCACTGTCAGGAATGAATCCTGAGCACAGAACTATGAGTAGTCCCTGAGCACAGCCAGTTATGGCCCAAAATACAAACAAAAATTCAGAATTATAACAGAATACACAGGAGATTGCTAAGACAGACCATCTTGTGTAAAAGAAAAGATTTCCTTATTCTACATCAGAATCATTTTTGTAAACCAAAGTATTATGTTAACTTGTAATATTATCCTCAGAAATATATAGAATAACATTGTTAAGGATAAATGAAAGAGGCATTTACTATTTATTGAGTACTTATCAATTTCTTTTTACTTTTGCCCCAACTCATATACATACAGTTTAATATATAAATTATATTTAAAGATAGAAGAAATTCCACATGGCCTATTTTGGGTATTAGTATGGTGGATAAACTCAAGCAATTATGAAGAAGTAACAGCTACATTTAACTTTCTTATATTTAAATTCAAGTCAAAATATTCAAAATAAAGCATAGAATAAAGAATAAAGAATAATAAAGAATAATAAAAATCATGTTCTATGAAGTATTTCTTATGACAGATGAGTGATATCTCTACTTTTGAATTCCTAAAAGTTTTGAGATGATAACCTTTATTTGTACATTAATTTTACTAGTGTTGGGAATAAACAATTGTAATCATCTTTTGTATTTTCTAAAAAGTCAATTATAATAAAGTAAAGATAAGATATGTTTAGTAAATATTGTGCTGCTTTTTTAATTGCCAATTAAAATAAATTATTTAATTGAAAATTATATGAAAGCTAAATAATGTTGACTGAAGCATAGACACTTGCCTTGCATGTGGCAGATCTTGGTTTGATCCTGGCATTTTATCATGATTCCCCAAGTCTGCCAGGAGTGATCCCTGAGCATAGAGCCAGGGCTAAGTACTTAACTCCTGAGCATTCTGAGTGCAACCGATTAAAAGGTAAAATAAGGTTTATTGTATAAATATCGGACTGGAGCGATAGCACAGCGGTTGGGCTTTTGCCTTTCACGCAGCTGACCCGTGTTCAATTCCTCCGCCCCTCTGGGAGAGCCTGGCAAGCTACTGAGAGTATGGAGCCCGCACTGCAGAGCCTGGCAAGCTACCCGTGCGTATTGGATATGCCAAAAACAGTAATAATAAGTCTCTCAATGAGAGACGTTACTTGTGCCTGCTCCAACAAATCGATGAGCAACGGGATGACAGTGACAGTATAAATATTGAAATTTTGTTAGATTCATGTCATAGGCTCATTTCTAGCTAAGACTCTATGAGTATTTATTTGTTTGTTTGGGGAGATGATACTCAATGATGCTCAGGAGCTACTCCAGATGGTGCTTGTGGCATGAGGGGGTGGGAATGCTGAGACAGGCCTGGAACTTGAGGTCTGACATTTGCAAAACAGGTGCTCCAACCCCTCAGCTTTCATGATAGAAAAAATCTATTTTTGGGCAATACCCAGTGCTGCTTAGGGATTACTCTTGGCAATATACTCAGAAACCACTCCTGGTGGTGCTGGGGAACCATAAGAGGTATTGGGAATTTAACCAGGGCTCAGTTCCATGCAAGGCAAGTGCCTTAACCCCTGTTACTATTCCTCTGGTCTTTAATATTAAAATATTAAAGCAAAATTATAACACTTGTCATCTACTTAGATATCTATAGATGTTAAAGATTTAAAGTGAACCTATTTAGTAAACTATGCTTCTTTATATCATTTTAAAATACCATGTTTGAAACAAGTATCTAATACACATAAAGCAATGTTATGCAAATCTGCATATGGATTATATATTTCCACTTATAGCCAAATGAATGTTTTGGAAGTGCTTTCTTGGTTATAATATTATATTGTAACAGCATAATACAATATAGTATAATATAATATAATAATGTATAAAGTAAGCTTCTTGTAGTTTAGCCAGAGTGTGAAGATTAAACGACACTAAAAGTATTTTTGTAGTTGAGGACATATTGGTTTACAATACTGCATATATTTTAGGGATACAACTTTTTTCACTAAAACAACAGAGATAAAACTTTGAAGATCAACACTTTATAAATAATTTTTAGTTCACAATATGTGACAAACTGCTCAATTAACTTTTTCTGTGGCCTATTCATCTTAAAACCTTGTTTTAAGTTAGTATGACTTAATTTATATAATTAGTAAACTTTAATTAGTTATAAAGTTATGTCATAAATAATTCTTAGTATGCAATACTGTGACAAACTGCTCAATTAACTTTTGTTGTGGCTTATTTTTCTTAAAGCCTCACTTTAGGTTAATATGAGTTGATTTATATGTCATTAGTAGACCTCAATTCATTATACAAACATAGGAAAAGGCGTGCAGTGAGGGAACCTAAGACTATTACTTTTTACATAAGATATGGTGACAATATGATTAGGGCTGCTCAATTTTTACTGTGAAATAAATGAAAAAGTTGAAAAATATTGCAGACACTTGTAACCCTACCTGATATGTCACTTGAAGTTGTTCTTCAGACATCTTAGGATTTCTGGAAAAGCTAAAGAGACTGGAGAGATAGTACAAGGGGTAAGGTACTTGCCTTTGTGTGACGCTGACTGGGGTTTGACCTCAGCACCTCATATGATCTGAGCACTGCCAAAAGTGATCCCTGAACACAGATGCAGTAATAAGTCCTGGTCATCACTGGGAATGTCCCACCCCCATAAAAGGAAAGGAAAAAAATAAAGAAACATTAACAGTAGACAAAGGTGATAGTTAATGAGAAAAATAAGGACTGTAGAAAGGAAAGAGCTGGATATAAAATTAAACCTTGATTTGTCTTACAATCTTATCTGTTGCTTTAAAATAATAATCATCGCTACTAAAGCATAGTTATGGCATTAAAGAAATTATTATATACTATATAAACAATAATAAAAATGAGACAATGAATATAAATAACTATAATATAAGTTGGAGTCTTGGTATAAGCCAAGCATTTCAATAAAATATATTTATTCTACGAATAAAGCTATGAATGTATAATTATTAATATTTTACATATGAGAAGACTTAAGCCTAGATTTTACTACTGGGATGTAGATTAGATTCAACCTCTAAGCTATGTTATTTCAAGTCTGCTTTTTGTGTGAATTACAAATAATTACAGTTTCTGATATTTAGTATTTTTTATTATATTGCACATCAAAACTTGAGGGAAGTTCTTTTTTTTAAGTGCTATTATCTAAACTTAATAAATATAATAGGAAAATACAAATGTGCTGGCTCAAAAGACATAATAGGTAAGGATATATTAGAGGTTATCATATTTTCCTTTAAAGAAAACATCCCACTCAAAACAGGCACATTTGGGGGAGAACTCAAAATGTTTAATTTCTTCGATTTTTTACCACCACAAAGATGATTTTCTGGATTTTTAAAAACCAAGTACTTCTATTCACACAACAGTAATCTTTTAACTCTTGTCAGCCAAATTAAGATGGTAGATAAAGCTTCTGTTACCCCATTTCAATTCTTTTGCTACTGGGCAAATAATGCGGCTCGGTGGCACATTATTTTACATGTGTCACATCTCTGACCAAGCAAAAATAAAAAAACCCAAAACGAAAATACATTTTCTTTTAAAATATTTTAAATTCTTTAAGTTTCCTAATGATAACTTATTTTTTCTTTTCATTTCTTTTCTAATTACCCTCTTTAATTTGGAGGACACACCCAATGGTGCTCAGGATTTAATCTTGGCTCTGTGCTAAGGAACCAATTTTGTGATGGTGTTTGGGCAATCATATGCAGTGCAGGAGGTTGAATATCTGTAGGGTTCACGCAAGACAAACATTTTTCCCTCTGAATTATTGTTTTAGCACCCAAATTAGCCTTTTATTTTTTATTTTAGTAATCACCGTGAAATACAGTAACAGACTTACAAATTTTCATGATTACATTTCAATCAAACAATATTTAAGTAACCATCCCTCCACCAGAGCCCTTTCTCCACCATCAGTGTTCCCAGTGTCCATCCCGCTATCCCCACCCCTTCCTTCCCCCTACCTCTGTGACAGACACATTCCCTCTTACTCTTTCTCTTCTTTTGGGTGTCACAGTTTGCAATATAGGCACTAAGAAACCATCATATTTGGTCCGTAGTCTACTTTCAGCACGTATCTACCATCATGAGCAATCCTTCCAACATTTATTAATGGGTCTTTTATTTTATTTTCTTTAAATGTTATTGAATCACTGTTAGATACTTACAAGCTTTCATGTTTGGGCTATAGTCACACAATGATCAAACACACATCCCTCCACCAGTGCACATTCCCCACCACCAATATCCCAGGTATAACCCCCCTTTCCCACCCTCCCCTTGCATTCATGACAGACAATATTCCCCATACTCTCTCTCTACTTTGGGGCATTATGGTTTGCAATACAGACACTGAGAGGTCATCATGTTTGGCCCATTATCTACTTTCGGCACACATCTTCCATCCCGACTGATTCCTCCAGCCATCATTTTCTTACTGATAACTTCTCTTTTCCATCTGCCTTCTCCCCTCCACTCACGAAGCAGTCTTCCAGCTGTGGGGTAATCCTCCTGGCCCTTGTATCTAACTACCCTTGGGTGTCAGCCTCATGTGATGTTATTCTATACTCCACAAATGAGTGCAGTCCTTCTATGTCTGTCCCTCTCTTTCTGACCCATTTCACCTTAGCATGCAAACATGTCTATCCATTTATAAGCAAATTTCATGACTTCATCTCTCCTAACAGCTGCATAGTATTCCATTGTGCAGATATACCAAATTTCTTTAACCAGTCATATTTTAAAGCATACAATGTTTTGAGTTACATATGGTTACTCACAAAGTTTCACAATCATAGTATAAATTTCCAGAATATGTTCATGATCACAAATGTAATGTTTTCAAGTTGATGAAATTCATCATCATAACTGAAAGCAATAACATTAAAATTTGTACCAATTTCAATAGTGTATAGAAATTTTCCTCCTATATCCTTTTATTACTTTTCCTTTTCCTTTGTCCCTTCATTGTTGGGGAAATTATATATGACATGTCAAATCAACAGTTTGGCAATCATTATTTGTACACATCTATTTAAACCATCTGGGAGAAAAGCATTTTTGATTCATGTGAATACATGTTCCCTTGTAGCCTTTTCTTTCATTTGAATATGTCCCTTTAGTAGATGTTGTAGTTCAAACATATTGATGACAAATTCAATGATGGAAGTCAACTATTAATTTTCTTTGTATTATCTTGTACATGTTGATCATTTACTTTTTAATGTGTTCAGAATTTGTTTCTTGACTAGCTTTTGACTGACTGTATTTAAGTGTCTGTCTGAATTTACCTTCACTGGTCTTTGCTGAGTTTCTTAGATTTGCCAGTTTTTTAATCAAGATGGGACAGTTTTTTACATTATTTTTCAGATTTTTGTCTTCTTTTTCTCTTGTCTTTGTGTCCCTCCCATTTTGCACAATGCCCCATAGGTATTTGTTCATACATTTTTCTTTCTACTAGTCAACTGGAATTTTTTTCTTTTCTTCCTTTTCTTTGTACTGAGGGTCATGCACTACTCAGATGACCTGAAGTTACTCCATGACAACTCAGCCTGGATGTATAGGCAGGACAACTAAATACTCAGGGCCAGCTATGTGGTGCTGCTTTGACTAAGCAATATTATGGCCACTGAGGCCACATTTGATGTTGCTGGCTGATGGGTGGTCCCAGTAGTGGAACAGTGGGCTTTTGATGCCAAGGGTGCACTCCAATTCCTTAAGCTTTCTCCCTGGTCCCAAATTTTTCTTTCAACCTATTATCAGGTTCATTGATTTTTATTCAACATATTAAAATCTTATTTAGTCTATCTAATAAATTTAATTATTTCAGTCCTTATATTTTTATTTTAAAAGTAACATAACAATATCTCTATTGCTTTTCTTTAGTGAGACACCATAATCATAGTTTAAATTAATTATTTAAACATAGTTAAACATAACTTCATATCTGATTTAAACTCTAAATAATAAATCCAACATTTGAGACCCCCTCAGGACAATTGAAAATAGCTTCTTTTAACTCTGCCTTTGACCTATACTTTACTGATTCTTCAGTGTCTTATGTTTTCTTGTTGAGAACACTACACTTTAAATAATAAATTCTAGAAATCTTAGAATCAGATAAGATCTTTCAGATATCCTGGAATAGGTTGGAGCTATTTTATGTCCTCTGTTAGCCTCAGTACTGTTAGCAAGGTATTTCTTCAATCTTTAGCCAAATTCTTGTTTTTATTTTAAATCTGTATTCACAGCATTAAACAAGTTGAATACTATTGAACCCTACTCATTGTTTTCAGTAATACACTTCTGTGTAACTGGGTTCAGATTCTTATCAAACAGTCATCGTGTCCTTAGAGTAAGGTATTTCAATAAAACTACTGTAAATACGATTGCACTATTTACAATGTTGTAAAGCTTTACATAATTCCATCAAACAATTCAGGCCATATTTCACTGTCTTGTGGCTTTTTGATGACTAACACATTCTATTATTGTTGATGGAGAGTTATAGGAGTAAATCCAAGTTAAAATAATACAGATTGCTCTATTTTTTTGATCTTTGGGTCACACCAAGGCAGACTCAGTGATTAATCTGGACTCTGTGCCCAGGGGATCACTCCTTTTTACAAAAGCCTGTAAGTATTTTAAGTTTGTCTTTGCCTCTGGCTAATTTTCAGCACTATAAAAAAGCTGATATTCACAATTTTGTGAAAGCTCTTTGATTGTGTTTGTGAGAACATTCACAAAGGTTCTCTGTCATTCTGTAAGTTTCCCCTTGGAAATAATTTTTAAAAAACCATCTTGAATTATATGACAGTTTAAACATAATTATCCCACCTAATAAAATTTGAATAATTATGGGGCCAGGGCTATATTACAGCGAGTAAGGCATTGGCCCTGCATGCGGCTGACCCGGGTTCAATCCCTGGCATCTCATATGGTCCCCAAGCACTGCTAGGAGTAATTCTTGAGTGCAGAGCCAGGAGTAACCCCTGAGTATTGCTGGATGTGACCCAAAAAGCAAAGAAAAATGGAATAATTTGTACTTCAATCTACTATGCAATCTTCATTTTTCCCATTACTTCAAATTAAGATCTAAATATATAACTTCATTTTAATTAAGACCCAAAGTTCACTTTCAGTGGTTATGAAACCATTTTGCAGATTTGGTGATGGTGTGACTTAGAAGATCCAGTTCCACTGTCTCTAGGTACCAATCAACCAAGACATGTATCCAGTTGAGAGAAAAACTCTATTGGCTATGGTGGGTTTCAGTTACATAGTGTTCCAACACCCATCACTCCACCACTGTACATTTCCCACCACCAATGCCCCTAGTTTCCCTGCACCACACTCCCCGTAGTCCGTTTTTATGGCAGATACTTTCCTTCTCTCTCTTTCTCTCTTCTCTCTCATTCTGTCTATCTTTCTCTGTCTGTCTGTGTTTATTTCTAGGAATTATGATTTGCAATACAGATACTGAAATGTTACTCATGTATATCCCTTTACCTACTTTCAGCACTCACTCTTTTCCAGAGAGATTATTTCCAACCATCATCGTCATAGTGGTACCTTTTCTATCCTAACTACCCACTCTACCCCCTAGATGTACTGTAGATTCTTTATCCAGTCTTTAAAAAGTTTCCAGGTCTTTTTTAAAGAAAAATTAGAAGAGCCAAATCCCAAATTAATTGAGCAAGTCATCAGTAGTGTAACCTGAGGACTGGAGAAATAGTACAGCCAGTAGGGCACTTGCTTTGCACGTGGGCATCCAGGTTCCATCTCTAGTACCATATATGGTATCCCAAATCCCACCAAGAGTTATCCCTTATCACAAAGCGGGCAATGAACATTGAGCACCACCGGGTATGAACCCCTAATCAGAGGAATGTTATAATATCACTTGTATTTAATTTGGGATGCCAGACTCTTGGCATCCTATCACTCTGATTTTTATACTGTTGTGTCTTATGGGCTGGAGCAATAGCACAGCGGGTAGGGCATTTGCCTTGCATGCGGCCAACCCGGTTTCGATTCCTCTGTCCCTCTCAGAGAGCCCGGAAAGCTACCAAGTGTGTCTTGCCCGCACAGTGGAGCCTGGCAAGCTACCCATGGCATATTTGATATGCCAAAAACAGTAACAAGTCTCACAAGGGAGACCTTACTGGTGTCCGCTTGAGCAAATCAATGAGCAATGGGATGACAGTGACAGTGAGAGCGACAGTGAATGTCTTATGTGAAGCAGAGAAAGGAGAAGCAGCAGCCTCAAAAGGATACTCTTTCTCTTTACCCATCTCAGTCACCTGGGGAAGTTTAGAACTAATGAAATTCTACCTTGAGCACTAACTCAGTTGTGATCTAGCATTCTATTAGCCCACAACTCAGCTATCTAGATAGGAGTCGTGCCTGAAAGAAGCCCATTTGGCACAGGAACCCAATCACCCGATTTCTAGGGAATCTGTGAAACTTGGGGTGAAGAACTGCTCTTTGCCGAAAAGGAAAACCAGTTCAAAGTTTTGTCCAGGTTTCCCAGGAATGACTCCTTTCTTGCGGGAAAGAATTTCAGAATGAAGACAAATGGTGAAGTCAGATGAGTTTATTTGGGAAGTGAGGGAAAGGAAAGAGAATTTCATGCTTAAGGAAGGGCCTGGGTTTCTTCTGAGTGGAGAAAGCCAAGTACACATCCCAAGTAGAGCTGCAGAAAATTCCCAAGATAGAGAATACAAAATAAACTAATAAAGGATTCTAGGAAAAGATGTGGGTCACTTGTCCGGAATAGCAAATGTGCACTTTTTCCACTGCTAGGTTTGTTTACACACATTTTCCCAAACTGACCCAGAAAGTGTTTTGCTAGGATGGTTGCCAAGGAAGAGAGCTTGGAGCTATTAATGGACTTCTTTTTTTTCTTACTCTATTTATTTATTTATTTATTTATTTATTTATTTATTTATTATTTTTTATTGAATCACCATGTGGAAAGTTACAAAGCTTTCAGGCTTAAGTCTCAGTAACACAATGCTCAAACACCCATCCCTTCACCAGTGCACATATTCCACCACCAAGAACCACAGTAAACCTCCCCCCACCCCCCACCTCCCCAGCCCCCCACCCCGCCTGTGTAGGTGATAAATTTCACTTTACTTTCTCTTTATTTTGATTACATTCAATATTTCAACAAAAAAATCACTACTATTGTTTGGAGTTTCCCCTCCCCCCACCAAAGTCAGACCTGCTGGAAAGGAAGCATTTAATAATTTGTTTTCCATTGCTGAGAATGAGGAGATATGAAGTCGTGTGGCTACAATAGTGGCCACGAGGTTTTGGATTTCTGTATTTTAGTAGTTTAGTAACTAATTAATGGACTTCTTTTGATATTTTTAGCATGGTCTTTGTTTCAGAGGTGGAACCTCATGGAGTTTGTTAGGTAGATATAGGAGATAAAAAAATTATATTAAATGTGTGATCTTACCCATTTTACCCTGACAATCAGTGTATTCCTCTCTTATCATGACCTGTTTTTATTAACAGTTCTAAGGGAGTTGAACTAATATACTTCATTGTAGTTGAGAATACTCATAAAACTTTCAAATGTTTAAAGTTTAATCATGGAATAATCTCTGGAAAAAATGGCATATACTGTCTAACAGCATTTCAAATTGGAGACAATTTTTCAAATGCCATAGAAGCTTATGCTTTTCCAACAATAAAAGATATATTTGTCAATGTGCTTCCAGAATATTGATTCAATAATTCAAATAACATCTTTGCTGCACTATGTGATCGATATGTTTTAAAAGTTGAAAAAGTAAATTCACCTATATTAAAATGTCATCAATCAAATCAAATATCTATAAGCAAATATCCAATTAATTGCTGAAATTTAATATTTTTATTTGTAAATTGATTAAATGAATCATATTGTTGTAAGAATATTTTCCACATCTAACCCTTTAGTTATCCTATTTTTGTTTTTGTGTCCCTTCCACGATACATATCAAGAAAACAATTTTAAGGGGGCTGGAGCGATAGCACAGTGGGTAGGGCGTTTGCTTTGCACATGGCCGACCCGGGTTCGATCCCCGGCATCCTATATGGTCCCCCAAGCAACGCCAGGAGTAATTCCTGAGTGCAAAGCAAGGAGAAATCCCTGAGCATCGCTGGGTGTGACCCAAAAAACAAAATGAAAAACCATTTTTAATTTTTTAATTGCATCACAATGATAAACACATTTAAAAAGTTGTTCGTGATTGGATTTCAGTCATATAATGTTCCAACACCCATCCCTTCACCAGGGTGTTACTCCCACCACCAATGGTTGCCGTTTCCATCCCACCTTTCGCCTACTTCACTTGCCACTATGGCAGACACTTTTCTTCTCTCTCTCACTTTCTCACGCTCTCTCTCTTCAAGATAACATTAAGACCTTCATTTTACCCTCTGAACTCTACACAACCTTATACCTAAACTCCACTATCTAACATTTTAAGACATTTTTATGGACGCAAAGACAAACTAGTTAGTCACCAGGATGCAGATATTTTGACAGTGATAAATAAGGAAAGAAAAGCAGTTAATGATACTAATTTAATGTAGGAGGTCAAACCACAAGTTTAAAAACACTTATTATGCTTATTAGATGCCTGTTATTTTTGTCAAAACTAAAAAAAGTGATAATAGAAATGTATAAATTTGAATCTTAACCCTACAAGAGTTTATAATATAAAATTTATAATATAAAATATAATTAATTATATATATGTGTATTTGCATATGTTGGTGAAGTAATGTAAAATAAGAATAAAGAGATAATGAATGATATGGTAAAGATATGATGCACTGAACATATGACAGGTAGTTCATATGCTCAGAAGGACATGTCTTGTGGTTATTTAGTAAGAAGAGAGCAAACAATGATAATATTTAAGTGACTACAATAAGGTAAATGATATATTTTCCCATATTCTAGATATTATATAGATAATCCTTTTCAAAATTGTGGAATATATTCATAACGTCAGATCAAATAGGTAGGCAAATAGAGAAGTCTAATTTAATTATAGTTGTACTTTCAGGATCTCATATTTATGCTAACAGTTTATTTGACACATAAGTGTTTTCATCCGTGTAACTTTTAGAGCTAGATTTGGGGCAGTGGGCCACACCTGGTGGTCCTGTGGGCTTACACCTGGCTCTGAATTCAAGGATAATTTCTGAAGGGCTCTCAGGAACAAATGGGGTGCCAAGGACCTAATGTAGGTTGATTGCATGAAAGGCCTTACCCACTGTAGCATGCTCCATCCCTGAGAGATAGATACTTGAGATAGATATTTCTCACTCTTGTTTTAGACATCATAATTTTTAAATTATTGGATTTCATACATAGAATACCCTCCACCAGAGTGTCCAATTCCCTCCACCATTGTCCACAGTGCTCCACCCCCAACTATCACTGTGCTAAGTTCTACTGAACAGGAGTAGAGATAGATTTTGAGACACTGCTATCTAATTTTTGTAAGATAAATATAGATTTAATTTAATGGTCACTGGTCACTGTCATCCAGTTGCTCATAGATTTGTTTGAGCGGGCACCAGTAACGTCTCTCATTGAGAGACTTATTGCTACTGTTTTTGGCATATCCAATACGCATTTACATGTCATAAAATTAAGGCAAATTAAGGCCAGACCCATAATACAGTAGGTGGGACATTTATCTTCCAAATATCTAAGAAAGGTCTACTCATAACGGTCCCTGACACTCCGTATGGTCCCTCCATCTGCCAGGAATAGGCCCTGAACACAGTCAGTGGTGACCCAAACAACAGAAACGACTACCCCAAAAAGCCCAAACATATGTAATTTAAAATACTGTGAAACAGAAATGTTTTGAAAAACATTATGGTTAAAACCTAATATAAAATATTACCTTAACTATTATCTGTTGCATTTTAAAATGACAATAAGGGGAAGGAGATGGCTCAGTGACCAAAGCTCCTGCCCAGCAAGCCTTAGACTGTGAGTTCAATCTCTAATGTTACTACATTCATCAAAAGTGCTCTTGACAGTGCTGTTGTTTGTGTATGGAAACTCTGCTGCCTGTGACCCCTGGTGCCACAGGAGATTTCTTGTCACACTGTAGCCAGGTGTGTGCTAGCACCATCACAAAAGGATAAGACCCATATAAGCAGTATATAAAATATTTACAAACACCATGGCCAGGAGTCTGATCCCTTACAAGCATCTGTGCAAACATCAGAACTCAATGGAGCGTGACTCCTGGCAAGCACCATGTCCCCATATGTGAGTGCTGCAAGGTGATATGTGACCCCTGGAAAACACCATACCCAAGATATATAAGTACCACAATAAAGTGTGTGTATGTGTGCGAGTGTGTGATGTCAATCACTGTAACATAAGCAAGAGGAAGGGAAATAGGTGAATGGCAACAAAAGTTAAGTAAAATGTCCATGGACAAAAGGCTCATATAATACAAGTGCTTTTACAATGTCTTATACTTCTTGTTAATTATAAGTGTTGAGATTGGCTAATGCAAAGTGAATTTATCTCCACACATTTAAAATTTTTTTCTTTTTAAAAATTATTTTATTTTTTCAATTAATTTTTATTGAATCAGTGTGGTAGTTACAAAGTTGTTTATGATTGTATTTCAGTTAGACAGTGTTTCGACACCCATCCTTTCACCAGCACACATTTCCCACCACCAATGTCTGCAGATTTCCTCCCGTCACTGCTCCCAACAACCTGCCTTTATGGCAGACACACACACTTTCTCTATCTGTCTCTCTCTTTCTTTCTGCTTGCTCTCTCTCACCTTTTCTCTTTATCTCTCATTTTGGATATTATGTTTAACAATACAGGTACTGAAAGGTTATAATATATATCATTTTACTTCCCTTAAGAAATCAGTTCTCTTCAGAAACTCTGAGTGATTTGGATTCTGAACTATCAAGTCTAACAATTTTCTTAATTGCCTCTTTTTTAAACTTCATACTTTACTATACTTTTTGTTCAATTAGTTGTGTGTTTATATTTTAAGACATGACTCATTCCAAAGAATTCTTAATGTAACTATGGAAAATAACCATTGAAGATGGCTTCTAGCATATGTCAATATTTCAAGTCACTAAATATTTATGAATTTGTAATATTAGGCCCTGTGCTTAGATTTAGTAATATAATATTTGGGGCCCAGATCCCAAGAAGCAGTACTTATTCTAATTACCTTGAACAGGAAGTGTCTAAATCGCATAAGCAGCAGTAAAATGGGTACAAAACAAACTATGTGTAGTAACACATCCAAATATTAGCATTGTAGCACTGTCAGCCCCATTGTTCATCTATTTGCTTGAGTGGACACCAGTAACGTCTCCATTGTGAGACTTTTTGCTACTGCTTTTGGCATATTGAATATGCCACCACAGGTAGCTTGCGAGGCTCTGCTGTGCGGGCGGGATACTCTCAGTAGCTTGCCAGGCTGTCTGAGAGAGACGGAGGAATCGAACCCGGGTTGGCTGCATACAAGGCAATAGCCCTAGCCACTGTGCTGTCGCTCTAGTCCAAATGTTATACAATGAAAAATCTGGGCACTGGGATATAAACCTTTTTTACCCAAATTTATGAATATTGTAGGTGGTTGAGATGCATTTTTTCCTTCAACTATATACTATTTTTATTTCCATATTTCATTTTTTGTAGAAAGTAAATAACACTGGGTGGAACTATATGAATTTGACATTTTGATAAGTCTAAAGGTTTGAATATTAAGTATTTACTGTGATTCAACATAATATTTTCAGTTCTGAAGTCCTTTGTGTATCAGCCTGCTCTTTCTTAACTTTCTCACCTAAAATGACTTTGTGTACTTTTTTATTGTTTTCCTTTGCCTTTTTTCCACTAAAAGCCATTATGGACAAGGTTGCTTTTTAGTACTGGTTTTCATTTTAGTAAGTGACACAAAACAGTGTGACTAAATGTAGGGAATGGAAATAGTGGAAATAACCACAGCTATTTACATCTGCCAAGAAATATTATCTTTGGCATTCATTATGTTAATCCCTCACTTCTTAGCAATGGTTTTCCAAATTCAAAAACCTGTAAGAATTGCTTTCTGTGCCCTCCTACGCCCATACTGTGAGCAAAACATCTGTTCTTGCTTGAACAATTTCTATCTGAGCACTTTATTCAACATAAACTCAGCAAATTGGAAATCCTTTCAAACTTTGTGGAGACCTTTAAGTAGATATAATACATTGAATTACAGAGGGAGAGAATTTCTTTCAGAATTACACATGACCGTTTTAAGCAAGTCCTGAAGACTTTGATCTCAAGAAATTATAATTCCAAACATAATATAGTGAATCTGGAAAAAATAAATTAAAAGTTCACATATATATATATATATATGAAAGACCTCATCTAAAATCTAGAACTTTTTATACAATAATCCAATAATCTGAAAAGATGTTATATAAAATCCCCACCACTTTGGTTTAGATGTTGTATATTTTTTCTAATAACTCAAAGCTTGATTTTCTTTCCATGCACTGACAAAAACATATTAAAGTTACATATAAAATCCTAAAATAGTTCCCAGAATACTGAAAAATTAATTTTTCTCTATATTTTGTGCTTAGAATATTCTGTTAAAGTTCAGGGATCAATACTACAGTTTTCACCAAATATTATTAATGAGAAGAAATCTATGCAATTCCCTGTTGGTGCGCCTTCATTTAATTTTAGCTAGATCCAGGTCAATTTAACCTGTTTACTGCAATTTTATGAATATAATATCCATCGTATAAATTTTATATTCTAATGACATGTTCACGCTTCATTAATGAAATATTTTCAATTGAAATGAAATAAACTGTTGGTTAGGACACAACCAGGGTCATTTCGGGAGAATTCTTTCATCTCACTTTCAATTTTTCATCTTCCAATATTTTATATCTAGGACCATATGAAATAACTGGGACAAATCAGGGCCAGCAATATTCAAGGCAAGAAGTTTAACCACTGTATTATATCTCTGGGCACCTTTCTTATTAGTGACATTAGAAACAAAAAAATATATAGTGTTTATAGTTAGATATTTGCTCCATCCGACAAGATATTTAAGAATAATTACTCTACCATAATTTTGAAAAAAATGAATGAAAAACTTGTGATAATTAAAATAAATACAATTGGCCGAATGTTAATATTTACTTCTATATCCCTTCAAAATCTTATTTCCTCTTTAATTTATATTGTTTTAAAATGCAACTTCTTTTCTAACATTTGTAGGTGCAGTAGTAATGTATCTCCATAGCATTAAATTAAAAGTTTAAAAGAAATAAAAATGCAAAATGCCATTTATATACAGTATTCTACGAAGACAATTTTTTTTAATCTCAGCCAAATAGCCTCTAGTTCGTCTTGTTACAGAAAAAGTAACTTTCTATTTTGTGAGAAGTCATAATAATAAGTTATTTGCTTGATTCATGAATGAATGATATTTTGCTGATAAATATTTCATTCTATATAAAATTTATTTGAGGAGTTAAGTTGAAATATAAACACTCAAACCAATTCACATGTTTATCAGAGATACTAGAAAAAATAACCCCTTATTTTACTATTATTTCAAATATAGCACTTTTTACCTCCCAGGAAATGTATTAAATGAAGTACAGAACTTGTTTTGTTGAATCTAAATAAATTTAATATGCTTAAATATAGCATTTTGCACATTTCCTCTGGGACACAAGTTTTAGTATAAAAAGTATTTTTCTATTCCTGCTGATGAAGAATATTCAGCTCATCACAAGAATGTCCAAATGTTTTTAAATAAGCACAACGTTTAATATCACTTAATTACAGGGGCAACAGAGGCAAATCTGACTTAAAAGCAAATACAGAATATTTTCAATTTTATATTACAGATACGTCCTTTACTAAGGGAAAGCAAGCTGCACAATCACAGGTTTCAAAACTTGATTCATTATTTTTCCATGTTACTTCCAATATTATTTTTAGTAGATTCCATTCAAAATCATCACACATGTTCTTCCCAAAGTTCTTTATTAATGGAATCATGAAAAGAGAAAGAACTTCTCTGTATGGAATGCAAAACTAGGAAGAGATGGAAACTAATTTTTAAAACGGTTTGGTATCCAGATATCTGAGTTCTGATTTGAAATAGTTTTTCTGCATTGTTCCTTTCTTTTCCTCTCTGACTCTGTCACTCTCTCTCTCTATCTTTCTTAGTACACACACACACACACACACACACACACACACACACACACACACACACTGTCCCCTTCCTACATCCCCACATCGTGCAGTGAACAGGGTTCATTCTTGGCCCTGTGCTCCAGGACCACTCCTGGCAGTGCTTTGGGGATTATATGCAGAGCAGAATCAAATCTGGGTCTGCTGCATCCAAGGCAATGAACTTAACACCTGGGCAATATGTCCAGCCTAAGCAGTGTTCTTAATCATTGCATATGATAACATCTTTGCCTTCCTGCCAGCAAGAATAATTTACTTGCCTAATTTTATTACTTAGTTCTGACTAATCATATTTTTTATTTCCTGATAGAATGGTGTGGGGTCCCCCCTGCGGGCATCATCCTGTCCCGCAGGGAGGACCTCTCGTGGGGCTAAGGAGGGGACGCAACCGAATGAAGAGACGCAGAGCCAGAAGGAGGAGGAGGAGAGAGAGTTTATTCACAGCAGTTACAATACTTATACCTCTTGGTGGGAGGGGGCGGTATGCATGCTTGGACCCCCATAGGAACAATAGTAAAATGCAGATCAGGCATGGGCGTGGGGCAGATCAGGCATGGGCGTTAGCTAGTGAGAGAGGAATGGCGAACAGATAAGATCAGTAAGGTCAGCAGTGGTGACCTTGTTACAGGAATCCCAAGTAAGCCTGCACTTGACTAGACGATAAGAGCCGGGCTTGTAAAATGGCTCCCTATAGAATAAAAGATATCTTAGATCAGTTATAATTCCTTTGACAAGTTATTTTGCTTGCTAAGTAATTTGTCAGGAAAAACTTCACTCAATGCAAATGTACAAATAAATTTATTCAAGTAAAATATTTTATTACTATTGGGGTAACATGGTTTTTCACTTGTATCACTTGTCATCCCGTTGCTCATTGATTTGCTCAAGTGGGCACCTGTAACATCTCCACTGTGAGACTTGTTACTGTTTTTGGCATATTGAATACACCACAGGTAGCTTGCCAAGCTCTGTTGTGCGGGCGGGATACTCTCGGTAGCTTGCTGGCCTCTCTGAGAGGGACGGAGGAATAAAACCCGGGTCTGTCGAGTGCAAGGCAAATGCCCTATCCACTGTGCTATCACTCCAGTCTGAGGAAAATCTTCCCCTGTCATCTTTTTCTGATCCCTTCCAAGACCTTTCCTCCATAACATTTCTGTAGTGGAGTTGTAGACCAAAGCACAGAAATTAACATTATTGTCACCATGACACCTTCAGAACAATCACTGTATCACTGTCATCCCATTGTTCATCAATTTGCTCTAGCGGGCACCAGTAACATTTTCATTTGTCCCTGTAGCTTACTAGTGTAGCCCAGTGGCGTCTGCTCGCTCCAGAACATGAAGAGCACCTTGTTGTTACTGTTTTGGGCATATCAAATACGTCATGGGTAGCTTTCCAGGCTCTGCCGTGCCGGGGGGGGGGGGAGAAAAAAATAAAAAGGTCACGCAACTGCAAATGTGGCTGTGTGCTCCAGGAAAAATTGCATTGCTCTCTTCTGGGAGCTTTGTTTTATAGTCTCTCGATCTTGGCCATTGATGAGATTCATAATTACCTCCAGAACAATAACACACTAAAATCAATACATAAATAAATACAGTTGACTTCACTTTTTTCCTCACCTTAAAAAATGTCACTAAAGTGCTATTTATTCATTTGCCTTTCAAATGCTTAAATGAGTACTTATAATGTCCTAGGCTCTGTTTTTGTGCTGTGTATATAATGATGAATAATCATGCTTCTTTTCTCTGGTGCTGCCTGTGTTGTCATAACATTATAAGCATGAAACACTATTGTTAACATTGTTATTAAACATGTTGCCTCAATAAAATTGAAGAAAACAGAGATTAATGAGATAAATTAATATACTAGCTGACAATTTTAACTCAATATGACACAATAACAAAGTTTGATCTATGTTATAGTTTTCCTATGAACACAAAAGGTTGCTAGTGTAGAAGAGGAAAGAATTCGAAACTCTACATTTACATCTTGGAAGTAATGACATCTAAACTAGTGATATCTTTCTCAAGCTCAGATTGGTCTGCTTCTGAACTCCATGTTCATTCCACTGTAAAATACTACAGTCTTTGTGATGCCAAATTCCCGATTAAATGTTGCTTAATAATAGGTTTTCATATTAATAATAGTGTGTTTTGTGTTGTATAAAATTATTGGTATGTAATGAGATCATCTAAGAGTTAGGGTACATGAATCCAGATTCAGTCCTCAGCACCTCATGGCCACCTGAGGACAAATTTAGTGACCCCCTCAAAATGTTCCTCCAAATTACTTTAAAATACTATATATTCCTTTATGATTTTGAAAAAGCCAAGAGATATTAAAATGATGCAGATGACTGAGATAAAAATGTAGAATCCTGGGCCAAGGAGAGAGCTCAAAGGGCTGGAGCACATACTTTTCATTTTGTAGCCATGGGTTTGATCCTTGACAACACATGGTCCCCCAAGCATTGGGACAGACCCCAGAGCATTAAGCTTGAGGTAACCCCTGAGTACTGCCATGTGTGATCCCAAAACTAAAATAAATAAAATAATAATGGGCCAGAGAGTTGGTTTAAAAAGACCTGAGCATCATGCTAAGTGAAATTAGAATGAGAAGGACAGATATTGAATGACTGCACTTACTTGTGGAATATAAAATTGCATAATATTAGACTAACACCTAAGGACAGGAGGATCACATTATGGTTTGGAAGCCAGTCCCACATGCTGGAGGAAAAAGAACTTGGGACGGAGAGAAGACCACTAAGTAAATGGTGATTGGAGGGATTGCCCAGGTTGGGGGATGTGTGCTGAAAGTAGACCAAGGACCAAACACGATAACCTCTTAGTATCTGTATTGCAAATCATAATGCCCCAAATTAGATAGTGTAAGAAGGATCATTCATGCAACAGAGGAGGAAGGGGAGGAGGAGGAGGAGGAGGAAAAAGAAGAAGAAGAAGAAGAAGAAGAAGAAGAAGAAGAAGAAGAAGAAGAAGAAGAAGAAGAAGAAGAAGAAGAAGAAGAAGAAGAAGAAGAAGAAGAAGAAGAAGAAGAAGAAGAAGAAGAAGAAGAAGGAGGAGGAGGAGGAGGAGAAAGAGGGAGAAGGAAGAGGAGGAGGTGTAGAAGAGGAAGAAGGAAGAAGAAGAGAAGAAGAAGAGGATGAGCAGGAGAAGAAGAGGAGGAGGAGGAGAAGAAGGAGGAGGAGAAGCAGGAGGAGAAGCAGGAGGAGGAGGGAGAGGGAGAATAAGAAAGAGGAGGCGGTGTAGAAGAGGAAGAAGAAAGAAGAAGAGAAGAAAAGAAGATGCAGAAGAAGATGAAGAGGAGGAGGTGGAGAGGAAGAGGAGGAGGAGGAGAAGAAGAGGAGGAGGAGAAGGGGGAGGAGGAGAAGCAGGAGGAGGAGGGAGAGGGAGAAGAAGGAAGAGGAGGAGGTGTAGAGGAGGAAGAAGGAAGAAGAAGAGAAGAAGGAGAAGAAGAATAAGAAGAAGAGGAGGAGGAGAATAAGAAGAAGAGGAGGAGGAGAATAAGGAGGAAGAGAAGCAGGAGGAGGAGGGAGAGGGAAAAGAAGGAAGAGGAGTTATGTGTAGAAGAGGAAGAAGGAAGAAGGAGGAGGAGGAGGAGGAGAAAGAGGAGAAGGAGAATAAGAAGGAGGAGGAATATAAGAAGGAGGAGGAGGAGGGGATGAGGAGAAAGAGAAGGAGGGGGAGGAGTAGATGAAGAGGGAGGAGGAGGGCAAAGGAGGAGTAGGGAAGAGGAAGAGGAAGAAGGAGAAGTATGAGGAGGAGGTGGAAAAGAGTTAAAAGAAAGGAAGAAGAAGATGAAGGAGGAGGAGGAGGAAGAGGAGGAGAAGGAAGAGGAGGATAAGAAGGAGGAGGAGAAGGAGGAGGAGGAGGAGAAGGAGGAGGAGGAGAAGGAAGAGAAGAAAGAGGAAGAGGAGGAGAAAGAGGAGAAAGAGGAATGGGGGATGAGTAGATGGAGAAGGAGGAGGAAATTTAAAAGGCCCCAAAGACGCCAGTATTGATAGTTCCAAATAGAAAAATTCTAAGACACCTGGTAGTCAGAATCACAAAAGCCAAAGACAGAATATTGAAAGCCTAAAGAGCAAAGAATGAGGACCTGGAGCGATTGTACAGTAGGCAGGGTGCTTGCCTTGCTGATGAACAACCTAGGGTTGATTCCTAGAACCCATATGGTCTCTTGAGTACTGCCCAGAGTGATCCGTGAGCACAGAGCCAGTATTAAAGTTTGGAAATAGCTGTATGTAGCCCAAAAACAAAAGAAAAAGAAAAAACTAAAAATCAAAGGAACTCATATACAAAGGAAATTCCATAGGTTTCAGAGCAGATCTTTTGAATGAGACTCTAAGGATAAGAATAAAATGGAAAGCTATCATTAAAAATCAAAATAAAAATACCTTAATGAAATGAACACCTTAGCAAGAATACTATACTGAGCGGTATTATCCTTCATATTTGAATGAATGATAAAAAAATTCGTAGACATGCAACATCTTAGGAATTTCAGAGCCTAGAAACGAGGTATTTTAAGAAACATTAAAGAGTCTTCTTTTTTAATTTAAAGAATCTTCTTTGAAAGGCAAGAAAAACCTCAGAATCATACAAAACTGCTACAAATTTTGGCAATAAAGTTATTCATCTCAGGGCTGGAGTGATCTAAAACCAAATAAACGGGGCTGGAGCACAGTGGGTAAGGCATTTGCCTTGCACGCGGCCAACCCGGGTTCAATTCCCAGCATCCTTTATGGTGCCCTGAGCACCGCCAGGAGTAATTCCTGAGTGGAAAACCAGGAGTAACCCCTGTGCATCGCCGGGTGTGACCCAAAAAACCAAAAACAAACAAAACAAATAATTTCTTTGTCTTCATATTCTCAATCAATGTGAATGTACTGAACTCATCAATCCAGAAAAATAGTGTCAAGATAGATCAGAAAACTGAATCCAACTTTCTGATGCCTACAGGAGACATATTTGTACAGTCTGAGTAACACACAGAGCTAACATTTGAATGCCATCTTAATCTTTCCTTCAGGAAAGTGGGGCCGACCCTACTTATATAAGACAATATGGACTTCAAATTTTAAAAGGCCTGAATGTTCATTTTTAAGGATCAAGGGATAAATATATCATTAAGAACTATTAGTTCTAAACGTATAAGCACCTAATAATGGTTCATAAAAATTATTTAAACAACTGCTAATAGACCTGAAGTAAGATATTGTCTGTAACACAGTAGTGGTAGCTACTCCTCTTACACCAATGTATAGATTTCTATAGGAAAAAAACTCAGCAATGAAAGAATAACCTTGAAGGAAAAAATAGAAGAGATAGTACTACCAAACAAATATAGTGTCCTTCACCCCCAATAATTGAGCACATATTCTTCTCCAGGGCACATGGATCACAAAAACTTACTCCATGAAATCAAGAATATAGAAATTGCACCAAGTATACTTTTATACAAAACTGTCTTGAACATGGGAATTAGTCATAAACAGAAAGGGGAAGAGGAAAAAACACTTGGAAATTTAAAAAGTTACTACTGAACAAACAATAGTGCAATTAGAAAATGAGAGAGGAAATCAGAGGATTTCATATTGGATTTAGCAAAGTGAAGTTAAAAGGAAAGTTCATAGCAATACAGCATCCATTGGAAGAAGAAAATAAATTATCTAACAGCACAATTTAGGAACTCAGAAAAGTCTAACAAATGGAATCCAGAGAAAATAGAAGGAAGGATCTAATAAAATACAGAGACTAAATTAATAAAATGTAAACTAAAAACGTTTAGAAGATCAAAAAAAGTTGAAAGAAAAAAAGCAAGATTGACAATTATCAAGACGAAGAGATAAAGAGAGGGCAGTAGAGAAAGAGAAAATTTCTAATAAATGTTTTGAGAAATGAGCAGGAAGACATCACAACAGATAACACAAATTCAAAAGATCATCAGGGATTATTATGAAAAACTTTATTTCATGAAACTGGAGAGCCCAGAAAAATGGATAGATATTTGGTCACCAAGAAGTCTTCCAAGGCAGAATCAACAGAAAACAGAGCACCTTAATAGCCAGTTACTCTCAAAGAAATTCAGTGATAATCATTAGTTTCCCATAAGCCCAGACCCAAATAGGTTTATTAATAAGTTCTTCTAAAACTTTAAAGAAGGATTACTCTCAATCCTTTTCAGGCTTATTCAGAAAGCTGAAGAAGCAAGAACCCTCCCAGTTTCTATGGGGTGAATATTACCCTGACATCCCTGATAATATAGATGCAAATATTATCAACAAGATATATGAAATTATCTATAAAAACAATATTGCCTTGTCAATAAATGCTGATAAAGCATTTGATAAGTTCCAACACCCATTCGTGATAAAAAAATCAATAAAATGCAAATTGAAAAATCTTTCCCCAAAATATATTAAAAAACAGACCCACAGTGAATATCATACTCAATGGTGAAAAACATCAAGTTTATCTCTAAGTTCATACACAGGTAGGGGTTCCTACTCCCATCACTAATATTCAGTATAGTATTAGCAACTGCGATTTGACAGGAAAGAGATATTAAGTGCATCCAAATTTGAAAAGAAGTCAAAGTCTCACTATTTGCAGATGATGTTATACTATGTCTAAAAACTCAGAAGACTTCAAAAAGCTCATAGAAGTAAGAGACTTTTACAGAAAAGAGGAAGCGTGAAAAATCACTGTGCAGACATACATGGCATTTCTTAGGCAAACAATGGTATAGACAAGAGATATTTTAAAAAAAACTATCTCTTATTTATGCCAAAAACAGTTACCTAGAAATAAGATTAATAATAGAGATGAAGTACCCAAAGGAAACTAAATCATTATTTAAAGAAGACTCAAAAAATAGAGAAACGTGTTCTGTTGTGAGGATTGATAGTGTCAAAAGAAAATATTTACCAAAGCACAATATAGATTCAAAGTAGTTCCCATGCCATTTAAAAATACATAGATCAAGTGCTGTTGAATTTCATATTTAGCGGTAAGCTCCCTCCAAAAAAGACAGAGCAATCCTAGGAAAAAAGAAGATGAGAGGCTTCTCTTTCCCCAGCTTTAAATTTTAGTATAAAGGTATAGCAATGAAAACAGTATGGTTATAGAATAAGGACAGATTCTCAGACCAATGAAATAGAATTTAGAGCTCAGAAACAGATATTTGGGTATATTAATAGGTAATCTTTGACAAAGGAGTATGAGTATGAAGTGGAACAAGAAAACCCTCTTCAACAACTGGTGGTGGGAAACTTGGGAGTCACATGTAATAAAAACAATTAAGGCCCCTTTCTCATAAAATTAATAGGAAGGTTTCTATGGAAAGTGGGACACAAGCAGCACATTATTAGTGGGTGAGGTCTTATAAATTTGTATCTCCTAAAAGACAAAAATATTATACTTATGGAATAAAAAGATAGTATGTAAGATAAGGCTCTTGTTTTGCATTCATACTGACCTTGGTTTGAATCCCTGGTACCCCCAAACTTTGCCAGAGGTAACTCCTAAGCAAAAAGCCAAGAATAGCCCCAGCACACCAGAGCATGCGGCCCCCGCAAAAATTCTAAATTATACTACAGTAAAATATTAAATCTTAATTTTTAAAAAGAGACTTTTAGAAACCTGCTTGATGCTGGAATGCAGTTGCTAACATTATTATGTTATGAATTTGTATTTTAATGCATTAATAAGTATCCATATATAAATTTAACAAAATGCCATTGGTCTTATAGGTTAATTCCCGCCCACATGGCAGAGCCTGGCAAGCTTCCCGTGGCGTATTGGATATGCCAAAAACAGTAACAACAAGTCTCACAATGGGGATGTTACTGGTGCCTTCTCGAGCAAATCAATGAACAACAGGATTACAGTGCTACAGTGCCATAAAATTCTTTGGTAAATTAATAAATAACAGGGTAATAAGTTAGCTTTATAGATCTAAAAACTTCTAATGATTATTTGATTAGGAATAAATAATATTTAACTGAATATGCTTAATATTCATGAATATTTTATTAGAAATTTTAAGAGATTACTATTTAAAAGAATTACCAAAGAAAAATCTTACTTTGGTCTTCTGTAAACATTGCAATGATTAAGTTGTGTTTTCATTGAAGAAGTCGGAAGAGTTAACAAATATTAGTTCTTTCTCTATTGTAAATAGTCAATAAATGACAAAAACAAGGTAAATTTATCAAAGGGTGCTTATTCTCCTGTTTCTTGAAAATTGCCTTATATTAATTGCATAGCCAAATTGTTTTTTATTTTTTTTTGAAAATAAAGTATCAAAGGTGGAAGTGATTTTTTTCTGAAACAGAGGCAAAGGCCAGTGTTCAATCTGATGAATCCCTTGATTACCCTAGCATTGAAAAGAGCAACCCCTCAGTACCACGCTAATAGGCCTGAACCCTACCAGATGTAGTGCAAACACCAAAAAATAAAAGAAAAAAAGTAAAAGAAGTAACAATTTAAGGGCACATTTAATTAAAAAAAAGTGAAATCCAAACCAGAAAATCTAGAGCCCCAAAGTTAAAACCACAATTACATTATGTCCCCCGTCCTGAATCATTTTTCACATTCCACCTCCACAAATGAGAGTATAAAGTTGCATAGTACACATTATATATTATTTAAAATGTACTCAATATACCCTTGATCAGATAGTGTGCACTGAAAACTATTCATGATTGTTTGTCCTTTTTTTAACACTTAAGATCCATAAAATTGTTGAATTCCACTGACCTCTGAAGAAAATTCTTCTATTGATATTTACATTATGCCCATAAAGATTAGTTTGAAAGGAGCTATCTGCAAGCCTAAAAGGCAGTTCAGGGGCTAGGGTACTTTGCCTTGCACACAACTGTCCATGATTTGATCCTCAGCACCTCATTAGATTCCCCCAGTAACATCAGGAATGATTACTGAGTGCAGAACCAGAATAAGCCAGTTACTCGGTAACTATCCTATTTGGTAAATTTAGTTCTTTTTTCTGGTTTTTAGGCCACAACCAGCAATGCTTAGGGGTTACCCCTGACTCTGAAGTCAAGAATCTTGGTGGTGCTCGGAGTAACATATGGGATATTGGGGATCAAACCCAGGTTGCTGTATGCACGGCAATTGCCTTACCCACTGTACTATTTATCCAGACCCTTAGTCAAATTTAATAATTATGGGAATGTCACAAATGAGAATATCCAGGATGTTTTTCAAAATATATGCTCTATTGAAATTTCAGGTGTCAGGTCTTAATGGAACTTCAAGTTCACAAACTTGAATGGTTTCAAAATTCACAAAAGCAATAAGGCTTGAGGTAAGAGATAAAAAGCATAATTAGTTCAGCTGAAAGATTGATAGAATCTGTTTGCCTTGCATGCAGCTAACCCAATCTCCATTCATGCACTGTATATAGTCTCCCAAGCATAGTTTGGTGTGATCCACAAATAAAAAAAAACAACAGCAATATCAACAACAACAAATTTAAAAAATAGGGGCCAGAAACACAGTATACTGGGTAAGGTGTTTGCCTTGCATGCGCTTGACCCAGGCCCAAGTTCCATCCCCTGAATGCCAAATGATCCCCCAACACCACCAAGAGTAATCCCTGAACCAAGCCAGGAGTAAGTCCTGAGCATAGCTAGCTGGGTGTAATCAAAAAACTAACCAAAGAAGCGAACAAAAAAATTGCTTGATCCTGTTTCTAGCTGTTTCATTCTTTATTTAAGAATGTGGTGGTCACTTGTATACACAGGGAACATTGAATATCACAATCATGCCAGTAGGTTTTCATTTTTGGCAAGTAACTTGAGACAGGGCTGGAGCGATAGCACAACGGGTAAGTTGTTGGCCTTGCATGTGGCCGACCCGGGTTCGGTTCTTCTGCCCCTCTCGGAGAGCCCGACAAGCTACAGAGAGTATCTCATCCTCACAACAGAGCCTGGCAAACTACCCGTGGTGTATTTGATGTGCCAAAAACAGTAACAACAAGTCTCACAATGGAGATGTTACTGGTGCCACTCGAGCAAATAGATGAGCAATGGGATGACAGTGACAGTGATACAGTAAAATTGTGACAAATATAAGTTTATTACTGCTAGGATAACTTAGATTAAAATGTGCACGGTGCCCATGGGGTTTCAACAATATTGCCTTTAATGTAAGAAGTTTGTTTATATTATTTAGAGACTTATTTAGAGATTTTGTAAATTTTGGGAGAGAAAATAGTGTGTTGGTAGTGCATAATATTTATTAGCACCCGGGTCAGAAGGGTTTTCTCTTTATATTAATATAAATTATAAGATTACTTATAATTAATGTAAGTTTTATTAGGAGGTGTACTACCAGTCTTACAGACTTAGTTTATTAGTAATTACAACCAGTTAGGAGCGGAAGATCAAGTTGGAAGAGGCCTTTATGAAAACGTCAACAGAGAGAAGAATTAACCGACAACAAAGACTTCAACTTGAACTTCCTGGTGCAACAAGCAACCTTCCCATGGGCAGGGAGGTTGAACATCCTGCATAGTGCTGCCAGGAAAATCCCGTTATAGTAAAAGGGCACTGACTGGTTGCATATGTAGGATGTCCCATCTCCCTGCCCACTTCGTCGAGACAGATTCTGCTGCATTGAAGAGCCATCAAATCTACACCTCAAGGAACTACTGATGTTGAGCTACATCACTAGTAAGACTGTGAAAAACTGTATTTAGTAGTGCTATTTAGCCTTTGAATACTATTACCTTCTCTCTTAATAGGCATTAGGTAAGTGACTAGTTCTGTAAACTGGTGGTGAAGTAGGGATGTACTAAATCATATTAGCCAAATGAAGGCCCTGTCAAGTTGAAAGTTGTTCCACTAGCCACACAGGTAATGTCAGCATTATTTCACTACTCACCATCAGTTCTACAAAAGGACAAAAAATATCAGTAGTTGGGCATATATACTCAGGGTGTATAGAGACAGAATAATAAGAGGGAAAGATAGTTTAATTTTTTGTAAAAGAAGCAACGTAAAGAAGTTCAAGACTCAGAGCAAAAAAATTATTAAATTATTTCTTAGTATCAGAAGGAAGATGAAGGAAAATTTTTATGAATTAGCACTGTTTTGGGGTGTGTTTTGGGCCACACCCAGCTTTGCTCAGACCTCTTCCTAGCTCTGTGCCCTTGGGGGGCTCAGAGGACCCTGTGAGGTGCTGAGAATCAAATTCAAGTCAGCCAGTACAGCCTTGCCTGCTGTACTATCTCTCCAATACCTAACTTCAATAATTTCAAATCAAGTTCTGGTGAATAGACAGAGTTTAATATCAGGGATGAGCCACATTAAAAGATAGCACATCTCATTTTGATGGAAAACATTTACATTTCTCTGCAAAATATTTATAAGAAATGGATATTGTTATATGTGTATATATACACACATGATCCAAATATACAGAAAATTTGTATTTGATTAAACAAGATGGAAAATGATTAAATCAAAGCAGGGCCATCCTATGACAAACATGGGAATGGCAATAAAACAATAAAGTAAAATCCAGCTAATTCTGTATGCTGGACTCAGGATTCTGTAGAAAGGATATTATCTCAGGATGAAAATGTCACTTAAGTGGAAAACTATAGGTTTATGTAATCTTATCATGGACTGCTGAAACTTTCAGTAAGGATCAATATATAGAATTTATTGCTGTATTAGAAACACTGATTCTAGACAATCAATTCTGTCAATACTAACTGGAATGACAGACTGAGCTGCTGTAGAGTTTACCACAGACTTTGAGTTAGGAATTTGCATTAACTAGACGATTTCAGGTGATGCCACACTTCTTAAAATGTTATTGACTATACATTCAAATCAAAGAAAGTTTCCAAACAACTATCTTGACTATCCCACACTTTAGTGAGTGTCATATGGACTGATAATAGACTAAAAAATTATAGGCTCTGGGTTGATGACTGAAAGAACTTCTATCTTTTTTCCCCTCAATGGCAGTCTGTCTATTGAAATTCTAGTAAATGGTTCCAATTTCCAAATTTATGTCTAAGGACTCCCAAATTCCATGCAAGCATAGGAACAAATTGTTATCTATAGCATTCTTTTGTAACTTTCTATACAGAATGTAGAGTAGCCCTTTTCGTCACTGATACTTAATGTTAATTTCTGCCCTCTAACTAATCTGGCTAGAAAGTATCGATTCTATTGAATATTAAAAAAAACAATTTGAGAGGCTGAAGAGATAGTACAATAGGCAAAACACTTGCATTGTATGTGTCTGACCAGGGTTCAATCCTGGGCATTGTACAGTTCCCCAAGCACATTCAAGAATGATTCCTGAGTACAACGTCAGGAGTAACCCATGAGCATCACCAGTTATGGCCCCAAAACAAAACAAAAACAGTTTGGGGAATTGGAGAGATAGTACAACAGATAGTGTGTTTGCCTACATGAAGCTGACCTGGGTTAGATTCCTGGAATCCCATATAGTTCCCTGAGCACCAACAGGAGTAATTTCTGAGGCCAGAGCCAGGAGTAATCCCTGAGCATCATTGAATGTGGCCCCAAAACAGAAACAAAAAACCAAAACAGTTTATAATTTAATTATTATAATTCCTCAAGTTCATTGTTTTCTGTTTCTCTGTCCTCACTTAACTTATTCAGATACTTTGAGTTTAATTTGCCTTTCTTTGGCTAGAATTTTAATATGGAAACTCAAGTCATGAATTTTAGATATTTTGTTTTCTGCAATAAATCATTAACGCTAGTCCTTTATGTATAGCTGTAGTACCATCACGTAGTGATGTTTTATCTTAGTATTAATTTATTTTTAAATATTTTCTACTATAATTTGGCTCTTTCTCTTTGAAATGTAAATTCTGTAGACATGTGTAATTTTAAATTTCTAAATATTTAGATCTGTTTTTAAAAATATTATTCTTGCTAAGTTTTTAGTTAATTCTTCTTTGGTCAAAGAAACAGATTGTGAGCTATTATTTTTCAATATTGTAAGGTATATTTTTTATTATTTATTAAAATTTTCATGTTTGGGTTACAATCTCACATGTAAGGTATATTTTATGGTCCAGAATAAACCCTTTCCTGGAAAATTCCCAAGACTTCCTGAAAAGAAAATGTATTCCCCTAGTACTGGATTTAGAGTTTTATAAATGAAAATTCAGTCAAATTATTAATATTTTTCAGTTATTTTACACCATTCAAAATTTTCTGTCTTCTAATTGTCAATTACTGAAGAAAGAATGTTGAAATTTCAAAATGTATGATTTGTTCTTTCTCTTCTATATGTATGAAATTTGAAAAGCGTGGCCTCTGTTATACATAACAATATTCTTTAATCTGAAATTTACTTTCTCTGTGTTAATATAGCAATTCTAGTATTCCTTTAGTTAATGTTTCCATGCTATATATTCTTCCATAATTTTACTGTTTTTCTATCAGTATAATATTAAAATGTATAAGGGTTATCATGTATCACTGTATCACTGTCATCCCATTGATCATCAATTTCCTTGAGGGGACCAGTAATGTCTCCATTCATCCTAGCCCTGAGATTTTAGCAGCCTCTCTTTATAAGGGTTATATACCATATCAGTCTTATTTATTTGTATTATTTTTAATCTGACTACAAACTGATAGAAAATCACTTAATATTCTATTTTTATAATGTATAACATTTTATTGTTTCATATTCACCCCTCATAATCTACTTTTTATATTTTTGAATTATTCCTATTAATGCATTTTATTTTGGCTTTACAATTTTATTGATCCATTCAGTTATTTCTCTAGGAAAAATATATGTACCCAATCTTTTACAACTTTGTTATGTTCAGTGTTTTACTACCTCTAGTGTATATAATAATCTTACAACCATATACGCCCTTAAATTTCTTTATCTTTGTTTTTTTGTTTTGGGGTCATACTTGGCAGTACTCAGGTGTCCTTTTAGCTCTGCATTCAGGAAACACTCCTGGTGGACCATAAGAGACTCCTGGGAATGGAAATCTTTTGACCAAATGCAAAGCAAGTGCCTTACCTACAGTACTATCTCTCCAGCCCTCATTTATTTTAAAAATCAATTTATTACTTTTTTTAGTTATCTTGAAATACAGAGCACTTTTATGCTTTTCTTTCAGGCATACAATGTTCCAGCACCAATCCTTTCACCAGCATCCACTTCTCTCCACCTTGTCCCAAGTTTTCTTTATTTTTTTCTATTATTAATGAATCACCATGTGGGTACAGATACAGGTTTACATATGCTTGTGCTTGTGTTTCAGTCATATACAGCTTGAGTATCTATCCCTCCACAGGTGCTCGTCCTCCGCTGATGACCCCATCATCCCTCCAACTCACTCCCACCCCATCCCCATCCCCACCCCGCCTCTTTGTCAGGGCATTCCCCTCTGTTTCCTCTCTCCCTTTGAGTGTTGTGGTCAGCAATGGAGGTCTTAGGTGGCCAATGTGTTCAGTCTATATTCTGCTCTGAGCACGCCCCTCCCATCCCGAGCGGGTCCTCCCACCACATTTTTGCTTGGTATTCCCTTCTCAGAAAGCTGCCCTATCCCCCAGCATGTGCGGCCGGCGTCCAAGCCATGGAGCAAATCTGGTACTTATTTCTGCTATTCTTGGGTGTTAGTCCCCCATTCTGTTGTTTTATATTCCACAGATGAGTGCAATTCTTCTATGCATGTCTCTCTTTCTGACTCATTTCACTTAGCATGATACTTCCCATGTTGATCCACTTATATGCAAACTTCATGATTTCGTCTTTTCCGACAGCTGCATAGTATTCCACTGTGTAGATGTACCAAAGTTTCTTTAGCCAGTCAGCTGTTGTCGGGCATTCAGGTTTTTTCCAGATTTTGGCTATCATAAACAGTGCTGCGATGAACATACATGTGCAGATGTCATTTCGACTATATTTTTTTGCCTCTCCAGGATATTTTCCCAGAAATGGTATTGATGGGTCAAATGGGAGCTCAATTTCTAATTTTTTGAGGAGTGATCATATTATTTTCCAGAAGGGTTGAACCAATCGGCATTCTCACCAGCAGTGTAGGAGGGTCCCTTTCTCCCCACACCCATACCAACAGCGTTTGCTTTTGTTCTTTTGGATGTGTGCCAGTCTCTGTGGTGTGAGGTGGTATCTCATTGTTGTTTTGATCTGCATCTCCCTGATAATTAGTGATGACAAGCATTTTTTTCATGTGTTTTTGGCCATTCATATTTCTTCCTTGAGAAAGTTTCTGTTCATTTCTTCACCCCATTTTCTGATGGGGCTGGATGTTTTCTTCTTGTAGAGTTCAACCAGTGCCTTATATATGCTTGATATCAACCCCTTATCAGATGGGTATTGGGTGAATATCCTTTCCCATTCTGTAGATTGCCTATGTATTCGGGTCACTGTATCTTTGTGGTGCAGAAGCTTCTTAGTTTTATATAGACCATTTGTTTATTTCTGTTTCTACTTGATTGTTTATTTCCGTGTCATCTTGAAAACTCTCAACAAAATGGGTTTTGGAGGAACTTTCCTCAATATAGTCAAAGCCATCTATTACAAACCCGTGGCAAGTATTATCCTCAATGGAGAAAAACTTAGGGCCTTTCTTCTAAGATCAGGGACAAGACAAGGATGCCCACTCTCACCACTTCTGTTCAACATAGTACTGGAAGTACTTGCAATAGCAATTATGCAAGAAAAAGACATTAAGGGCACCCAGATAGGAAAGGAAGAAATCAAGCTCTCACTATTTGCAGTTGACATGATTCTATACCTAGAGAATCCTAAAACCCCCATTAAGAAACTCCTATAAACAGAAGACTTGTACAGTAAAGTTGCAGGCTATAACATCAATACCAAAAAATCTATGGCCTTCCTATATGAAAACAGTGAGATAGAGGAAAATGACACTAAAAAAAACAATGTCATTCACAATTGTGCCCCAGAAAATCAAGTACCTCAGAGTCAGCCTAATTAAAGAGGTTAAGGATCTCTACGAATAAAACTACAAAACCCTACTCCATGAAGTAAAAGAAGACACGAGGAAATGGAAACATATGCCCTGCTCATGGATAGGAAGATTTAACATTGTCAAAATGGCAATACTCCCTAAAGCATTACACAGATTCAATGCGATCCACATAAGGATATCCATGAAATTCTTCAAAGAAATAGACCAAGCAATCCTTAAATTCATATGAAACAACAAATGCCCACGAACAGCTAAAGCAATTCTTGGGAAAAGGACAATGGGAGGCATCACCCTCCCCAACCTTAAACTCTACTACAAAGTGGTAACAATTAAAACATCATGGTACTGGAATAAAGGCAGAGCCACAGACCAATGGAACAGGGTGGAATATCCCTACACACCACCCCAATTGTATGAGCACCTAATCTTTGATAAGGGAGCAAGAAATGTGAAGTGGAGCAAGGAAAACCTCTTTAACAAATGTTGCTGGCATAACTGGTCAACCACATGCAAAAGAATGGGCTTAGACCTCGACCTAACACCTTGTCCCAAGTTCTCTTTCCATCCACCAGTCTGTCTTTATAATAGGCATTTAAAATATTATAGGCACTTTGGTTCACAGTGATGTTTCTGATAAGATTTCATGCAACCTTTCATCACCACCTACCCCTCCCAAGTGATCACTTTTTCAGGCACTTGGGTTTTTTTCTAAATTCCGTCTACTGTGCATAGTGCTGAACATGGGAGTGCAGATGGATTTTCTTCATTCTTTTTTTGCAGAGTCACTAGGGTATGTTCCCAGGACCTGCATTTCTGGGTCGTATGGAAGCTCAATTTCTAGTTTTTTCAGGAATGGCCATATTTCTTTCCAGAAAGGTTGGCCAATCGGCATTCCCACCAAGAGTGAATGAGAGTTCCTTTCTCTCTGCCTCCACGCCAGCACTAACTGCTCTTTTTGATGTCAGTCAGCCTCTGTGGCTGAGATGATATCTCATTGTTATCTTGATATGCATCTCCCTGATAATTAGTGGCATGGAGCGCTTTTTGATGTGCCTTTTTTACCTTTGTATTTCATCTTTGAGGAAGTTTCTGTTCATTTCTTTTCCCCATTTTTTGATAGGGTTGTATGTTTTCTTTCCTTATAAAGTATTACCAATTTTTATGGAAAATAACCCCTAATCAGATGAATGAACAAATAATTTTTCCCATTCTGTGGGCTGTCTTTGTATTCTGGACATCATTTCCTTTGAAATGCAGAAGCTTCTTGGTTTAATATATTCCCAATTGTTTATCTTTGATCCACTTGCTTGGTCAGCGGTGTTTCGTTCTTGAAGATGTCTTTACTACAATGTCACAGAGAGCTCAGGCTATATTTTTCTATATATAATTTATGGACCCATGTCTTATATCAAGATTTTAAACTATTTTAATTGGATTTTTGTGAACAGCATAAGAAAGAGGTCTGAGGTTTATTATTTCTTTTTGTATGTACCTGACCAGTTTTCCTAGCATCACTTGTTGAAGAGGCTTATCCTTTTCCATTTCATATGGTAAGCTTCTTTATTGAAGATTAACTTATAATATGCCTGAGAGACTGTCTCAGGATTTCAAGTCTACTCTATTGATCTATGGGTTTGTCTTTATTCCAATATCTTCTACTTTAATTACTTCCACTTAGTAATACACTTTGAATTTGGGGAAAGTTATGCCTCCCATCTCCTTTTTATGAAGGACTGCTCTAGCTACTTAGGAGTTCATTGACCAATGTAAATTTCAGGAGTGTATAATATATTTCTCTTAAAAATTACATAGATGGTTTTAAGTCTATGGAATTTCTGAACTGTCATTTATCCATTGAGCTCTATATTGTTCCATCAAATATGAATGAAAGTCTGGCTGGGTAAAATATTATTGGCATGGAGTTCATTTTATTAAGTCTTTTTGCTGTATCTCACCTTTGTGTTTGGGTCTGTAGGGTCTCTTTTGATAAACCAATTGTGAATATTAAGTACAGTTCTTTTTTTTGCTATTTCTTTCTTTGGTCACGCTCTTTCAATATTTTATCTCTATTCTTGTCTTTCATCATTGTTATTAGGGTGTGTATTGGGGAGTTTTTATTTAGGTATCATTTAGCAGGTAACCTTTGGCCTTTTGAATTTAAGTGCATTCACTCCTCACTTGTGGGAGCTTCTCAGCTATAGTTTCTTTGACTATTCCTTCTTTATTGGAATGGCCTTTTTAGTTCTTTGGGATTCCAATGATATTTACGTTGTTTCTCTTCAATTAATCCCAAAGTTTTCTTGTCTACTGTCTATTTTGAGCATCTTCCCCCATCTTCTACTTTTTTATAAAGGTTTTCTTCATTTCATCTTGGATCTCACTTATTTTATTCTCAGCTGCTCTTATTCTTCTTTTAAGGTCTTCCACTGAGTTTTTCATCTCACCTACCAATTTCTTTAGATATATCATTTCTGATTGTCGTTTTCTCATACATTTTTGTTTTGACTATACAACTGTTTCTTTTAACTCATAGAACATGCTCAACATTTCCTCTCTAAAGTTCTTACCTGAGATGTACTATTTATTTACTATGTTTTAAGTTTTGTCTTCAGGGTTACTATATTTGCTCACTATGCATGTAGATGTTCGGCATTGCTTTCCCATTGCTCCTGCTACAGTTAGGAGCTAATCTTTCCAATTCACCATTCACACTTCCGCAGTAATGGAAAGCATTCTGTGTTATTGATGCTGCCACTATTACATATGAAATTTAATTCTTTATTATCTTCTTGTGAATTTTTGCATGAGTAAATTACTGGAATTAGAATATCTAATGCATGTTCCATTTGAGATATGAAGGAGTCAAGTATCCTGTGTCGTCATTGGATTTGCATGCTTCATACAAAGTTTAGATATGGTGATTCCAAGAGGGGTCTCAGTTGAGGGTTCAGTGCTCAATTCATGAGCCTGGGGACTTGTCTGAGCAGGATACAGGACACCCAGACCAACCGGAGAACTGTTGATCTGCATGGGTAGATTTGATGGCTCATGGAGAGAGTGCCCCTGGAGAGGCTCCTATGATCAATTCCAAATATAGGTCTCTTTAAACCCCTGTTTGCACTAATTAAAGTGAGAGTACGTACTATACATTGAACATATTTTCAGACAATGTTATCAGATACATTTTTGACAGTCACGTGTATTTTAAAGACTTAAGAAAAATAACTAATTATATTTCTCAAATTAGTTGCCATGTCTGTCCTTCATCATTGATTCCTAAAAATTGCAGTTTCTTCCTGTACAATTTCTTCCTTTCTGAAAAAACATTCTTTAGAATTATTAAAGCATATTTCCTGACAATATGATGTGGTTATGTCTTTTTAATTTAACAAAATTTAAAATATTTTAAATCTCCCTTTGTAGAAAACATTTTTCATGATTTTTGATAAATACTTTAGTGAAGTGTAAAATTCTTGAATGTTTATACTGCCATCTGGTTGCCACAGTTTCTCTTGAAAAATATGAAGTTGTTCAAATCATTACTCCCGAATACTCTGACATTTTTCTCAGCTGTTTCAAGATTTTTTAATATTTTGTTCTTATTCATATCTGGGTGTTTAGGCATGATTTATGATTTTCTTTCTTCCTCTTTCTTTTGGGGATAGGGAATGTCAGATATCAATCCCAGAGCCTAATACATGCAATGCAAATACTCTGCAACTGAACTACACACCTGACCTTACAGTCTACTTAGGATTTAATAATTTATTTTGGTTTGGCAGAATTTATCTAGTCTGTGCTCTGTACATTTGTGTATGTGAAGTGGGGTTGGACAACATACAGTTATGCTGAAGGCTTAATACTAGCTTTGTGCTCAGCTGTCACTCCTGATGGGTGCCAGGAATTGAACCCAGCTTGGCTGCATGCAATGATGTCATCTTACCAGCTCTACTGTTTCTTCAGCCCACGATATGTTGATCTTGAAACCAACTCAGAATCAGAAATAATGCCACAGTAAAGATCACCATAAAAGTGGAAACAGGAATTCAGCAGTTAGCTATTAGATTAAGAACAAGAATTCTTGCCCAGTATTAACATTTTCATTGCTAGTACACAATGAAGTATTTAACATATGATAATCTAATAAAAATTAGCACACAACTTGAAGAATGAATATTTAGAAGAAATATTCTTATTCTTTCCTTATGTAAAACAAAGGAAGATTTTCTGAAGAAAGAACAGATTTGATAGAGAAAACTTGACAGTTAATGTTAGCATATTATAACATAAACTCATCTTTATTAGTGTGTGTGTTTTACATTCTCTGATGGATCCCTGAAGTACAGGCAGAGGGATTTGCCTTTGTATTTCCTAAAATGAAAGCAGTTCTAGATTCCGGGTGAGGATTGTGAAAAGAATTGAAGAGTATAAAAATTACCTGTTGCACTCTAACAACATCAGACCATACAAAGAGGTGGGCTAATTGACTGAGCAAGGAAGAAACTAGTAAAAGACAGTTAGGGAGATTTCCCACTGAGGATGTGCACCTGCACTGAATTCAAACCTTTGAACCACAAAGCCCTTTGAGTGCCGCCATGTCGGGTCCTGATGACCCCCTGCACCCCGAGTTGAGCAACACGACATCACTCAGCCCAAGCATTAAACCTTCTTGCCAAGTTGGCTGAGTGTCACTGGAGGTGACAGCTGCTCCCTCTGAGCAGTGCACACAAATACTCTCCTTGAAAGAAAAGAAACTGGGAAATAATGTTAAGGCACCCCACATTTTTAGGGAATTAAGAAATCCATCAACATGCCTAAGACTCAGTTTTAGGCTGAATAAAACTCTTAAAAAGATACTGCATTTTTTTCCTGTGCTTGAGTTGTGCTTCATCCTGAGATCCTCTGTGAAAGCCTAACCATAAAAAGTTTTAAAGAGCACTGTTAATCACTTAAGGAAGCTCCTCTAACCAAATAAACCTATTTAGAGCAAGAAATATTTTTTCTTGGTCTATGGGTATTTAAGAAAATTTATGTAAAAACATTAGCTTATCACCTAGTGATTGAGCACTAATTTTTGCCACACACAAGAAAAAAGGTTTTAATTATTTTAAGGCAGTGTAAATAATACAGCTTTATTGCATGAATGCAACCAATTTCAGGTCAGTCACCGGCAATACATACGTGTGGCCACCAGATCCTCTCCAAATATTTTTAAAAATTGCTTAACAGGCAAATAAACTTTAACCCACTAAACAAAAACAATTAAATCCTGGGCCAGAGAGGCCAGAGCAATAGCACAGCAGGTAGGGAGTGTGTCTTGCACGCAGCTGACCTGTGTTCAATTACTGGAACCCTATATGAACATTGCTAGGAGAAATTTCTTTCTATTTTGTTGAATATTCTGATTTTAGCACAGCGGGCAGCGCGTTTGCCTTGCACGAGGCCGACCTAGGTTCGATACTCCACCCCTCTCAGAAATACTGGCAAGCTACTGAGTATCCCGCCCGCACAGTAGAGCCTAGCAAGCTACCCGTGGCATATTCGATATGCCAAAAATAGTAACAACAATGGAGAAGTTACTGGGGCCCGCTTGAGCAAACTGATGAATGAGATGACAGTGCAACAGACAGTACTTTGTATTGTTTTAAATCTGTTTGTTTATTTATTTATTTATTGCTTTTTGGGTCACACCTGGCAATGCATGAGGGTTACTCCTGGCTCTGCACTCAGGAATTACTACTGGAGGTGCTCAGGGGACCATATGGGATGCTGGGAATTGAACCCGGGTCGGCTGAGTGCAAAGCAAACGCCCTACCCGCTGTGCTATCTCTCCAGCAACCATAAGTCTGTTTATTTTTTAATTGAATCAACGTAAGATAAAAAGTTACGGCTTGTTCATGATTGGGTTTCAGCCATACAGTGTTCCAACACCCATTCCATGACCAGTCACCAGTGTATGTTTCCCACCACCAATTTCTCAAGTTATACTCCCACCCACACCACCCCCACCGTAACCCCCGGCCTCTATGGCAGACACTTTTCTTTAAATAAAAAAAAAAATAACCTTCAGTTTTCCTCGTGGCTGCATAGTATTTACTTGTGTAGATATACTATAATTTCTTTATTCAGTCGTTTGTTCTTGGGGGCTTGGTTTTTTCCCCCAGATTTTGGCTATTGTGAATAGTGCTGCAAACAAAACCCCATATGGTCCCCGGAGCACCGCTAATAGTAATTTCTCAGTACAGATCTAAGGAGTACAGATCTTCAAGTGTGCCATCCTAAAATTTAAATAAATAAATAAACAAATAAATAAACAAATCCTCAGCCAGAGTGATACTGCAGAAGGTAGGGTGTTTGCTTTGCATGCAGTAGACCAAAATTCAATCTTCGGCATCCCTTATGATTCTCCCAAGCTTACCAGTCGTGATCCCTGAGTGCAGAGCCAGGAGTATCCCTGAGCACCACTAGGTGGCCCCCAAACAAAACTCAACTAACCAAAAATGACTAAATCCACGCAGGTTGGAGGATTTGGTTTTCAAAGTTGAACATTTTAATATCAAAAATGTTCCAGTTTTAACTAAGTTAAGATGAAACTAAAGAAGTCATAATTGGTGCCAGAAAAATAGTGCAGCACTTGCCTTGCACATGGTGAGCTGGATTCATTTGTCATCACCCCATATGGTTCCCCAAGCCCCACCAGGAGTGATATCTGAGCGCAGAGACAAGTGTAAATCCTGACCACAGCCAGGTGTAGCCTAAAAGTCAAACAAAAATATAAGTTGAAAAAAATTTCAATTCACATGGAATTAAATTTGTGCAAATTGACTGTGAGAAAATCATAAATATATTTAGTAGATTGAGACTTCAAATCAACTTTCTTAGGTATACAAAAGACCTAAGGAAACCATTAAAAAAGAGTTAAAATAGTCAGGGAAGGATTGAAGTCTTAACATATGCAGAACATCAATGAAGGCATAGGACTTATAACAAGAAATAAAAAAAACAATTACAATTTTTGTCTTAAAAAGTATAATAAATTACAATAAAATTGCTTTAGATTAATTAGAATTGAGCAGACACATGAAAGAATCTGGAAACTTGAAGATATGTCAACTAAAATTACCCAATATGCGAATTAGAAAGGGAAAAAAAGAAAATGAACAGTACCTGAGAGATATATAAGTTGGTAAACAATCAAGTTTACCAACACAGATCTACCTGGAATAGAGAGAAAGAAAAGATCAGGCTACATGAATAAATAATTGTTCCCAAAGTTTTAACTTTGAGGAAAGGTATGAATTGTTTACAGCAAAGTTAACTGAACTCCAGGCATAAATTATACTTAGAGATTTATAGGGAAACATACTTAGATCAAATACAAGGTATCTTTAACAAGAATGAAAATGGATTGTTCTTTAGAAATCACTTAAGAAATGAAGTTTTAATGCACAGTGAAGTGAAAACAGCAAGATTTTTTATCAATATCAAAATTTCTAAGAAATTAATATTTGCTCTGGTAAAAGATACTTATAGGTGGTAACTGGCACTAAAGTAATAATGCTATGTAATACATACCTTCATATAAACATTTTCTATACCTTAAAATGTATACAATGTTAGATATCAAATGTATTTCAAAAAAAAAAATTTCTTTGCCTCAGTTAGAGGGATATAGCTAAAAGAGCAAGAGGGCATATTTTGTTATGCGGAAGACTGAACTCAGACTTTGGAACCTCATTTCCTTCAAACACAGGTTGAAGTGACCCCTGGGGAATATGCAAGGAGTTACCCTTGAGTCCTTAAGTTGGGTCCTTCTAGGTGTGGAACCAAGACTAAAATATAGATATCACTAGGGAAGGGTTGGAGACACAGTACACAGGTAAGGTTCTTGTCTTGCATGTGGTCAGTCCAGATTCAATCCTTAGCACTATATATGGGTCCCTGAGCTCTGCCAGGAGTAATTCTTGAGCACCGAGTCATTAGTAAGCCCTGAACATAGTCAAGTGTTGCCCCAAACCAAATCAGTGTCAGAATCAGCAGAATCATTATCTTTAAAATATTTTATTGGTAAAAATAAAAATAATATATATATATATGCTATTGGTAAACAAAAGCTAAAAAGTTCATTACAGTACACCTGCCATGCAGCCAATGTTAAATATTCCATTTAACAAAAAGTTTGTTAAAAGGCAAAGTGTATAGATATATCCCCAAAATAAGTATGAATGACCAGCAATTATTTGAAAACATACTCATCATTACTTTAAGTTTGGTTTTTCTGTTTGTTTTGCTTGGGGGCCACACCCTGCAGTGCTTGCTGGGAATTTCCAGCTCAGTGCTCAGAGTCTGTTGTTCCTGGGGGGATCTGAGGGGCTGACTATACAGCACACAATATCAAATCCAGTCCTCCTTCATGTAGAGCATGCACAGATGACCTTTGAGTTATCAGCCCATCTACCTATCTAGCCCTGTGCTACAATCATAACTTATTATTGGCAAAATACAAGTCAAAACAAGAGCTATCACCTCATATGAATTAGGATGGCTGTTATTGCAAACAAAAGAAATAGGGCATGTTGGGGTAGGAGTGATAGTATAGTGGGTAAGGCACTTTCCTTGCACACAACTCACTGCCAGGAGTGATCCGTGAGTGCAGAGCCCGGAGTAAGCACTGAGCACCTCCAGGTTTGGCCTAAAACTAAAAAAACAAACAAAAACCAATGAAAAATAGAAATAGGATATGTAGAATAAAGGGAACTCTTGTATATCATCGATGGGAGTGTACCTTGGTGTAGCTGTAATTGCAATTATGAATATTACTTAATAAATAAAATAATCCAGTTATTCCACTTCTAGGCACTACTTCATGAATTTGAAAATACCTACCCATAAAGATATGTGCACCCCATGCCCATTGCCCCCATTAATTGTAATATCCAAGATACTAAACGATATAAGTGCCCATTGGTGGAAAAGTAAATAAAGATATGCGATGAAAAATTACTAAGCCATAATTGAATTTTCTCATTGGTGACAACATGAATAAGTGTTATGGATATTATATTTAGTAAAATAATTCAAAAGGAGAAAAATAAATATGGTATATTCGTATTGATATGTAGAAGATAAATAAAATAATCAATATAAAATATTACGTAGTTCCCACAACAGACTGGTGTTTACCAGAGGGGAGGAAAGATGTAAGGTAGGTAACACGGGTAAAAGAGGTAAATAGTTTAGTGATGGATTGAAACTAGACTTTCGGTAGCGATCAAAATGTAGTATATGTAGATGTCAAACTATCAAGCTGTATAAAAACACATCTATATAGTTCAGTATATCTGCATCTATACAATATACATTCCAGTTTGATATATCTTTCAATTAATGTTATTTTTAATAATTTTAGAATAAAAGCAAATAATGCAGGAGAGAGAGAGTACGGAGGGTAAGGAACTTTTCTTTCACGTGGCCAATTGGGATTGGTTACCCAGTACCACACATAGTACTTTGAGCACAGCAAGAAGTGATCCATGAGCATAAGTCAGGAATAAACCCTAAGCATAGTTGAATGTGGCCCCCAAACAAAATCAATAATAGAAGCTAAAGTTAGATCAGAATTAAGCTCAAGTGTACTAGGTAGTAGATCAAAGATATGTAAGATAATAACAATAAAGGTGACTGCACTGCTAAACATGAAGTTCAGTGTAATTGTATTGTTTTTACTTATCTTGCGGTTAATTATCTTATATAAGTGGTAAACATATAAAACAATGCTTATAAGTATTATCACACAATATAGTACTTACTGTTTATTTTTCATATATTATTGAGTTAATATTTAATATTTTACTTTCATCATAGCATTTATTTATATATTTGGGTGCACACAACATTTAAAGAATGCAATTATCTAAGTAATAAATAATAAAGGTAGATAATGTAAAGAAATGACAATGTTACTTTGTTGAAACTAAGTTGGTATTAATTAAGCCTCTTGCCATAATCATAAGGTGATATGTTGGGCCACATGTGGCTATGCTCAGGACTTCCTCCTGGCTCTGTTCTCAGGGACCTCTCTTGCCTGTGCTAATGGAGTCATATGTAGTGCAAGGGATCAAACTAGTAACAACTGCAGGAAAGGCATTCATCTTAACCCTTGTATTATCTCTTTGGCCACTAGTCATTATTTTAATTCAAAAATTAGTCTCAGGAAATGCTAAAACAATGCATATTTGTAAAATAAGAATAAAATGTAACATATACAAATAATCACAAATAAAAACAGAAGCAGAATAATGTATAAGGGAAATGGTGTGTATGACAGAAAATTAGTTGCCCATGGTGGAATTAATCCATTTCTTCATTGCAACTAATTTTATTGTTGTGGGGCATGACTCAGGGGGTGCTTAAGTCATGGAAATACTCCTGACAGTGCTCAGATCAGAGGTGCTCATGATTTATGAGGGTCATACCCAGTGGTGCTCAGGTGACCATGAAATCCTTGCTATCAAACCTCATACATGAAAAACATATACTATACCAATTGAGCTACATTCTTGGTCCTAATAAGTCCTTTCTATTTCTTGCTTAACATCTATTTTAATTAAATATTAAGGCAGCATGATTTACATAATTATCCATAAATTTATATCAGTAGTACAATACTCCAACACTGACCCAACCACCAGTGTCTATTTCCCTCTATCATCGTCTCAAGGTTCCTTGCCATAGGTTTATGTTGTTATATGTATATTACCATGTGATCTGCAAATAGTGATAATTTGACTTCTTCCTTTCCAACATGAATCCCTTGATTTCTTTGTCTTGCCTGATAGATGTTGCCAGGGCTTCTGAAACATCATTGAACAATACTGAAATAGCGGACATCCTTGCCTTGTGCCAGATCTTCACACCTTTTGAATTTGTGGAAAAGTCTCCCTCCAAAGACTGGGGACTTTCTAAGCTATTATCTATTCTACCAGTTGTTCTTTCTATTTTCCCTTTCTCTCTCCTCTGGTATTTCTACCTTTCAGAGATTATTCCTCTTCCTCTTGACTATTAGGTAACTTATATTCTCTTCCATTCTTTTACTTTTCTTTTGCAACTTCATTGTGGTTGATGAGTTGTATTTTATCTTTAAAATTGGTACAATTCTCCACACTCTGATTTCTGATGCTGTCTTGCTATTGTATTCCTTAGCTCCTTTAAAACTTTTCATATGGATTCTTTCACAGTTTGAATCAATTCTTCTTTGAAATGATTGAGTTTTTCTTTCAGTTATTACTTAATTTATTGATTTGAAGTTGCCCTCATCCAGACTTGAGAGTTTTGAAGAAATTGAGGACTTTTGATCTTCTGGCTCTGTCGACTGATAAAGCTGAATTCCTTGTTCTGCCCATTGTTCTTAAGGGATATGTGGGTACCGACAGTGGAGGTTGTATATTCCTGATGCACTGAAGCTGTCTTGATGTGCTGTTTTACACCAATATGCCACTGTTTGTGCTTCTGTATTCAGACTATTTCCATTAAGCTATAAATGTATTTCCTAGGGACATGCAAATGTATGTCTAGTTCCCCCATTTTAGTTGCCAATGATCTGTGAGGGTGTCAAAGCACTGTTAAGATCCTCTGGATTCCTACCTTCCCTTGATAATATATGAGGTGGGTGAACTATAACATGGATGCATATGCATCTGAACAGTAACAGGTGTTCCTGTGATCTCTGGGACTGAACCCGGTGCAGGGCACTCCAGGGATTCCTGAGTCCCAGGAAGGAGGAATAGCTGTGTGTTCCTTGGCTGCATGAGGTGGAGGAAGAAGAGTCAATAGGTCATTTTTTAACTATAATTAATGTGAATTGGTAAAAATCTCCAGTAGAAAGGCAAACATTGGCTGAATTGTTATAAAACGTATGACATAGTATCAGGGCCTTTGATGTTATTCATTGATGAAGTGTATGTCTTGCAGGTATGAGACCTGGGCTTTACTTACAGAAACTAGAAAAAATAACATCAAAATAGAGAGATAGTGAAGTAGATAAAGTTCTTGCCTTGCATGAGTCCAAGCCTTGCTAGGTCTCTGGCACCTCTCATGGTCCCCTGAGGACCGCCAAGAAAGCACCATTAGATACGGCAAAAAATTTAAAAATATATGTTGTTAGAGAAGATATCTAAATAAAACTTCCTGTACATGCTGTTATAAAGAAACTCATTTTTAGGTCTAAACTTACATAGATTTAAAATAAAAAGAAAATATATTTATTATTAGAAAATAACTTAAAAACCTGGGATGGATGATTATAATAGTATCAGACAAATGGAGCTTAAAACAAAAATGTTTACAATAGCAGAAATATCATAGAAGCAATAAACAATTATAAATATATGTCCCAAACAGGAAATATAGACAAATAGGAGGAAAAAGCAAGAAATGGAAGACGAAAAAGACAAACTTATAATGGTATGTGGAACCCAGGTTCAATTCCCAGCATCCTGTATGGTACCCTGAGCGACTCCAGGAGTAATTCCTGAATGCATGAGCCAAGAATAACCCCTGAGCATCGCCAGGTGTGGCTCCCCAAAAAAAACAAACAAAAAAAAGTTAACATATTGTTTCCATTTAAAAATCTTCACTGTAAAACGAAGCTAGAAATAAAAATAAAACTTACAAATCATAAATATAAAATATAAAACACACAAATCCATATCAGACAGCAAATGAGTCAAGGAAAAACATTTAAGTAAGATTAGAAAATATTTTGAAAACAGTAAAAATAAAGATATATCAAAAACATAGGCTTAAAAGAAACAGTGCCAAAATAAGATTGTGTTTGTTCGTTTGGGGGTCAAAAAGTGTGCCCAAGTTTTACTCCAGACTTTCTGCTCAGGGATGATTTCTGGCAGTGTTTAGGGGACCATAAACAGTGGCAAGTATTCAAATTGAACTCAGACGTGCAAGCCCAGCATTCTAATCTTTGTATTTCCTCTCTAGTCCCTATAAAGGGAAATCCATAGCTTAAAATGTCTGTTTTTGAAAATAAGAATTCAAGAACAATATAACTTTATAGTTAAGAGAAATAGAATAGAATAAATTCACGTAAGCTATTCTAAGAAAGAAAATGGTAAAAAAGAAAGTATAGGTCAGTCAAATAGAGAATAGAAAAAGACAAAGACACTTAAGAAGGGTTGGTTTTTTATATTATTCTTTTTTTTTAGTTTTTGGTACACACAAAGCAGTGCTTAGGGGTTACTCCTAATTTTCCACTCAGGGACCACTCCTGAGCTCAGTGTACCATTTTGGGATCTGAGGATTGAATTGCGTTCTGCTGCATGCAAGGCAACTCCTTGCCCACTCTACTGACTCTCTGGCCCCAGGAAATGTTGATTCTTAAAAAGGACAGTTTTTGAAATTATTTTTTTATTGAATCACGGTGAGATACATGGTTACAAAGTTGATCGTGATTGGATTTCAGTCATATGATGTCCCAATATCTGTCTCTTTACCAGTGTTCATTCCCCACCACAAAAAAGAGAAAAGAAAATTGATAAATTATTCACTCTAACAACTAGAGAAATGAGCGAGAGAGAAGACACAAATTATTAAAATTATGAAGAAAAATTTTGTGGAGAGGAAATTGCTGCTAATCATACAGAAATTATCTAAGATCATGAAAAGAATACAATGAACAATTCAAACAAGTCCGAAAAACTCAAAAATCATTTAACTTAGATGAAATGGACAAGTTTCTAGAGTAGTACAGACAATACTCATAAAGAGGTAGAGAACTTGCTGAGGCTCATAATAAATAAAGATGTTGATTTGTTATTAAAAAAAAAAATTCAACAAGAGAGTTTCAGGACCCCATTGCTTCAACTGAGAAAATTTTCCAAATATTATAGAGAATAATTGACACCAATTCTTCTTAAATTCCTTACAAATTAGAAGATGATGGGACACTTTGTAACTAATTATATGAAAGAAGCATTATCCAATAGACAATAAAAGAGGTAGTTATATTAGAAATAAAGACCATAAAAAAGTCAAAGTCGTGGTCAAACAGAAAACTCAGTCAATGTAACAAATGATATTGATAGAATGATGGAGAGACAATGACGAAATGTCCTCAATTAATTCAGAAGTTTTCCCCAATTCATCAGTTTTTCACAAAAACCCTCAATAAGGTAAGATTGAAAGAATATGTCTGCAACATGATGGACAGGATAAAGGGAATTTATGAAAAACCCACAACTAACATACTATTCAATAGTAAAAAAATGAAAGATTTCCCTCAACATAAGGGAAAAAATGCCTATTTCCATTTGACATTGTAGTGGAAAAACTATCTAGGTAAGTAAGAAAGAAAATAAAAAAAAATAAAAGGCAGAATAAAATGGAGCAAGAAATAGTAAAAGTAACTATTCATAGATGATAAAATCTTGTATATATATAAAAACTCAATGAACCAGCACACATGAAGATAAAGTTATACAATAGATTAATACACAAAAATAAGTTGCATTTCATAAACAAAATGATGAACTCAAAAACGGAAGAAGTGGAAGATGTCAGACACACTGGTCACAATTGCGTGATTATGTTTATTTGAAATCACTGTCATCCCGTTGCTCATCGATTTGCTTGAGTGGGCACTAGTAACGTCTCCATTGTGAGACTTGTTATTACTGTTTTTAACATATCGAATATGCCACGGGTAGCTTGGCAGTCTCTGCCGTTTGGGCGGGATCCTCTCAGTAGCTTGCCAGGCTCTCCGAGAGGGTCGGAGGAATCGAACAGCATGAAAGGCGAAAGCTCAACTGCTGTCCTATCGCTCCAGAATCAAATAATCAATATAATTAAACTGATTATTTGAAATATTGAAATTGAATAAACGTATAGTGACAAAAAGCAGATAGCATATTTAGGGGGTGACGACAAAAATGGGGAGAAAGTGCTTAATTAGTAGTAATTTCCTTCGGGGATGATAAGGTGTTACGGAACTAGAGAAGTGATGTTTGCATAATATTTTGAATTAAATAAATGCCACTTATTTGTGAACTTTTAAGTGCTAATGTAAAATTTTCCTCAGTATATGTAATCAATACTGAAAATGGCATGTTATTATCATCATCACTATCACTATGGGGCGAATTATCACAAACTTTCACTTTAAAATAAAAAGAAGGAAAAACAGGGGATGCGCTCACTTATCTGTGCTATATATAATAACTGGATGAGGAAATGTAAGAGGAGATTACCTTGACCCCGGAATATAGGGAGGAAGATAGAGAAGGAAATAAATCAAGGGGGGAAGGAAGACGGTAACAAAGATAAGTGCTGGGGGAACAGGAGTCAGAGGTCTTGGATATACTGGTGATATGGGTGAGTGGTGTAGGTACATATTCAAAGCACAGGCTCAACAATACTGAAAAGCTAAGATCAGATTGTCATGGTGAAGATGGCTGTTGAGGAGTATGGGGGGGCGAGTGTGGGAAGGGTGGGGAAGATCTGGTGAGAGAGCGTGGGAACACTGGTGGAGGGAAGTTAACACTGGAACCCTGGTGGTGGAGTTGGTGTTGCAATATTATATGCCTAAAACTCAACTATCAATAACTTTGTTAATCACGTTTTTTCATTACTTTTTAAAATTAGTGCTTATGCTAGGAGAGGAAAATTATGAATTTAAGACTATATTCCATATAATTCATACATCTTTTGTCTTTTCTCTCTTCTCTTTCAGATTATGTCTGGCCATTACCTAGGTATTTGTGCCCCGTCTGGATATCTTTAGATGTTTTATTTTCCACAGCGTCCATCATGCACCTCTGCGCTATTTCGCTGGATCGGTATGTAGCAATACGTAATCCTATTGAGCATAGCCGTTTCAATTCGCGGACTAAGGCCATCATGAAGATTGCTATCGTTTGGGCAATATCTCTAGGTAATAAACTCTCTGGGCCATAAGGATTGCAGCGGCTATGCTCAATATCTTCGGATTATGTACTGTGAACAACCTACAGACGTCAACTGGTAACATTTGCGCCTAATTGTGATTTGCTTATTCATTATTCTTAACCTATATAGTCAATATTTAGGTTAACAATAATCTGTGGAATAAAACATGAATAAAAAAGGGAAAGATATTTCTATTTCCCCTAACCATTAGTATTACAATAAATTCTGCAACGCAGACACTAAATATTTGAGATATTTAAAACAATTTAAAAGTGACAAATATACTTGGTAAAAATCTAAATTTAAGAAGCAAAACATTTAAATATTAAATAAGATTAATAATAATCAAAAGCCATTATTAAACCATAATATTAATCTTACCATTTTATTCTGATTATAAATTCTTCTTTGGGAAAAATAATGGTGTAATATGAATCTTCATAAAGCTAACAGTCTAAATTTTGTTGCGTTCACTGCTGCCTTATCCCACCTCTGCTCAGAAACCACACCTTAAAATTTAATCTTAAAGATTTATTTGTAATATGTATAGGAAAATTGAAAGCTGAACAAATTATTCCTCAAAAGACTGGAGATTTTTAAAAAGACACTTAAGATTTCAGGAGATGGGAAGTTATCTTCTGCTGGAGATATGTTGGAACATACGCTTTGCATGCAAGAGCTCCAAATTTACTACCTAACACAACATAGTCCTTAATCACTGAACCAACTGGTAGCCCCAGAACATATCAAGTGTGACCCCAAAACAGAAAAAAACAGAAAATGGAGGAGCATCTAAAAACAACTATAAATTCTATGGCTTAAGCACAAAATGGGAAGCTAAGACCTCATAACAGATTAAATATGATTAAATAGAGAATTGCTGATAGCTGTTAGAAGAAAAAGATTGAATTAAACAATGAAAAGTAGAAAGATAAAAATAGGTAACAGTATATAAAATAAAATACCTCTATACAGTAAAACTTAAAAGAGTTCCCTAAGGAGATTAAAAAAATAAACCAACAATGGTAGAAAATCAATATTTGAAGAAATAATAGCCTTTGGAATTTGAGGCTTAGGCACTTTTAGGACCCCAAGAGTCACTGTCACTGACAATTAACCATGCTGTGCTTCAGTGGTTCAGTGCTGTTGCCTGGTGGTGCAGTGCTACTCAGACTCAGTGAGCTGATGGCTACCAGTGCCACCCCAGTGGTGTTTGGGAGACTCCAGAGCTACACGTAGCAAAGCACAGTAGACCCTGTGATGGAAAAGTATACTCCAGTACTTGGAGCTATCTCTTTTGCCCAGCTTCTGGAATTTGTGAAAGGTGCTCACACATCAAAATTGTTACAAATCTCAAGCCAATTGGATAAAAGTCATCAAAGTTTTAACTCATTGTAGTGACATTGCAGGGGAAAAAAACCATGTCAGCCTGAAAGGAACAATAACTAAGGATATTAACTTTAATAGAACAATGGTAATGTAGGGGGCCGCGAGGGGAAGACAGCGGGAAATCCCAATGAGTGAGAAGAATTATGCAACAGGAAATTCACTTATTGCTTCATATCAAGAGAGAACTTCAGTTGAGGGGGGAAGTTCCGTAAGCACTTATCCTCCATTCCCACAATGGGTGTGCGCACAAATTTTGAGTTTCCTGGTTCCAGGTCTGACTACAGGCCATGATATGGGCTCTGGCCTTGGAGTTTTCCTTAAACGTATAGGATGTGAAAGCCTTAGTTAACCTCTTACATTTCTAGGGGTGGGGAAACAAAACCTGAAAACCTTACTTTTACAACCTGCTCTGAAACCTTTATCTTTGCAATATAAGTTACCACTCCACACAGAAAGGTGTATTTACATACTTATCATTGACCACGCTAAAACAGCTTTATGTTGCGAGAAGCCTTGAAAAGAAACCACAAAGAAGGAATGAGCTCTCGGGCACATGATTTTGTGAAAATATTTCCAGACCTGTTTTGGTTCTCATTCTGGAAACTATCAATAAAAATGCAGACTGAACATCACAGTGATTCGCTAATAAAAAAAAAATTTTTAAATACCACAATACACTACAACTTGGTTGACTCATTTCAAGATAATACTGATTGACCCCTTTTAAAAACAGGCAAGATAAAAATATATAGTATTTAAAATTTAAAGCAAACACATTAATCTTAACTACATTTTTTGCGGCATACCTAGTGGCAGAATTAAAAATATACAATGAGTATAATTACCATCAAAGTAAAAAACTATAAATAGGTCTAGGAAATACTGAGAAGGGTTGATTTAAGGAATGTTGATCTGGAGGCTTTTATGATGCTGACAATGTATATTTTATCAGTGCAGAGGTGGTTGTGTGCAATATTTTTATATAAACATTTTATACTGTAGAGTAATTTATGCTCTTCTCAGTATGTTTGTTCCATTTCACAAGTTCAAGAATCAAATAAAATAAATATGTAAATAGGAAAAAAATGCAGGCCTAAATTTGGAATTGCCTTCCCACTCAAAAGGTTGGGGTTGGGGTTAGAATTTCTATTTTCCCACAGCTCTGTTGTAACTACAAGGGCCATTGAACCATTGGGGATTGTTAATTTCTCTATAAAGAATGAGGGATGCTGGAAAGTGTGAGGCATTTGTTCTTTGCCTGCTATTTTCCCTGTATTGACACTAACAAAAAGAGATAAATGAATGCCTCCTCAACTGCAACAATGAAAGCCTGATGTTGAAATTATAGGGTCAGGTTGTTAATAAAAAGTGAATGCTCAATTAGAATCATTTATCTGGCAAAATTATGCCTCAGTTATCAAAGTGACATAAAGACATCCCCAGACGAACAAAATCTGATAACATGACAAGAACAAGTGTCCTATTTAAGAAATTGGGGTTGGAGAGAAAGCATAGCAGTTAAGATGCTTGCCTTGCACACGTTTACTATACATCTATCTAGAGGTTGAATCGTTTATTATTAATTAAGAGCTTTTATTGAGAGGTTTAATTATTATTTATTCTTCTCGGCAACGCAAGAAGGGAGACTCCCCATTTTAGACTCTTTTGCTTTCCCCACCCACAGTCAGTCAACACAATGTGTCCTCATTAGCTCTACCTACTATTTCTCACATTGCAAACTTCTCCCTTCCATCACTTGCTTTCTTAGTTTAAGCCTTCATTGTCAAAAAGATACACATGCCCATCACCTTCTCTTCTGTCTTTATGAAATATATGTTTCTTCTCAATACAAGGCATATATTCAATTAAGTAAGCCCATTAGACTTATGGCATTAGGAACCAGAGTCTTCTCCAATGTGCATATCCAATCACTGTACAGAGAATTCCTCACAAATATTTATCTACATTTTTGTGCCTACCTTGTTTTAGTTCTTCCTTTATTTTTTAAATTTAAATTTATCTCCTTTTCTTTGTTGATGTTGTTGTAATGGTCAGGTATTACACATATCTGAGCACCACCCCCTGAAGCCCACAAAAATAAAATTTTTGTTGTTATAATCTTTCAGGACTATTTTACTGTTGCCAATTTTTTTTGCAATTCCCATATTGAGTTATGCTTCCTGATTTGGGGATGCAGTCCACAGTTTAAGAACCAAGGAACTAGATCATAAAATCCCATACCTCTGAACTCAATTATTAGATAATTTTAATTTTATTTTTGTGATGTTATATAGCTTTAAATTTTCATATTCCTTGTAATTTTGTAGTCTTCATTTCACATATGAAATAGAAAACTTCTTTTTATTTATTTTTAATTTTATTAATTGAATCACCATGTGAAAATGTATAGAGCTTTCAGTCTTAAGTCTCTGTTATACAATGCTCAACACCCATCCCATAACCAGTGCACAATTTCCACCACCAGGAGCCCCAATATACCTCCCCCCACTCACCCCCAGCCTGTGTAGCTGATAGATTTCACTTTATTTTGATTACCTTCAATATTTCAACAAAAAACTCACTATTATTGTTTGGAGCTCCCCCCCCCCAAGTCAGACCTGTTGAAAAGGAACCATTTGATACTGTTTTCCATTGCTGACAATTAAGTAGTTTTGGATTTCTGTATTTTAGTAACTAAGTCCAGGGAAATTTTTTGCCAGAAATTGCATCACTGTAAGCTTTTACTTCCCTTTTGTGGTGCTCATAAAATGGAAAAGCGGAGAGAGAAAAACCCTTCCCTCCTGGTGCATCATGGGTCAGTGGCTAAGTTCACAGTCTAGAGATATTTCTGCAAGCTGCTGGTGCCCAAAGTAGTTTAGCTGGCTTCTGGGATCATACTCCTGCAGCAGTGGAAAGGCCTTTTTATTTGTTTTTAATTGAATCACTGTGAGATACAATTACAAAGCTTTCCTGTTTGAGTTTTAGTCATACAATGGTCAAACACTCGTGCACATTCTCCACTACCAATGTCCCAGTATACCTCCACCAGTGCACATTCCCCACTACCAATGTCCCCAGTATACCCCACCCCATTCCAACCCTCCCCCTGCCTCTTTGGTAGACGAATTTCCCCACACTCTCTCTCTACTTTTGGACATTATGGTTAGTAGCAGACTTCTTTAATCATTGTTATTTGCCTTGAAATTGTATATCCTGCTCAATGGTGTACGGTCTCAGACTTGCTTGGTACAATTACACAAAGTAAAATACACTCTGGTCTTTTTGCTAGAAATTCATTCGATTTATTTGGAATTCGATTTTTTAAAATTTTTAATTGAATCACTATGATATATACAATTATAAGGTTGTTCACAATTGAGTTTCAGTTATAGAGTCTCCAGTCTTTTTGTTCCCTCTTGTGACAGAACTTTGAAGTTGTATATCTTCTCTTTTCCTTACTGCTCACCCAGATGGCTACTTTCATATTCCAGGAGGTGGCACTAGAGATCAATTTTGTGGTTTCTCCCTAATCTAGTCCATTGTCTTGCTTTCTGAGCGCATGCTCTACCAGAGCTCTCTCTTGTGGCTGCAAGCAATAACCCTGCTGGAGTGAGAACTGGGGAGACGGGGGTACCCATGGACCCTATAGAGAGATTTCTAGGTGTGGGATTCCCAGAGGTTATAGTAGTATTTTTCTGAGTGCAATCCCATTAAAACCTTTTGAGATTCTCATCTGCTCTTTCCCATATGTTGTTTCCTACTTCTAGCCTTACCTGTGCTGCTTCATTACTCTGGGAGCTACTAAAGAGAAACTCATTTCTCTAACGGAGTTCCACATAACTGTGGCAGCTGGGTGAATTCCACTCACTGCTTTTCTTCTCCAAAACACACTGAGTGGCTCTCCCTGCCATATAGATTAGAAGCATTTCTTTGAGAACTGGGACTGGGAAGGGGTAACATGCTGGTCAAGTTTTTTTCCTACTACTTCCATTATGAACGAACTAATTTGGTTTTTGTTGTTTATAACTTTGTTCTAATAGCATACTGGATTATCCTCTTTGGAAGTCTGAAAGTCTTACAAATTCGCTCTTGCACTTGCGTAATCTGCCAAAGCCAGAATTCTTCTTGCTTTTTTCTTACTGGAATAGGGGTCTGGGCAATTTCACTGGCTCTGCTAGTTCCGGTGTCAGTAAAGAGATTTGTCTTGGAACACAGCGCAAGATACCATGACTCTTCCAAAGAAATTTTTATTCATGGTTTTGGTATCCAAGTCATTGTTTCAAAGAGGGGAATAAAATGTGGTATGCATCATAATACTGCTATGCTAATACCATGGAATCTTTTTAAAGAAATATTAGTGTATAATTTGAATTCTTAGTGCTACCTTGATTTTATTTAGGTATCAGTGTGATACTTGCTTGCTTGAATGAATGTGAAGATGTTCTTTGGTGTTTTATATTTGTGAAGAGTGTGTGAAGAACAAAACATTTTTTTCTTTAAATTTTTGATAGAAATCTGTGGTGAAATTCTGACTGTGGGCTGTTTTAGTTCGTGGTATTTGGGTTTTAAATCTCTGCATTGAAAGTTTACTTACACAGTATACAACTTTTAATAGTATTCCCTTATAATTTGTGTAAGGTCTGTTATAATTATTTGCATTCTTTCTTTCATCTCTTTCTCATTGATATCTCCCTCTGTTTCTTTAATCAATCTAAAGGTTTGGTAAATTCGTTTTTATAGATTTCATCTATTATTTTTACTATTTAGCAATTTATTGACTTCTGCTCTAATAGTTATAATTTCATTCCTCCTTGTTTAAAATTTATTTACCTCTTATTTTTCTAGTGTCTTATGTGAAAATTTGAATTATGCCAATTCAGATCTAAGGTTGAGACTCTCATGTTTTCTTTCATTTCATTTGTACTTTTCAATTATAGAATTGCAATTTGTTTCTTTTGTATGCTTCTCTATTAGTATTCTCTTCTTTTTTTTCTTGTTTTTGGGTCACACCTGGCGATGCACAGGGGTTACTGCTGGCTCTTCACTCAGGAATTACTCCTGGCGGTGCTCAGGGGACCATATGGGATGCTGAAATTAGAACCCGGGTTGGCCGCGTGCAAGGCAAACGCCCTACCCGCTGTGCTATCGCTCCGGCCCCATAGTATTCTCTTCTTGATGCTACATTATCATCATAACTTTACATTTATTTCTACTCACAATTTACTTTAGTTCTTTTTTTCTCCATTTTTTCTCTGCTCCCTTCATTGTTGCTATTTTGTTGCTTTTATGTTTGCCGTGGATTTCACTGATGTCTGGCTTTGGTACACACACTTATCTGTGGTGGTCATTGGGGGTTGTACTTCAGGTTGTGGTGCTCACACATTCAACCATGGTGCTCAATGAGGTTTGCACTTCTTTACTTTTGTATCATGCACCTATTCTTGGGAGGGTGAACACTCTTTTTTTATTATTATTGTTGTTTTATTGCTATTGTATTAGTTATGACACAAACACAGCCTTCCACTAGACATCCTCAAATCTTGCTCCAGTCCTCCCCATTCAACCTTCCATGTCTTTCAATTCTATTATTATATGCCCACCTGTTTATTTTTGTTTAATGTTTTCCTTTTATGCTGACTTTCTTACTGCATAAATATGTGAAATTATACAATATTTTCCTTTCTATTTTAGACTTTTTTGCATGGAAAAATCCTTTCAAGTATCTTCCATTTTCCTGCAGGTGGCAAGCTTATAACTCTTGTTTGGAAACAAGTTCTTTTTTTTTTTTGAAAAATAATTATTTTTAAAATTTTTTTCCTTTATTTATTTTTAATTAGTGAATCACCGTGAGGGTACAGTTACAGATTCACTCATCTTTGTGCTCTTGTTTCCCTCATACAAAGTTCGGGAACCCATCCCTTCACCAGTGCCCATACTCCACCACCAGTAAACCCAGCATCCCTCCCACCCTCCCCAATCCCATCTCCCCCCACTCCGCCCCGCCACTATGGTAGGGTGTTCCCTTTTGTTCTCTCTCTCTCTGATTAGGTGTTGTGGTTCACAATAAAGGTGTTGAGTGGCCATTGTGTTCAGTCTCTAGCCCTCATTCAGCACGCTTCACCCTTCTCCCGCATGGGAGGGTGAACACTCTTTAACTGAGGCATAAAAGTTATGGCTGTGGTGTTTGTCAAGGGTCTCTGCTATGCTCACACATGTGCTCTCCAGAGATGATACTTCAGGGTCTTTGTTCCTACACATCTCATTATAGTTATAGTGCTCCCTGAGAAATTGCACTCATTTATGGGGTGCTCACACTCATACTGGCTAGGGTATATCCAGAAATTTCCTACAGAAGTGAGAGTCACAGATCGCAGATTTACCATGCTTAAGCAGCCAAGCTGCCGAAGCTGCTCTCAGGGTATGTGGAACACCAGAGATTTGAACTCATAACCATATGATTGCAATGCAGAACTGTTAATTCCCTCAGTCCTACTTAAGTTCTTTGTTTTCCGATTTGTTGATTCATTTTGTGTCCCAAACTGCTGTGCTCAGGAGCTACTCCAGATCCTGTGCTAGATAGACTAGTTTACCTCATGATGATCAGAGACCATGCGGTGCTAAGGGTCAAATCCAGACTTCTTGCATGCAAAGCATGCACTCAGTTCTTTGAGTTTCTCTCCAGACCTCTACTTTAAAAACATATTCATAATAATTATTATAATATCATTATTAAATATGATTTCTGTTTTCTCTCACAAATGTCTATTTAAGATTATTTTACTATGGTACATTGTTCATACTTTCCTGATTTGGGGTCTATTTTGCCGATCCTGTGATTTTTGTTCAAAACTAGAGTTTAGTTAGCATATCATAGCAAATCTGGATACCTGACTTCCATCTTAACTTATTTTTACTTTCCTTTTAATTTAATAATTTATTTCATTTTTCATTGATGTCTGCTGTCCCCTTGCAGTGCCTAATCTCTGATGTTCCTGATCCTTAGACTTTACTATGTGTTTGTTAGTTTCTTTATCTAGGCTCAATAATGTTACTAAAAGTGCAATACTTTTTCTTTTATAGAGCTTAAAGTATTCCATTGCACACATATGTAATGTTTTCTTTATTTACATGTTGAGAGACATTGATATAGCTTGAGTGGTATTATCTTATGGATAGTGTTTGGGAGTGAAAAAATAACTTTCACCTACCCTACATTCTCTGATGTCACTCCTATGATAAGTAATAGATTAGCAATGGAAAAACAAACAGAAATTTGATATTTAAAACTCATGAATACATGACATGCCTAGAACATAAAAGTGAATCCTGAAGATGCCCAAATCATTGCCTTAAAAATCATCTTAAGCTAAAACAAACCAAAATATGTTTGTGTTAGAGGAGGACAATTACAAGATATTACCAGGAAAAGCACAATAACAGAGTAGGGTTTGTTATACAGATTTAAGTATATACCGTCTCTTTTGATAAGATTCTCTTGTGATTTATATTTATTCTTTTCCTCTTGGCACAGAAAGGGAGAGACTTACAAATTGAGATTTCATTTCCATGTTGAAATTTCCTTCCCAAAAGGATAATTTCTACTCAGTGTTTAGGTTTTCTCCCTACCTGCTACTTTTCAAAATAATTCTTATGCCAGTAAATTATAGGAGTGGTATTCTCTGCTGCACTTCAGTAGTAAAGGCATATTTCAGTACTGTTTTAATTTCATTTCCTCATACATCTAGTCATATTTTACTTGAATACCAGAACATTCCTTGAACACCAGTACTTCACTTTACAAATAATTCCTCAAGTATATCTTACAAAGTCTATCTGGACATTGCTCTTGTTTGTTATAGCAGTTGCACATGCTGTTGTTCTTGTTCTCAAGAAATCAAGATTGAAAGGAAGGGACCCAAGTCCTGGTGGTCAAATTCAGAATAGACTTTATTTAGGGAGAAGGAAAGGAAGATTAAAGAATGTAGGGAACTTCTTGGATTACGGAAGGGTCTCCAAAAGGAAGATTCTAGAGAAAGGCAGGAGACTTTCCCTTTTCATACCTTTTTAACAAAGAAGAAAGTGAGTGAGCATTTCTTTAGTATGTTCCAATAATACGAGGCCATTAAAATTGGGTAGCATATGCTGAGATGGTCATTTTCTAGTATCTCATTCTCTAGGCCATTCAAGATAATCAGGCACCGCCTAGGCCATCCTTGTGACATTTTATATCCATGGTTCATTTTTTTAAGGGCTATACTCCTAATCTTTCCCTGTCTATCCCCCCCCTTTTCCCTATCATGCTAATTCATGAACTAGCTTCTGATTTCCTGTTCACACTTTCTCCCTTAGGCCCGCTTCCCTCATTACTCCATCTTGCCTTACCTACTTTTGAATTTGATGTCCTTGATTGATTTCCCATGAATTCCTCTGTCCTACTCTAATGAAAGCTAAAACAGACAAACAAAAACCCTCCAGGCCTTTGACTTGATTCTTCATTGCTGAAAATTCTGATTGCAATAGCATCATGCTAATTAATTTGCAAAAACATCAGAAATATTCTCTCTCTTTATCACTTCAGAACTGCTATAGTATTGATTGTGTTTATCTTCTGGTTATTTTGTTTGTTCTTGTTGTTTTGTTTTTCTGATATTAGTTCCTTGATATTTTTCTATAAGTGCCTATGTTTGAGGGACGATGTATCCTTGAGATAAGGAACTCCTCACTCCGTTGATCACTTTGTGGTCCTCTTTGATATCACTGAAAGTAGTCACTTAATAAAAAGCAGCTCATAAAAATAGATACCTCTGATTGTTTAAAAACAGTCTATTTGACACAGAAAATTGCAGTTAGGGAGTAAGCAGCTATATATTGTATCCCAGATTGCTCTCGATCCCCAAGGAGGATCTTAAAAGATACATATGAGGAAGTACAGGCCCGTTATTGATCAGCTCTTTGGCAGGTAAGGGAGAATGGTCATTAGTCATGTTCACAGGTTTTGATTCCAGATTTTGTGACATTTCAAAAGTTGCTCAAAAGTTGTTTGCTATATATTCTCTGTTCTCCTGTACATGGGTCAAGGACCACAGCAATCAGAGCTGTTTCCTACGAAAGAACTCAGAAGAGAGGAAACTATCTCAGTTCAATGATATTTGGTAGATATTTTAGCATGGTTAGACATACAGCAGTGCACACCGAGTAAGCAGATATATTGACTGTGATTCTACTACAGCTCTCAGGACAATTTACAAGGTAAGAAAAGAGGGTAAGGAAGTTTTAGGGTTTAGACTCCAAACAAAAGTCTTGCTGTTTGAAAATAATCCCAATAGGGGCCAATGAGATAGTACAGACTCAAGTTATAATCCTGGCACCCCCTTCGGTTCCTGGGCACAAAACCAGGAGTAAGCGCTGAGCACAACTATCTTGGAACAAAAAAAAAGGAAGAAAATAATTTTCTTAATCTCTGCTGGGATTTTTTGATGTTGCCCAATCTGTTCCAGGAAGTTTCTTTTATAATCTCTCTTTCGTATTAACATTTATTATTCATCTTCAAAATCTATTTCCTATCTCCTTGACTCTACCAAGACTGTTCTCTCTGTAATCACCAGCTCCTAATTTCCCAAGAAAAAAAAATGTTTCATGGTCTGGGTCCCACTGGGACATTTGACATTGTTGAGGATGGGTGTTTGAGAAACATTCTCTCCATTTGCTTGTTCTGATAAATTTCCTTCATGCTGAATTATTACCATATTACTGACATACTCTGCCAATTTGTTGCTGGTAGTTTTTATCTGATCTTACCCATGAAATGTCAAAAGAAATCTCTTTTTTAAAAAAACTTTTTACTAGTGAATCACCATGAGGTGCAGTTATAGACTTACAAATTTTCGTGCTTGCGTTTCAGTCATACAATGACCAAGTACCTATCCCTCCAACAGTGCCCATTTTCCATCACCAATGGTTCCACCATCCCATCCACCATCACCATCCCATCCCCTCCACCCCATCCCACCTCTGTGGCAGGGCATTCCCTTTTGCTCTCTCTCTCTCTTTTTGGGTGTTGTGGTTTGAAACAGAGGTATTAAATGGCCATAATGTTCAGTCTATAGTCTACTTTCAGCCCACACCTCCCATCTGGAGCGGGCCCTCCTAGCACCTTTACTTGATGTTCCCTTCTCTATCTGAGCTGCCTTTTCCCACAGCATGTGAGGCTAGGTTCTAAGCTGTGGAGTAATATTCCTTGTCCTTATTTCTACTATTCTTGGGCGTTAGTCTCCCATTCTGTTATGATATATTCCACAGATGAGTGCAATATTTCTATGTCTGCCCCTCTCTTTCCAACTCATTTCACGTAACATGAAACTTCCCATGTTGATCCACCTATATGCAAATTTCATGACTTCATCTTTTCTAACAGCTTCGTAGTATTCCATTGTGTAGATATACCAAAGTTTCTTTAACCAGTCATCTGTTCTCGGGCACTCAGGTTTTTTCCACATTCTGGATATTGTAAACAGTGCTGCAATAAACATATAAGTGCAGACGTCATTTTTATTATATATTTTGCATCTCCGGGCTATATTCCCAGAAGTAGTATTGCTGGGTCAAATGGGAGCTCAATTTCTAATATTTTGAGAATTGTCCATACTGCTTTCCAAAAGGGCTGAACCAGCCGGTATTCCCACCAGCAGTGAAGGAGAATCCTTTTCTCCCCTCATCCGCACCAACACTGGTTGCTTTTGTCAAAAAAACTTTTTCAAACTGGGTTTATGCAAGCATTTACAATAACAAATATGCAAAAAATGCTGTTTAAATTCTTTATCTCTTTAAATTTCCTATCTTCCTTCCCTTCTTTATTCTTATTGGTGTTGATGTGTTGACTCAGGGTTACACATATGCCTGTCTGTTGGGCATGCACATTTTTTAGCTATGGTGTTTGCTAGGGATTGCACATTAGATTATGGCGCATTTATACTTGGCTGTGGTGTTACTAAGGCTTATACCCCTTTAGTTGTGATGCTTGTACACCTGCTCACCAGGATTCAAACTCTTAGTGGAGGCACACACAAAGTAGTGCTCAACAGGTATAGCTATAGTGCTCACACACATGCTTGCAGGATGTCACACATTCTGGCCCTGCCCTGACACTTGCACCTATTTATAGTTGAGGCAATAGCAGAGTCACACTCCATTTTTTGATTTTTATAAATTTGACTGATGTGTGGTCAGAAATTATTTGTACTAACAAAAATCACAGAAAGCAGAGCCACCAATTTCAAACAATAGAGCATCTCAGATCATGTTTCACACATGTGAGGCATCAGGGATTTGAATTTGCAGCTATAGGTTTGCAAGGCAGGTGGTCTAAGCAGCTTTGCTAGTTCTTGAGATTTATCAAATGCTGTTGGACCAAGTTATCTTGCATGGCTCTCCCAGAGAGGCGGAGGAATGGAACCCAGGTGGGCCGTGTGCAAGGCAAACGTTCTATCTGCTAGGGATATTAACATATTAATTACAAAACTGAACAGATAATCCAGACAAAAAATCAATGAGAAAACAATGCCATTAAATGAAATAATCAAACCTAGCCTTAATCAAAATATATAGAAACTTCTATTCCACAAAAATGAATAGAAATTTTCTCAAGTGCTCATGTAATAAATTAAAATAGAGATTAGATGTCAGGTCATAAAGTAAATCAATTAACTGATGAATATTGAAGTCATATTAAGTAACTTTCCTAACTACAGTCTCACAATGGAGACATTACTGGTGCCCGCTCAAGCAAATTGATGAGCAAAGAGATGACAGTGACAGTGACAGTTTGACTAACAGGTGATAGCAAAACACCACTACCAATTATAAGATATGTAGAGGAGAAAGCAATTTTCCTTCCATACTTTTGGATTCTTCACTGATATACTATTGTGGTAGAAGACAGATAGACAGGTGTAAAATAAACAGAAGTGTGATAATATGTATACTGCTCTCCCTATACATGGTGAGAGGAGTGGAACTGGATCCCATAAATCTTGCTGAATAGCAGTAAGATCTGGTAAAAGAATTTACTAAGAGAAAGAATTTAAATGAGGTCAAGTAAGTTTAAGTTTATTAAAGAAAGACTGATCATGTCAACACAATGGAGGACTCAAGAGGGATAAGGAGAGAGGGGGTGGGGGAGAGAGAGACCCTCTTTGGTAAGATTTGGGAGTCAGTTTTATTATGTGTTTTTAGACTTCTTAGACTGGAAGTTTTTGATTGTATAAATTAGTCAGTTACAGGAAGTGGGTGAGCAGGAGATGCATAGCCCATTTGAGAAAGTAGTGAATTGTATATCTGAGCTAATTATGAGAAAAGAGATGTATATAAATATTTCAAACCAATCCTGGGAAAAGAGTGGCTGGGCCAGATCTGGAAATTGAGTGGGAGTACTGAATGACACTGAGATATATAATATTTCAGGCACAACTGATTGTGCTAGCAGGGAATATTTCAGTGTGCCAGGCATTTTCAATATGGGGATTAGGTTGGGAATTTCCTCATGGGGCCAATGCTAGAAAATGCTAGACATGGAAAAGACCAAGAAATAATGAGTAGCTCAACAAAATGGCCTGATTCATCAATGACCTCACTTAAATATCATGTTTTGCTAAAGACTAAGGAAATTGCATGTGGGTATGCCAGTAATGAGAAGTTACTTGGAAAAACTTCGTAAATCAGGGTATTGCTACTACGAATATTTAAGTTGTTGTTTTCTCCATTGGTAAGAACTTCTAGAGATTTGGTCATCTTCTAGTTCCTTGTATTTGTTCCTTTGTAGTGGAGTACCTTTACAAATAGAGATCTTCCTTATAAATGTAAATGTGTCTTAGAACAGGTAAGTTCTACTGATTTCTGGTTTTCCTATGTATATTGTTTTTCAAAATCAAATGATCAGATTAAATAGTCTTATACTCAAAAAATATTTTGGGATGAACAAATTTACTTACATACAGATGAATCACACTTTCAAAGATGTTAAAATACATAAGAAACGTTTATCTAATAATTGCTGTGAAATTCTATATAATAATTAATTCTTGGAAGAAACCTGATCTGTGTTGCTTGAATTCAAGGTTTTAGGAAATGATGTGAATATTCATATAAAATCCTTAAACTTACTCACTTTCTTTGAATTAAAATAACCATTCAAAATTATTTTATGGTTTTAATGAAATTAGATTGAGATAATATTGGGAAATGATAATGCAGGGAAAGGGTTAACTATAAATCACAAAATAAGTGATAGGTAATAGTAGTAGTACTACTAGTAGTAGTAGGAGCAGCAACAGCAACAACAACAACCACAAGCAGCAGTTACAGCTATCTTCATGGTGGTAGTAGTAATACAAACAACAGTCTTGTTTTACTGCTACTAGAAAGTCAATTAAAGGAGAGGCCGATAATGGGTCAAGAAGAGCTTCACTAACAACCAACCAGCAGGTTGGAAGATGGCAGACTCATGTCCTCAAAATAGCTATCTTACCTGCACAATTACAAGAAAGGGTTTCTATAAGAAAAGAAAAGTGGAGATAGGGTGGGCTGCAGACCAGTTGGTGCCAGACTAAACAATAAAACTCCACTGTGGGCTGGAACCCGGAAGCACTCTCCACTTAATCTACAAACTTAAACAAAGTCTGGGCTAGACTTTTAAGGAAGGACAAGATAAACATGGGTATTATTCTCTCTAGATTCTTGACTAAGAACAGCTGTCATTGCTAGTAAGATCTGTGGGCCAGTTAAAGTAGTAGGGGTAGTACTAGTGGTGGTGTTGTGGTGGTGATTATAGTAATCATTGTAGTCTTAATAATACTGAGTAATTTCAATGGAAACGTTATGACTAATTGAATTTAATGTTTTCAGAATGCTTAAGACTCTACATGTTAATTGAAGAAATTTCTCTCTCTGTGTTTAAGTATTTAACTAATAATCAGTTTTTAGGTTTTTTTCACAACTAAATGAGATAATGCATGAAAATATTTGATTGTTTATTGGTTGTAATAGTAGTGATATTTTCAGCAGAATAGGAATTATAGCTTACCTTGAGTTCCTGAGAAATAGAGTAACTGAAATTAATTTCAGAAAATAGTGGTCCTTGCTAATAATCTGGCATGTGTCCACATTCCAAAATGAGAGTGTGATAAATTAAAGCACTCAGTAAAAAGTAATTATAGCATTATAGCGGGGCTGGAGCTATAACACAGCGGGTAGGGCGTTTGCCTTACACTCGGCCAACCCGGGTTTGATTCCCAGCATCCCATACGGTCCCCTGAGCACAGCGAGGAGTTAATTCCTGAGTGCATGAGCCAGGAATAACCCCTGTGCATTGCCGGGTGTGACCCAAAAAGTCCCCCAAAAGTAATTATAGCAAGTGTTATTATTTATATCTGGTTTTACTAACATTAGTTCATTTTCACTTTTAAATCTTTGTCAAAACAAGGATTTAAAAAATATCGAAGATTGATCCATTATACTTGCTAAATTTACTTGGATTTTCCTGGGGTTAACTCACTTTAGTGAAGGATGTACCTTTCAAAATTTTTATAAGAATGAATGAATGACATAATGTATCCAAAGTAGTTTGTTGTTATATTTGTGTTGTTTATATTTGCCCTGACATTATAATAGCACTTCAATTTCTATGGGTTGACATATTTAAAGTACCAAAAGTATTTTACCCATTTGATCATTTGATGAATTTAATTTTTCATGTCTTAAATAACTTTTCTCTTAATTTAGAAAAGCAATTTTCAAACAATTTGGTATAAGAAACTCTTTATGCTCCCTAAAATATTGAATACCCCAAAGAAATGTTGTTTATGTGGATTCTATTTACAACACTTATTGCATCTAAAACTAAAACTGAGGGGCCAGTGTGCTTGCCTTGCATGCTGCTGAACTTGGTTCAATCCCTGACAACCCATATTGTCACCCATACCCTAAGTCCCACTAGAAATGATCCTTGAGAAAAGATGAGAAGTCCTGAGCACTGCTGGTTCTGACAACAAAAACCCTAAAATTGAGAAATGTTTAAATTATTGACAAGTCATTCATTTTATTCAATCATTGATGTGGTGGTACTGGGTACCAAACTTAGGGTCATTGAGTGTATCTTCAGCTCCATGCCATTTTATTTCAAAGAACAGTAAATTGAACCCATGTAATGTTAAGCAATATCATTTTACAAAAACTATATTTTGAAAAGCAATTCAGAAAGAGAAGCATTGTCTTACAGCTTAACAATCTCACTTACAGTTAGTTTTATGGAAAGATAATTGAATTCTCAATAAGTATCTTCACTGAACTTGTTTTGAAAATTGCTCTGGTTAAAATGTATAAATGTAGGGCAGTTTAAAAGTCCATTAACTAGAAAAAGGAAATATAGAAAATGGTGTGTACGTTCATTGCAGCATTGTTCACAAGAGCCAGAATCTGGAAACAATCCGAGTGCCAAGAACAGATGACTGGTTAAAGAAACTGTGGTACATCTACACAATGGAATACTATGAAGACTTTAGGAAAGATGAAGTCTTGAAATTTGCGTATAAGTGGGTGGTCATGGGGAGTATCATGCTAAGTGAAATAAATAAGAAAGAGAGGGACAGACATAGAATGACTGCACTCATTTGTGGAATATAAAGTATCATAATATGAGACTAACAACAAAGGACAGGGCCAGGAAGTAGAGACAGGGCCAGGAAGATTGCTCCACAGCTGGAAGACCGCCTTATTAGCAGGGGGAGAATGCAGCTTGGATAAAGAAGGGATCACTAAGTCAATGATGGTTGGAGGGATCCCTTGGGATGGGAAATGTGTGCTGAAACTACTTAAACCGCCAAACATGATTGGCTACTATAAAGGACAACTATAAACTACTATAAAGGACCAAACGTGATGGCCTCTCATTATCTATATCGCAAACAATAATTCCCATAGTAGAGATAGAGTACGAAGGAAACTGTTTGCCATAGAGGCAGGGGGAGGGGTGAAACTGGGGAGAGGTGTGGTAGGGATACCGTGGACATTGGTGGTAGAAAATGTACACTGGTGGAGGGATGGGTGTTTATTCTATCATTGCATGACTGTAACTCAAACATGAAAGCTTTGTAAGTGCAGCTCACAGTTATTCAATATATATAAATAATTTTTAAAGAGTTTCACGTGTGTGTCCCCAAAGTCCTTGAGCATAGTTTGAGAACTGTTGACATGAATTTTTAATTTTTCTAAGTGTTGAATAAGATAATCCATGTAAAATATATTGTTACTAATGTTGTTTCAGTTTCTAATGTTTTTATTAATAACTTGATATTGGCAAAAAGTTTATTTGTTCCTTGGTTTATTGATCGCATTCACAGTTTCTGAAAAAAAGTAAATGAATGTTGGACTAAATTTGGTAAAGTGGGTCAACTACTTCCCACTACAGAAATATTTGCATCATAGAGCTCTTAATCAAACTGAGAGTATATTTTTCATCTATAATGTTAGTAATATGTATATGTCAGTGCCTGGCACATTAGATTAAAAAGTGTAGCTTGTCGGGGGAAGAATGCTGGAGCAATAGTAAAGTGGGCAGGAGGCTTGCCTTCTAAGATGCCAACCCAGGTTCAATCCCTGGCATCCTATATGTTCCCCCATGCACCGCCAGGAATAATTCCTGAGTATAGATTCAGGAGTAACCCTTGAGTATGCCCATAAAAACACAAAAATTGTTTAGTTTTAAAATTACTCTTTACTCAATGTGCATAACATTTACAAATAAATGTCAGGGAGAAAACTCCTCATATATCCAATAATTGCTTCATCTCATCTGGTAGAACCATTCCACAACCTTTTTTTTTTTGACAAGGCCAAATTTTAAGATAAGGAGTCTCTTTGGAAAAACAGTAGGATGGAAGGAGTATGGTGACACTACCCTAGAACTGACTTCTGGTCAATGAGTGAGGACCTTCAGGAATATTAGGAGTAGTGCAGTATTTCTTGTGGAGAACCGAATCTTCACTACAGCATTTGTTTCCTCGGTATAGGTACCTCTTAACCCCATAGGATTCCTCCAATTGATTTCAAATTTCCTAGGCTAAGTCTCTAGCTTCAGACTGTATTTCCAACATTATTGAATTGTGGGAGACAGTGTGGGGAGGGCGGGGGACTGTAATTATAAAGGAGAAGCTCTTCTTTCTCTTTTTGAGTACCTTCTGTGCAACCCTTTCTTATGATAACAATGGATTTATTTCTGAGCTTTGGGTTCTTTTTAGTATTACATGCAGAATTCCATATAAAACTCCAGGTATGCATGAAGATAGTTTATTATACAATTTAAGTGTGTGTATGTGAAGGGGGTTTCTATCCCCTTCTCCAAAGACCGGGTCACTCTACTAGTGAACAGTATCACTCATTTTGTTCCCCAGATGTACTGCTTAAATATCTCCAGTGTCAATTAGCCTAATATGTCCCTTCACAGTTGCCTGTCCAGAACATCTCTTCTGTGTATGAGGTTTGCAGCTGGAACCCTACAACCTGTGTCTTCCTTGCTCAGCTAGTCTCTCAAGAGCCATAATCAGTGACTTGCTCTCCCCTCACTTTCCCTAATTCCCCAATCATGGCCATATATGTATACTTAAAAGTACAATATTAAGTTCTCCAGGCTTCAACTTTTTACAGCCACAACAAAGAACAAATTCACAATAATATTTTAATTTCATTTACAACTTATGACCTACTTACAGACCTCTTCAAGATCTGTCACAGTGATTTCTGAACATTTCTGTTTCTTAGTTATGCTGAGGCACAAGATGACCTTCAACTCTCACCTATTTTTTGATATTTTGTTCCTGTTTATTAATCGAAGTGATATCCTAGAGTACTAACCCTCAGTATTCTTGAAAAATAAAAATGTGAAGAAATAAATACACAGAGACTTTATCTCAACTCTGTCATTTCACTGTCTCTTGACCATGAAATAATGCTTCTTATGCTTAAAATTTCACAAATATTTTAAGTCAGTCATTTCCATTTTGATGGAATTATATCAAATTACTTACATGCAATCCCATCAATGGCCAAGATCCAGAGGCTATAAAACAAAGCTCCCGGAAGCACATGGCCACATTTTCAGCCATGCAACCTCTTATAGTCTAGCCCACTGATATACCTAAAGCAGCACATATGTGTTTGGTTTTAACATACTTGCTTGTATTCTTTTAAATACATTCTCAGTCCCTCTTAGAGAGCCCAGCAAGCTACTTAGAGTATCCCGCCTGCACAACAAATCCTAGCAAGGTCCCAGTGGCATATTCAATATGCCAAATAAAGTAACAATAATGGGTCTCATTCCCCTGACCCTGAAAGGGCCTCCAATATGGCACCATTTGGAAGAACATGTAGGGAGAGGCTGCTAAAATCTCAGGGCTGGGACGAATGAAGACAGTACTGGCTCCCACTCGAGCAAATCAGTGAACAACAGGATGACAGTGATACAGTGACAGTGATACAGTGATTTCCATTTTGACTGTTTGCTTTGCACGCTGCCGACCCAGGTTTGATTCCTCCATCCCTCTCGGAGAGCCCAGCAAGCTACCTAGAGTATCTTGCCCAGACTTCAGAGCCGGGCAAGATACCCGTGGCGTAATTGATATGCCAAAAACAGCAACAAGTCTCACAATGGAGGCGTTACTGGTGCCCACTCGAGCAAATCGATGAGCAACAGGATGACAGTGATACAGTGATAATCTTCACTGTCATTGATATATCTAGTGTCTGAAACACATTTGAGAATTTTAGCATCCTCACAATATCTAGTAACTCAGAGTTCCTATTCCCTGCCCCCAAAGGGCTTACAAACTCAGATAAGAGGTTTTCTCTTTTTGACCTGTTTTCTTGGTAAAAGGGAAGGGGGAGTTAAAAATGGATCTTCTCAGCTTAAAAATCATCTCAAACTCAACCCAAACAAACTTGACAGTATTACTCTTATAATGGTAGGCAACATCATTGTGGATTTTGAAGAAGATATGTTAAGTATGACTCCATGGCCTTGTTAATGTCATTCAGTAGAGATTTAAATGGCCTCCCTCCCCCAACACATATTTATTAAATGCATTCTATGAGCCTACACAGTTGTAGGAACTGTAAAGGAAACAAAATGGGGGACTGGAGAGATAGTACAGTTGGTATGCTACTTGCCTTGGACACAGACCACCTAAATTGGATCCATGGCATGGGATTTAGTCCCTGAGCCCTGCCGATAGTGATTCCTGATCACTGAACCAGGAGTAAGCCCCAAGCAGTCAGGTGTTGCCCTGGACAACCAAAACAATAACATAAACACAACTTACTCTTATAAACAACTGTATCTAACATTGCTTAGCTCATAGTGTGAATGCCATGCCTAAACAAGAATTCGATAGAAGGCATTTCCACATTAAAAAAAATACTTGTTTTCTGATATTCTATTCTTTTAAATGATTGTGATACTGTGAATAGCTTTCAATAAATGATAGTTCTCTGTTTTCTTTGACAAAATGTAATTGAATATATGCCATTATATAAATCTGCGCAATCATTTGATGTTGTGTAGTGTTGAGCTTTTTTCTTTTTTTGTCTCTTCAGGTATTTCCATTCCTATCCCAGTCATAGGGCTGAGAAATGAAGAGAAAGTGTTCGCCAACAATACCACCTGTGTGCTGAATGACCCTAATTTCGTTCTTGTTGGGTCCTTCGTGGCTTTCTTCATCCCGCTGACGATCATGGTAATCACCTACTTCCTGACCATCTACGTTCTTCGAAGGCAAGCTCGACTGTTGCTCCTGGGCCGCGATGAGGAAGCAGCAGACATACAGCTGGATTTCCTGAAGTGCCTGAAGTGCTGCAAGAGGAATGACATGGATGAAGAGAATGCCGCAAATCCTAATGAAGATGCTATCCCTTGCCGCCACCTTAGAAAGAAGAAAGAGAAACGTCCAAGAGGCACCATGCAAGCTATCAATAATGAACGAAAAGCATCGAAAGTCCTTGGCATTGTTTTCTTTGTGTTTCTGATCATGTGGTGCCCGTTCTTTATTACCAATATCCTGTCGGTTCTCTGTGGGAAGTCCTGTAATCAAAAGCTGATTGAAAAGCTTCTGAATGTGTTTGTTTGGATTGGCTATGTTTGTTCAGGAATTAACCCTCTGGTGTACACTCTTTTTAACAAAATTTACCGCAGGGCTTTCTCCAACTATTTACGCTGCAATTATAAACCAGAGAAAAAGCCCCCTGTTAGACAGATCCCTAGAGTTGCAGCCACTGCTTTGTCTGGGAGAGAGCTTAATGTTCACATTTATCGTCATACCAATGAACCTGTGATTAAGAAAGCTAATGACAATGAGCCTGGTATAGAAATGCAAGTTGAGAATTTGGAACTACCAGTTAATCCTTCCAATGTGGTTAGTGAAAGGATTAGCAGTGTTTAAGAAAGTGAAGCACAGCCTTTTCCTACAGTGAAGCTAGAAATGTAGGAAAAAGTTCCCTAAACTTCCTGTAGGTCATAACTACTGTAAATACTGCTGTCTGAAAAAAAAGGTTTTTATATATAGCTTTGCAACACTGTAGTTTACAATCATCCATAAAATAGTGAGATTTAGAGTTCTATATTTACTGTTTATAAGAGATTGAGTATAATTTATTTTGATTCTTTAATATATAAGAGTTAGCGCCCCCTCTCTCCCTCTTTCTCTCTCCTCTTTCCCTCCTCCCTATTTCTTTTGTGCATAAGGAAATGTTGATATTCATCTCAGGTGGCATTTGCAGAAGACCAGAATGATGCACATGACATTGGTTATTTCATGTCGTCTTACCACACCAAGACGACAGATTCAGTGGAAACATTTTCCAGATTAACAGTAAATATACACTTTAAAGTCTTGCTCTGCTCATCTATACACAAACACAGTAAGATAGGTTCTGCATTCTGATACCCTATTGCACCAATTAGTGAATCAGAGGCAGAACTTAGCTTTGTTGTCACATTTAGGGGCAAAATTTGACATTGTCAGAATGTTGTGTTGGTATTTTACTGCAATGTCTGTCCCCAAACATAGTGGTATTTTATCATAGCAGCTGGTTAACCAGGACTACAGAAGTGGAAGGATGATACGAGATATACACACCAGTAGCTTTTCACTTCTTAAGGACAATGTTCAAATTCTGATTATGACAAGCAAACTGGAATTAGTGTTTTCATTCTGGTCCTTAGTAAATATCTAATTCCATAATAAAACTGGGAAAATGAGATCCCAGAGTAATTTCCCAATCCAGGATTCAATACCAATTGAGTTTTGATCTTGGGATCCTGGAAATTCGTGTGCTACACACAAAGTGAAATTAGCATTTGAGCCTTATTAAAATATTTTCTTAATTATGGTACCTCTATCTATAGGACCTAATTTTAGCAGTCCGTTTTTGAGTAAAACTTGCGCTGGAAGCAAGAAGATGATAAAAATCATGGAAGTTTTACTCGATTAAGGACTACAAAATAAGGTCCTTAGAATGTAAAAAAAAAAGTAATTTAAAAACAAGCTGTTACTGGACTCTGGAAATAACAGAAATACAGAGTTTCCATTGGAATTTTAAACAAAAATTATCTCATTTTTAGATCCTTCCAGACTCTCTAGTGCAGGAAAAGGCTGCAGCTAATTTGTGGAAGTGACAAGCTCTTCATTGTACTGCAGATATATAACAGAAGTTTAAATCCGTATTAAAATATATTGTCGTGTTACAATAAGTGTTGGCCATTGTTTCATTTGTGGGCCTGCTACAATAAGAACTCATATCCATTTTACCTTGAAAGGTTTTCAAGCATTGTTAAAGTAAAAACATTAAGTCTATGCTGTTTGCAGAGTATACAAGTATTTCTAGTAACTATTTCCAGGTGTTTCCATTTCACAAAACTGTGGCTCAATTTCTGAAGAACTCATGATGCTATTTCTTATACCTGACAGTTACTTATTCACCTTAGAGTGTGCCTCTCAGTTCTGGAAACCGGTGAAGGCAGAATCTGAATTTCTAAGCCCTCTGATGTGTGTCCTAAACACACAGCATAGATAAGCAGTCTGCCACAGAGGCAGTGGGAAGGCTAGTATTCAAGAAATGCAGTCTCTACTTGATTTGCAACACTGCCAAATATCAGTCAGTTGCTTGAGCATGCCCAAATAAAACAGGAAAGTCTTAATACCTGTTAGGTCATTTGAACTGCATGTTAAACAATTATCGAATGAGATCATCTAATTCTTCCTGAAATGAAAATGTCTGAAGAAACATAGCATGCGATGAGCATGAGTTCAGCACATATAGGTAGTGACATGCATGTACACCCTGTATGTTGCATGAATCTCTTGATTTTCATTATGCAGGGCAAAGTAGGTGATATGAAAAGGACTGAAAAGAATTTTCAGCAGTTCTTTTAAAGACAACACATTCAGATCTGAAGTGCAGTCAGTATGAGAGAAAAATGAAAACATCTGGTCTCTTAACTATCAGGGCAAGCTCATAGCACATGTTTTACAAAGAAATAAAATATAAACCACGGATTTTCAAAAGCACTAGCAATAAGTTGAATGATAAAAGCTTAGAGCACATTTGTTAATACTTCTTATGTCATCAAGTATTAGTACTTAATAGTACCCAATAAAGTATCCTGAAATTGTGTGCTATTCATATATTCTGTGAAGTTTGGTATGAAACACATATACACATTTGGATATAAATCTTACGGTTTAATGTTAAATCTGCAAACTTTTATAAATGTTTTAAAAAGTCCTTGTGACAAATGTAACTGTGGTGAATTTACTGTCAAAAATCATTTTGATGTATTATTATATGTATAAGTGTATGAGACATGTGCAACAGACTGCCTTATATTATTTCCTGTTAATCTCCTCTGTCAAATGGTACTTTTGTGAGTTGTCACAAATATTCTTATTCCTAGTTATTGTGTGTTATTCACCCCAAGTTTTGTGATACTTCCTATTAATTTATTAAACGTATTAAATGTTGGCTAACATGTAATGTGATTTTTTTCCCCTCCATCTTTTGAGGGGGGAATATAGGACTTCATTTAATTTTCTTTAAAAAATGAATTGAATCATAAAATAATTTTACAAAGACTAGCACGGCACAACTTAAAAAATAATTACTCTGATTAAGTCTGTGGATAGTCAAAAACTGCAACTCCAGAAGAAACATAGTGAAGACATAAGAATAACAGTAATGACACTGATTCCTCATGAGCATAATAACAACAGCAGTCCAAAATCTTCCTCTCCTTCTTACCAGACAAGGGTCTGGGTGACTCACATGTTCTCTTTGCTATAGGTGCCATTATCATTTGTGATTGTCAGATTGAAAACTCCCAAGGATAGAAATAACTTGATTTTATCGCCAGTAGTTATTATCTACATTTAACATATAATATATGTATAAAATATCTATATATAAACATATAAAATATGTAAATATATATATTAGTATCACTATTTGTGGGTATTTATTACATTATTCGACATTTTATTTATTTATTTTTTTAAATTTATTTTATTGAATCACCAAGTGGAAAGTTACAATGTTCTCAGGCTTATATCTCAGTTATACAATGCTCAAACACCCATCCCTTCACCAGTGCCCATATTCCACCGCCAATGAAAACAAAAACAAAACAAAAACAAAAAAAAACCAGTATACATCCCACCCCTCACCCCCCAAACCCCCCACCCCATGCGTGACCGATAATTTCACTTCCTTTTCTCTTTACCTTGATTACATTCCAGATTTCATCACACAACTCACTATTGTTGTTGGAGTTTCAAAACAGACTCACTATTTTTGTTGGAATTTATCCCCCAAGAATACAGCTCTATTAACAAGGAAATATTTGATAATAAGTTTTCCACTGATGAAAATGAAGAGATAAAATGTCGCGCGGCCGCAGTAGCGGCCGCGCGGTTTACAATTTCTGTGTTCTAGTAATTAAGTCCGCGGATATTTAAGTTGGAAAATGAATCATTTCCCTGCCTGGAACAGCATGTAGCAAAAGCTTAGTTCACAGTCTCCATACATGGTTGCAAACACTTGCTGGAACCCCAAATCCTAAAGCTGCCTCTGGTTCCCGCTCGTTCCACATCCACCGGCTGTGCAGAGGCATGGGCACCCGGGTCGAAACTCGGCCAGAGCCCGTGCTCCAGCCCGGGCCGAGACCGCCCCGGTATCCCGCGGCTGTTTCAAGTTCAAAGCACTTTCTTTTTTTTCGCGCCAAAAGTTCATACCTGCTCAAAGGACCCACAAAATGTCGGACACCACGCCTTCTCCCGGAGGGGAGAGAGACCAAGAAGGAAGGATATTTCCTCCATTAGCCGGCGTGGGGCAAAAGCTTAGTTCACAGTCTCCATACATGGTTGCAAGCTCTTGCTGGAACCCCAAATCCTAAAGCTGTCTCTGGTTCCTGCTCATTCCACATCCACCGGCTGTGCAGAGGCATGGGCACCCAGGTCGAAACTCGGCCAGAGCCCGGGCTCCAGCCCGGGCTGAGACCCTATTTGACATTTTAAAGTGACCATTACAACTCCTGGACTACAACAACTTCAGGCTTTCAATATGGATCACATTCACTAACTTTTTTGAATACCTATGCAATTATCATTGTCATCATACTAAACAAAGTTTACCTTTGGAGCTATGAATGACAAAATATATTGACTATGCTCTGACTTGCCTTTCCATTTCTTCACCTTCTTTTCCCTTTTCTCCCTATAACTTCCTTGGACATTTTTCACCTTTTCCTTCCGCTTTCTTCCCCTTCTCTCTCTTCCCTTCTCCTGTCTGCCCCCTCCCTCCTTATTTTTCCTCCCCTCCAATTCCCTTTCCTCCACTCCCCTTCCCTTCCCCATCTGGTTCTTTTCCTCCCCTTTCTTTCCCTTCCCCATGAGGTTCCTTTCCTTCCCTCCACTTCCCATCCTGTTTCCATTCTGTTCCCTTCCCTTTCCTTCTTCCCTTCCTTTCCTCCTTTGATGGGGCCACCCAAACAGGGGTGATGGATCCTGTGGGCCACTCCCAGTTATACTTGGCCAGAGGTCATGGTGGTCCCTGGGTTTTGAAGTGTTGGGATTCACCCTTTCCATGTTCAAGGGCCACAGGTTGATGCTTGGAGGCTATCAGAGAGAAACTGGTTGATGCTCAGGGGCCAATGCAGTGCTGTATATTGAACTTGGATCTCATGCATGCAAAGCATATGCCCCAACCCCTGTTTTATCTTCCCAGCATATTTGACTTTTCTTTAAAAATGCATCACTGTATCACTGTCACTGTCATCCCCTTGCTCATCAATTTGCTCGAGCGGGCACCAGTAACGTCTCCATTGTGAGACTTGTTACTGTTTTTGGCGAATCGAATACACCACGGGTAGCTTGCCAGGCTCTGCTCTGCAGGCGGGATACTCTTAGTAGCTTTCCGGGCTCTCTGAGAGGGATGGAGGAATTGAACCTGGGTTGACCACGTGCAAGGCAAACCCCCTACCTGCTTTGCTATCAATGACTAAAATAGTTGCATCCTGACAAACTAATTTCTAATTCCTGGCACCACATCTGGTCCCCCACGTACCCTCAGGAGTCACTTAATGGGCAAAGAACCAAGAATAAACCCTGAGCACTGCAAAGTGTGGCACAACACCTTCTCCCTCTCTAACAATGATCTCAAAAAGAAGCACAGGCAGAGTTTATCACTATTCCTCATCAATTTTACACATCTCAAAATCTATATACCAGCAGAAAGATGCTTATAGGTGTGAACAACAAAATATGTCTTATGCTTGCCAGATTCTCATGGAATATTTGACTCTAGACTACATTTTAATATTTGTTCCAAGTTGGTGAAAGAGTGCCAGATATCTCTCCTTCGATTATCCTAAGGCAGATGCATGACTGTATACAACAGTGTAAATGTTCGTAAAACTATAAATTCATGATTTTTATGAAAAAGAGGCAACTCCAAAAAGAGGCATATAAGTAGTACTGAGAGATACCTCAAAGAGATGAGGGCAAGCTTTACATGCAAGACACCTCGATTCAATCCCCAGGACTATCTGGTCACCATGTACAATTACTGAGCACTGCCAGGTGTGGCCCAAAACTGAAATAGAGGTGAGAGGTTTTCTGTAAACAGATACCCCAGAGCATGGGGAATAAACCATTCAGCTCAAAAATGGAATACCCATAACAAATATGATAGTTTAGGGGTAAATAATTGGCTTCTATTTCACCAGCTGGGTGAAAATCACTTCGGTAAAAATCAAGGCAAGTGCAGGTGAACAAAACCTATGTTTGACCTGTGACTTCTATTATTAGGCATGTTCTCAATTCAAGAGTT